>NW_025423491.1:497266-833191 GCF_020740685.1 Jaculus jaculus
GCCATGTCATTATCTCCAACAACTGAGTATTGGGGCCTAGGAACTTGCATATGTATGTGTTTTTTACACTGACCACAAGAAGTGAGGTCTTGAGAAGGCATCAGGGGTCACTGGCAATGCCAAGAAGGGTTGAGCACTGGGACACCAACTGCCACTTGGATAAGGAACCTCAACAGATGCTGTGGATGGACATGGGTTCATGGCCTCTGTCTGGATTGATGATTGTGGCCTTTAGGCATTAGGAAGGCCAGGGTCACCAGCTAATGTGTCTGTGGAGCGAATTTCAGTGTAGTGGTGAGTGGTTTCTCTGCCTGCCAGTGAAATGGCTAGTCCACATAACACAGTCACCTCAGTACTGACACTGAGGTTACAGTGAGCTTTCCAAATCCCATATGAGCTATCTAGCTATCCCTGCTCTTCTCTATGGTGATAGTCTCCTGAATACTCCACTGGGAACTCTTTTCCTGCAGCCTTTGTTGCATACTGCAACTGGGAAGTCCCCTATTCAACTCATATTTGATAATGCTCTTCTCTGTTCAAAAATTCTGTACTGCCTCCCAACTACCTGTCACAAAACAGGAGGATGTGTCTGTTTCTCCTCCCAGGAAAAACCCAAGGACACAGCAGGTTTTGGTAGGAACACCAGCAGATCTTTCCATGATGATCTTGAAGCTCTACTTCAGTCAGCAGGTTCTTATCATCTGCTTCTTACTCCTGACCAGGTGGGAAGGCGCACATTGATAGCAAATGATAAGGAAAATGGCAACTGTAATTCTCTTAATCATTTGAAAAAGAAAGTCAACTGTTAGAGATGCGACCATGAAGATCACAGGAGAAAACAATTTCTACTTGCTATAAAAATTGTTTTTCAGAGGTATGTCCAAATGTATGAGGGGAGGTTTAATTAAGAAGCTTCACAGCAAAACATTTTGTCAGAAACCAAGAAAAGTGGGTCACATTGGTGCCAAGGGTAATGATAAGTGGATATGATGCCTGAAGGGGCTGGACAACCATTATCTCTAGTGACCTAGGTTCTGATGTGGAATCAGAGCATCAAAACCTCCATGAAACATTTTTGTTACTGGGGATACTAAAGTCCTGTATTCTAGAAATAACCTGGTACAACAACTACTTCTGGAAGAGGAGATGGACTGCAACTGTGCAGCTGAGTCTGGAAAGGTGAGCAGAGCCTTCTGTCAGAGATTTGAGGGGCTTCCCTTTCTACCAGGGCCAAGGGTCATGTGAGCAAAAGAAAATACATTTGAGTGTGCCTTGACCCACATATAGAGCTTAGGAAGATCATAACTCAGGAAGTACAGGAGCAATATTCAACACAGTTCAGACCTTCTAGTCTATTCCTGGAAGAAGAGCAACATCATGTGCAGCAGCATCCCCAAGGAGGGAGAGAGCGGTCCAAGGAGGAGAGAGAGGGGTTGTGAGTGAGCAGAGTATAGGATGAGTCAGGGAAGGAAGAAAATGGGAGCTGGTGAGGGGCTATGGAGGAACAGAGAGGGGGAAACTGGAAATTAGAAGGTAGGACAGGGGTGGAATGAGAGGTACACACAGTCATAAAGAGTTAACTCCAAAACCATCCAACACCTGAAGGATTATAGGATAGATTTGTGGTGTTTCCAATGATGACTTAGAAGGAGTTCAGCTCTCAAAATTAGGGTCAAGGACTCTGAGATCAGGTGTCAATTTTAAAATTATTTTTAATATTTTATTTTTATTTATTTATTTGAGAGAGAGATAATGGAATGCTAGGGTCTCTCAATGCTGGCAACAAACTCCAGATGCATGCACCACCTTCTGCATCTGGTTTATATGGGTTGTGAGGAATCAAACTTGGGTACTTTGGCTTTGTACACAAAGGTCTTAACCATTAATCCATCTCTTCAGCCCCATTTTTCAAATTCTTAAATTTTTCCAGTGATAAAATGTGAAAATAGTAGACAAATAACAACATCCACAATGTACATGATAACTTTTCAAATAAAACAGGACAAAACACAAATGGGAAAACTATCAGTATCTCTGAATTAAGTTTGCCAGGACTAAGGTAACAAGTAGTCAATATGGAAGTTTAAACAACTGCTATTGCAGTCTCGTGATTTTGGAGGTTGCAAGTATAGTATGAAGGTGCTGATAGCCCTGGGCCTCCTCATGCTTCCAGAAGGTCACCTTCTCCCTGGGTGGTCATGTGACTTTCCCTCCATACTTCTCCATATACAAGTGTCTCCTCTAGTCATGGCACACTTTTAACTTATTTACCTGCGCATTAACTCCATATAAAAATAAAACCACATTCTAAAGTACTGAAGGTGAGGACTTCAGATTATCACTTCAGTCTATAATAGTATATTAGTGTAAAATCCTCCAAGCAAACAATTTAAGGGACCAATAAAAAAATCAACTAAGCCGGGCGTGGTGGTGCACGCCTTTAATCCTAGCACTCGGAGGCAGAGGTAGGAGGATTGCTGTGAGTTCGAGGCCACCCTGAGACTACAGAGTGAATTTCAGGTCAGCCTGAGCTAGAGTGAGACCCTACCTCGAAAAAACAAAACAAAACAAAAAATCAACTAAACTTGTGTATTTTCATGTCATTTTGTAGTTATCAGATTAGAACCAATAAAGAGAAGGAAAACCTGCATTCTTGATATTCAAGAGGCTGTTGGAACTGACTCCCAGAACTATTAAAGGGAGTTGAAAATGATGAAAACATTCTGATGAAGAGCCACTCTGTGCCCTTATCTCTGACCTAGGCATGGACTCTTCAAAGAGAGAAGTTGGACACATGCTCTGAGATGTGTGTGAAAAGATGTTAGCATCCTTGGCAGGCAGTGGCTATTGGAAGCAATGTGAGTCAATCAGAGCGTGTGTATATTTCGTGATGTAGTTCCCTTTGGTCCCAACCCAGAGATCCCACAGTTCTGGAAAGTTATTGTATGAATTGTTGATCTGGTGGTTCCTTGCCCACTGGAGGCATTTGCACAAGTAAACCCTCAGCTTTGGGACAAGCTCCAGGGTAGATGCCATATCCCAAAAAGTAAGAAGTACTTTTTCTTCTTGAAAACTTAGCTCATTAGAAGACCAGTCACCACACTTGGACAGGTTAGAAATGATATAGTTCTCATTACGTGAGTCTGTGGACTGAAATTTTTACCAGATTCTATAGGCTGGACACTTGTGTCTCTCCAAATCTATGTGTGGAATTCTAGTGCATGATTTCAGTCTTGGGGTTGATGGTATCATGAAGATACTCTTGGTCTTTACATGAAATTTCCAGAGAGCATGAGACTTGGGTTCTGTCATGTGAGGCTACAGAGAAAAATAGCTATCCATGAGGAAGCACCTTCACTATAGTCCACATCTATTAGAGCTTTTATCTTGGTCTTACTAGCTTCTAGAACAATGAGATATAAATGTCTGTCCTTCAGAAGTCATCCTTACATGTATTCTGTTAAAAAAAAAAAAAAACCTCCAAGGTAGTAGGACAGGTGACATTTCCTAAACTCAAGGGGTAGGTGACATTGGAATCATCACACAAGAAAGCTGCCTCATGGGTTAGATTCACAGACTGACAAGAGAAGAACTGTGAGAAGAAACCAAGACATTTACACAATAATAATTAGATAAATGGGTGGCTCATTAGATCGGTCTCCACTTTCTACAAATGAAAGTCTATTCAGAAACATGTACGTGAGGTCTGGAAAGGATCATGAAGACAATAAATCAGCCCAAATTCTGACCTCTTAAAAATGTGCTTCCTGGACCATTATCCCAATATCTCCTAGGAGCTCATTGGATGTGCTGAACTGTGGCAAGCTCCTCACAGTTTTGGACTCAGAATGTGCATTTTATACAACTTCCAGGTGATGCCTAAGGCCACACAGGTGGGAGCAGCTTTCGTCTGGGCAACACTTCCTAGCCAGGTGAGAGAAAGATGGCTCGGGGTCATAGAACACCTTTGCTTGAGCCTTGGCATTATAATAGGCAGCAGACCAGGGAATGCAATTTCTTCACTTATAGGAGTTGAACTGTACATGTTGATTCTCAACATTTCCCATACTTTAAAGATACTGTGAGTTTCTATGAAAACATAATATTCAGAGATTTAGAAAAATCCAAATAATCCCAACTTATAATAAATGTTGTAATTTGCTGGACTAAACTGTTTTTCTTTCTCCTGACCAACTTTTAAACTCCCTCATTATAAAATTTCAACTGAAAGGTAAGAAGAATGTAGAGTAGATAAAAGAGCTCATTGGCTCATGATAAAGGTGTAACGATTACTCTACAATGGCCTGTTTAGTGAGGCTGTATTAAACAAATGCATCACCGCACACCATTGCCCCAGAGGTGATGGCTTAGTTGGCACCAAACTCTCCTCCCAAGCTTATGCTCAATTTATTCTATGCTTTCATTGACCTCTGTGCCAGATTCTGAAGTGCTAATTATTGCCCAGACTCTTCTTCACTGCAAAACAAATAAAGTACACAAATGCTACCAGAAATGCCATGGAAGAGGCTTTCATGGTGGGCATGTGTTATAATTTGATTCAAAATATATAAGCAGGGGCTGGAGAGATGGCTTCATGTTTAAGGCGTTTGCCTACAAAGCCAAAGGATCCTGGTTCGATTCTCCAGGACCCATGTAAGGCAGATGTACAAAGGGGCACATGCATCTGGAGTTTATTTTCAGTGGCTGGAGGAACTGGTTTGCCCATTCTCTCTCTCTCTCTCTCTCTTTCTTTCTTTGTCTCTCTCTCTCTCTCCTTGAATGCTTTGCTCAAAATAAATCTAGTAATAGTAAGATTGTATTAAAGTACCATTATATATTAAATCTGATATATATGTGTATATATATATATATATATATGTGTGTGTGTGTGTGTGTATATGTGTGTGTGTGTTTATATATATATATATATATATATATATATATATATATACATATATATATATATACATACACATATATATATATACATATATATGTTATATATACGTATAAAATGCTGCCAATTGGAAATTAAATCCATATAATCTTTCTAAAATATCTTTAGCTGATGATAGAGGTTCAAGATCATGAGTGATGTTAGCTTATTAGTCCAACTACATGCAATTATGATGAGGAATAATTGGAAATCATGTCAAATATTTATTTAAAATATTTTAATCACACCACTATTCATAGATTACAGCTAGGGGAAATCTCAGACTGCTCATTAGGAAAAGGTGGAAGTAAATTATGCTGTAACAGAAATGAAAATCCTCCTCCATAGCCCCATAGAAGATGTGCATAAATGGAAAGGCACTTTGTGTTTATGAGTAAGAAGGTTTATTCACATCAATGTGTTTGTTATTTTGAAGTATTCTTTGTGAATAACAAACTCTTCCTCTGCATCTAACACAATATCTTGAAACTTGATGAGATACTCTGAAACATCAATGAATAAATACTTCTTGAAGTATGATATTCTTCAGGATAAGCTGTATATGCACACAAAGTCCCTGTAGTAGCAAGTGACATATCCTATTAGTTAAGATGACATGTGTCACTCATTTATGCCTGTATGTTTTTTTTGTTGTTATTTGTTTATTGAGGTAGGGTCTCACTCTAGCCCAGGCTGACCTGGAATTCACTATGGAGTCTCAGGGTGGCCTCGAACTCATGGTGATCCTCCTAGCTTTGCCTCCCGAGTGCTGGGATTAAAGGCGTGCACCACCACGCCAGGTCCATTTATGCCTGTATGTATCTTTACATTTTTATCATTTTATGACCCTACTCCTGAAGGGACTTCCTGTGTCTAGAATGCTGACAGTTACAGTGAAAATAGAATGTGGGGAAGACTCCAGTTGCTTAATAAACAAAGCCCAGGAGCACCAGGTCCTCCACCCATTGCAACTGACAAAGAAATTATGCTGTGCTGAATGCTGTGGTTGGTTGTATAAGTGCATTCTAACCAAGGAGCACAGAGTTGTTTGGTATAGAATTGTATCTTTAAGAAGAGAAACAGAGGGAAAAAAATCACCTAGATACTAAGAATATATGAGTTTATACTATGTAGAAAATAAGCAGGATCTCATAAACATATGCATTTATATTATTCCCAAACTATAAATTTCAATAAGTATTTTACAATAATCCATCTAAATCAAATAGATACATGGAATTTCAAATGAATACTGAGGTGGGAAATGGCCAGCTATTCTAAGCTATGTCGCTGGATAAATGTTTCAGTTGTATTCAAAATTTTAATGCAAAATCAATTAATTAATTTGCTAAGAAAGCATGCATGTAATTTTTTATAAGTGTGCAGTACTTTATTAGTATGACCGTGAAGATACACGCTATATAGTACACCTTTCCTCTCCACAGGCATATTGTTGCACATTAGATTTCTCCAAATTATTCCCTTTAAAAACTGAAACTTTGCACCTTTGGTTAACATCTTATCATTCCCCCTGCCCTGAAATCCTAAAAACAGTCCACCAATTTTTATGAGCTTACCTTTTTAAAATTCAACATGAAAAACATGCAGTATTTGTCTTTCTGAATCTGATTCATTTCACATAACAATATCCTCATGGCTCATCAAATTATAGGTTCCTTTCTTTTTAAAGGATAAATAATATTCCAATACATATAGTTTCTTTCCATGTATAAATGAGAAATTCATTTGCTCTTATACCTTAGCTATTATGGACAGTACTGCTAGTAACATGGAGATTTAAGCATGTATTCAAAATACTGATTTAATTTTCTTTAGGTATGTATCTAAGCATGGGATTGCTTGATGCTGGTAGTCCTGTTTTCAATGTTTGAGGAGCCTCTGTGGTTTCATGTAATATCAGTGTCAATTTGGATTCTGACCTACAGTTTGGAAGAATTTACTCCACTTTCTTCTCATTAACTTTTATCATTTTTTTAAATATTATTTATTTATTTATTTGAGAGTGACAGACACAGAGAGAAAGACAGATAGAGGGAGAGAGAGAATGGGCGTGCCAGGGCTTCCAGCCTCTACAAACGAACTACAGACGCGTGCACCCCCTTGTGCATCTGGCTAACATGGGACCTGGGGAACTGAGCCTCGAACCGGGATTCTTAGGCTTCACAGGCAAGCATTTAACCGCTAAGCCATCTCTCCAGCCCAACTTTTATCTTTTTGATCATAGCCATTCTAACATCAGGGAGGTGATATCTCACTGCGGTTCTGACTTTCATTCCCATGCTCATTAATGATGCTGAGTATCCTTTTCTATAGCTCTTGTTCATTTGCATATCATCATTTAAGGTTTCTATTCATGTCCTCCTTCCCATTTCAAAATCGGTTTATTTGCTCATTAGGAATTGTGTTATGTAAATATCTCACGTTTGTACTAATATCCTTTTCTCCATCCCAGGTTCCCATCAATGATAACATGCTACATTTAGTAGCTGGTTCTACTTCCACTCCAGTCAACCTTTATACTTTCTTGGTTTTTCCTACTTATGATGACCTAATCAGTGAGCATATTTTAAGATTTCCTCCCACTGGGGATTGTCTCATACTTTTACATTTGATTAGATTAAGACTAAGACAAAACATGGTGCCATTTCACTACATCATACCTTAGCTGATACTCAGCAGAAATTATTTTTTATTTATATGAACTTTGACCAAATGGATGAGGCGGTGTCTAGCCTATTCATTGTAAAATTTCTCTTTACAGTGACATCCTTGTCTGTAACCCACGTTGATGACATGAGAAGATAAGCTTCTCAAAGTGTCTGTTTTACACATGGATTGAGCCATTGAACTGTGGTATATCCACACTAATAAGTATTTGAAGGAACACAACCATTGAAAGGAATATCACTTCATGTTGTATTGATACAAAATCCTGAATAAATATGATAGATGGAATGAGAGAACTATGGCCCCTGATATGTGTGTGTGTGCATAGTAACTTCCACATTCTTACCTAAAAAAATTCAGAAAATAGATAGTTTTCCCATGGATTGGGTTGGTGAAAAAAGGAAAGAAATACAAAGGGCTTGAGGACTTTTGTGAGTAGATGCATGGATTGTGTATCTTGATTGTGGTTATGGCTCTACATGTATATATATCTTTTCTAGTTTCAATATGTATAGCTTATGTTATTCATAACACGGTAACCTTTGAAAAACTCCACTGTTTCCTATATACTGTTTCATATATATTTGAGGATATGAAAATAAAGCATCTTTCTTAATATTCTCATGTTTGACTTGTATAAAAGATGACTGTGATGGGTTTCTAATGAAAGAGGAAAGTTGGAGGGTATACAATTGCTTATAAATATGTGTTCATTTATTTTATTTGGCTTTATGCTTGCTCAGTTGGGCTTCTATCATGGTGGATAGCTCACCATTCAAAGCTGTATGCTGGTGAGGGCAGTGTGATGTCCAATCTGTTGCTTTGTCATCACTAAGGGTGAGTGTTAGTAGTAATTTATTAAATATCGACAGCCTTTGGTTTTAATAGCTTATGGAGTACAGTGACTAAACACTTATGCTTCCACACTATTTAGAAAGAAAATCAAAACTCATAAGTGAAATCTTATCTTTAAAATGTCTGACCAATGGGCTGGTGAGATTGGTTAGTTGGTAAAGTATTTGCCTGCAAAGGCTAACGACCTAGGTTTGATTCCCCAATACTTACGTAAAAGCCAGATGTGCAAAGTGGCACATGCATCTGGAGTTCAATGCATTTGCAGCAGCTGGAGGACCTGGTGCATGCTCTCTCTCCCCCCCCCCATGTGTGTGTGTGTGTGTGTGTTTGTGTCTTTCTTTCTGTCTATGTCTGTCTCTTTGCATTTGAAAAATAAATAAATAAAATAAAATAAAATAAAAGTTTTAAGTCGACCCACTTCATAATCTTTTGGTGACAAAGGTTTTTGATATTTTGCCTTCTTGTTAGTCATAAACCTTGAGAAATATTAAAGAAATGGTTTGGGAAACCAGACTCCTATAACTGTAGCATTCAAGAAGCTGACGGGAGAGAATCATAAATTCGTGGCCAGCCTGGGCTAAGTAGTGAGACCCTTACCCAGAAAAGCTATAAAATAATGAGCTTGGGGTCTTTCTATGGGAATAACTGATTGACTTTAGGAACTTAAACACTAATGCTGGTGGTCATTGTGAGTTAGATATCTGTATAATGAGCTTTACTTGTATTTCTCAGCTCAAAGATTTAGATTAGAATTTCGTATATTTGATGCCATATTACTGTTGAATACTTTTTTACTTGAATAATCCTACTGGAAAAGATATTGATATTTAGGTGCCATCAGTCACTTCATTTCTAAGGAGATCTACTTTTTATCAATAGTTAACTTTGTAATAGTTTTAAGTTTACAGGAATGTTGCAAAATAGAGTCCTCAGGTAACTCCCATTCTGTTGGTGTCAACATCCAAATGCCCATGCTGTTCTTGTCAGACATAATGAACCAGTGCTCATGTGCTCTTGTTAACTTGGATGCATGCAGCATTAGAGAATTTCTCTGCTAGCTGCTTCTTCTGTTTTAGTATCTCTCATTTTAAACAAAACATCAGATTTATGTAATGCATGCATGACAAACTTTTACTTTTTGAAGATGTTCTGAATTTTATGTTATGCAGTGACTATGTGTGTGTATAGATAAGTGCACCCCATGTGCACAGAGGCAATCAGAGGACATTGGAGACATTTATTGCTCATCTACCTTACTTCCTTGAGACAGGGTCTCTAGCTGAACTTGGAGCTCATCATTTTAGGCAGCACTGGCTGGCTGTTCAGTTAGTTCAGTCAACTTTCTGTCTCTGTTCCCTCAGTGCTGGCATTATAGACATGAATGGGCATACGCTTGCTGGGGATACAGCTCTGGTCCCCATGCTTATCCAGCAAGTGGTCTTATACTGAACCCTCTCTCCAGCCCAATGCTCTGACTTTTGAGATATAATTTTCCCTCCAAATGCCAAACATGTCCTGACTTCCTCAATGGAATTACACAGTGGACATTCAGAGATTTGAACTTCAAATGATAATTTTACCAAACTGGAGTTCAGCTGACTGCCCTCCTCTTAACTGTGTGATTGCATGCAAGGCAGGCCAACTTCCTCCAATATTCCATCTTCCTTCAGCCTCACATGGCAGTGCTGTCTACAGATGGTCTCCTGAAGCTACTTCTCAACAAGCTCTTGTCTTTAGCAAAACCAAATAATGGAATGTAAGTTTCTGATTGTGGTCTTGTGTGTCACTGAGCTGGATCAGTGAGGAGGTTGCAATAAATGTGAGATGGGCCATGAGTTACCACTGAGCCCATATTCTCACTAGGGAGTTGGTCAGAGTTGTCCCAGACAGCCTCAGGATTTGAATTCTAACTCTCAGGTCTAATTTATACTTCCCTTTGCAAACATTCCATCTATATTCTGCCTGTAAGGTTGGGCTATTTTATTATCTCTGCATAAATATTGTAATCAAGTGGCATCATAAGACGTTCAGCTTAACTAACACCTACAAAAATAATGTTCTGGAAATATATGTGTGTGTGTGTATTAGAGAAAGAGAGAGAGAGAGAGAGAGGGAGAGAACTGGCATACTAAGGCCTTAGCCACTGCAATCAAACACCAGGTATGTGCACCACATTGTGTGCATGTGGGACTCTGTGTGCTTGCATCACTTTATGCATCTAGCTTAGTTTGGACCTGGAGAGGCAAATATAGATCCTTTGGCTTCACAGGCAAGAACCTTAACCACTAAACCATCTTTCCAGCCACAAATATTAAGAGACAAAGGTTTCTGTATTCAACATTGGTCAGGTCCCTATTCTCTAAACAAGAGTATCACTCAGCAGATCTCCAGCTTCCTACCACAGATACTCACATCTGTAATTCTTTTATCTGTACTGTGAATATAACAGAACCTTGTTACAACTACTCTTAGTACTGAAGTATCTAGCTCTTTCTGTTAATTATGTTACATTTGTCAGTATGCCCCTCATGTGGCAGTTTTGCATTTTGATAATGTTTTAAATTCATCCCTTTATCATTCATTCTCACTACACTACTTCTTCACAAAGAAGGCACAGATGTGGAAGGAACTCTGATGGTTCTTATTGTTGGACTTATTATATGTATTCAGCTACGACCACCTGTAAGACTTCTGAGCATCTATTTGAAGGAGCCGAATAAAATGCTAATAATCTGTGTTGAAAGCCCTGAATGCCTCCTCCGCAACACTGAGAGGCAGATTTCACAATCTGAATGCATGTGGGAAGAGAAAGTGGATGAATCATTAAGGAAATAATGAAGAACAACCAAATGAGAAGAGCAAAAGCTATCGAGTCTCTGTTTCAACAGCTACAGCATTCAACATTGTGCTCAGCTGGGAGTCAGTGGGAGTCAGAGGAGAAAGAAAGCTCCATGGTGAAGTACAGGGATAGCTCTGCCAGGACCTGATAAGAGGCTGCAGGTGGACTAGCTAGACCAAGGCATTTTATGGATTGGTGAGAGACATACCTCTGGCTCTCTCATTTGTCCTAATTGCACAAAAGAACAAAAATTGAGGGGACTTTCAATTATTTGTGAAGTCATGCTCATTTATGACCAGTTGTTTCATTTGTTATTGTCTGACATCTTGAGTTTTCTGAAGATAATCTTCTGACTGTCCAAGAGCAGAGGCTGACCTCCTAGGCTGCTTACTGTGGACACTGTGTTGGTGTTCTGGACTGGCTGTTCCAGATTGTGGGTCAGATGTCTGTTTCTATCTGGGATCTGATTATTATTCTCTCTTACATTTGATGTCTTGGGTAACTTTTTAGGTCATTGCGCCTTCTGCCCTTCAATTACATCAAAGCTGCAGATCACAGAGATGTCTCTGCAGTGCCCCCATGTGCAGAGTTGACTCACAAGGCATCAACAACAGTCTATAATTCTTTACATTTTGCTTCAGGTTTCATGAAAGATGTGGCTTTAGCTTAAATAGTAGTTAATTTTAAATTAAATGAAGTAGTGTTTGGTGTCACACAGATAAATCTGTGAAATGTCAGACTTCAGTCTATTTTTGCTTTGGAAAATATTTAGTAAATTGGGGCAAAAACATATGACTAAGTAAATTTACAAATACATTTTGCAATGTATAAGCTCTAGTATTTTGCAGAGTACACATTAATCTCCACATGATAAATGAAAGTAAAACAAAAAACATAAATTCTGGCCCCTCAATAGCTGTGGGTGTTTGCAGGATGGACACTAGCAGACCACTCCATTAGAAGATATGGAATCTGATTCGTAGCCATGGAAGACATACAGGAGAGAAAACATTTCAATATTACATTTCCATGTCTCTGTTGAGAAATGACTCATGGGTTCCTTCCTGCTTCACGCGGCATTAATAAATACATGCAGCACAGAGCATGGTGAAAAGGTGGTGATCATAGAACTCCTTTGTTCTCTTCTGCAATTGCATCTGAGGTCTTCAGAGGCAGAAACAAACCATGCTTTGTTCTCTATGAGACATCCCTATGAACAAATCTTTAATCTTTCCCTCAGAAGGGGAAAAATGAATCATTTCTGATTCAAGGAAGATCCTCTTAAGTGCTTGTTAGGTGAAAGTAAGTGTGTATACTGCAAGTTCTAATCTTAAAATTGACAACTTGCCTGAATATCAACATCATACACTGCCAGGTATTGACTGAAGACAGTCTATCGTCCTTGCTAGATTTCCATTAGAGCAAGTGCCGGTGGAAGTTGTGCAGGGGCAGTCTGGTGGGAAGTATACACAGCAGGTGTTTATGTGTAATAGCCACCAGTTGGACGTTGTTGACTTCATATGCATTTGCTCCTGAAGGACAATTCTTGTACTAACTTCCACTGGCTAAGTATCTGGTATGCATTTTACTTAACTATTTTACTATTTAAATGTGCTTTCAATTTATGTATGTGAGAACATACATAAATTGTATCAAAGGAAATTAAGACACTTTCTCTTTAAGTGGATATAAGTCTTGCATCTGGTGTCAAGGTAAGTCTCACACTAAAGCTGGTGTGTGAGTGGGAACCTACCCTGATTCTTTTGTTATTGGATACATGTGTCATTAGCATGACCTCTGGTTTCTGTTCTCCCTGGACTTATGCATGTCTGTGAGAACCCAGGAAAAATGTTGGGAGTTGAGAAATGAGTTGCAAATACTCATCTCTTCTCTGGGATATCTGCCAACCAGAATATTACTTCCTTGCTTGTCCCATCCAAGCCCTGTGCAGAAGGAAGGGGAGGTATTGGGTCTCTGGCTCACTAAGGCATCATTTCATTTCTTATAAAATGTGCCTTCCAAGCAGTCCTTTCCAAAAGGAAAAAAAAGAAAAAAAGAGGATTCTTCCCCAGCGAGAACTCTTCCCCTTTCATCCTCAACTGATGCAGAGCCCAAGAGAGGCAATGGTGGCCTCTGTGAGACCTGAAGCCTTGGGTCTCTCCATCATCTCTCTGCCTGCTGTGGTGTGGTGAGACCTTCAGGGCAGGCTTCTGTGTCTTCGTTACAGAAAATGATACTGATATGAGAGACAAGTCTTACTTGTCCCTGGGAGATCCTACTGCCCCAGGCCCCAGAACCCTAAACATCACACACTTGGATGACATGGAGAATCCAGGATGAATGGAAACTAGTCACATGCATGATGCCAACCCTGATATAAACTTCAAAGGTAATATCCTCTACTAATGGATATTCCTTTCATTTTTCCCAAGTCTTTAACTCACTTTTAAATTATTAAAGGCTTTTGTAAAACAGTTTTATGAGTGATATTGTAAATGCTATGACATCAAGATATTAGTGTGCAATATTTACAGTAAGTTTTCTTCCATTGAACTTCTATCATTCTATCATCTTCTTGTCACACTTCCTTTTTTTTTTTTTTTTTTTTTTTTGGCTTTTTAAGGTAGGGTCTCACTCTGGCCCAGGCTGACCTGGAATTCACTATGTAGTCTTAGGGTGGCCTCTTGGTGATCCTCCTACCTCTGCCTCCTGAGTGCTGGCATTAAAGGCGTGAACCGCCACGCTTGGCTTACACTTCCTTTTCATGTGAGCTTTAGCACTGTAATTTTCTTTTCACAAAATCCTTGTCTCCACTGAGCAATGAATTGTAGGAATATTAATTCAATTTTTTTTACTCTGAATTTATATTACATCAGAAGGTGTCTGAGTTCAAGAATATTATTTTAATTAAAATCTTCAAGATGTAGTAAAAACAGATAATTGACTTGTTTAAAGAAGAAGATACAGGCTGGAAAGATGACTTAGCTGTTAAGGAGCTTACCTGTAAGAACTCATGTTCAAATACCCAGGTACCTTGCAGTAATGTGAATTTCCTCAAGGGGGCACACAAGTCTGGAGTTCATTCACAGTGGCTGAAGGTCCTCACACACCCATTCTCTCTCTCTCTCTCTGTCTCTGTCTCTGTCTCTGTCTCTCTCTCTCTCTCTCTTTCTCTATCTCTCAAAATAAAAAAGAGAAAAAATATAGAATACAGCTATTACTGGTAACACAGTGTTCTGATATTCTGTATTTTCTTTAGAAATTAAAACTGACATATTAATGGACAGATTATTAAAATAATGAAAGTTGTTTGGGTTCCTGAAAGATTTTGTTTATTTTCTCTGTGGTGTCCTAAGAACAGCCAATATCACTCTAAGAAATGTAGGAAGATTGGGATGAAGATGTGTCTGAAACATGGAGGATTCACATATGGCCCTGACTTTGCAGCCATTTGTATATAATACATCCCTTCTCAATATAATTTTTTACATGTGTATATGTATGTGTGTTCATATGTGTGTGGGTACAAATGTACATGTCTGTAGGTTTGCATGTACATGTTTTCACATACATGTGGAGGCCAGAGAATGAGTTCATGTGTGTTCTTACATCGTCCTCCACATTATTTACTGGGGAAGGACCTCACTTGAACTCATGACATGTCAATGTTGTACTTTAGCTAGACAGTTTGTCCTGGGTATCCTTTTTTTTTTCCACCTCCTGACCACTAGGATTACAGTGGGTGGCCATGCCTACGCAGAATAGCCCCAATGCTGGTAACCCTACACCATGGCACATTAGTATTTTTCATACATTTCAACAATAATTTTTTGACCATGTCAAAATATGCAATTTAAGCAGCTCTAGATTTCCATTAAATCACTTCACTTCCTTTACATTCCATGAGCACGATCTTGGCACTGTGACATATTTTTCTCTACACAATATTTATTGGTTCATTTTTAGCACTTCATCAGAGTCAACAATCTTGTTTCTAATGAATAAAAATGTGAGAGCGGCTTACACCAAAAGACTTCCTCCTGGCTCCATTGATGGAGCTCTGTTTTCAGTAGGTTTAAAATGTTGTCACCATAAAGCCTTATCAGAATTTTCACCTCTTGAATATATTTGATCTAACAATGTGACATACTCATGTGCTCAATGTAAGGTCTTGTTATTTTTGTTTCTCCTTTCCTTCCCAATTCTCCTCAGCATCAATGCAACAGTGGAAAGTGTTGGGTGGCCCTTCTGTGGCCAGATGCTACTGTAGGAAGATGTAAACAGGCCAGCACAGGTGACCCAGATTTTCCAGAGGGATCACTGTTATTTAGAAGATAAATTCCACCTTGAGCATATGCTCTTAGTCAAGAAGCTCATAAAAATCCTTGTTCTTTATTTAAAGTCAGAGAGAACATCCCAGGCCATGAAACCTCACACAGGTGATGTTGTCTGTGACAATGATAATAATGCCTTCATTCCTAAGATGGAAGAGACTATATCAAATGTCCTTTCTTAATATTATCAGGTGTTTTTTCCTTTTTCCTGTATTAATCTTAAACTATAAATAGCACAAAATTAAAGTTTAACAAATAAATCATGAACAATATATTTTTATGGGAATTACTATATCTATCAAATGAGGAAAAGGTATTACTTGCAATTTTACTGAACAGAAAAGCAACAATAATAACATAATATCCCTGGATGAGCTCTTAGTCTTCATAGGACAATTCTCAACACAAAGCAGAAGTGGTCATGATAAATTGAATTCTGGGGCCTACTATATATCATAGTTAATGTAAGGCAGAGAAATCACACAAAGTCTGCCTTAGTCCACAATGGATTCAAGCAGGGAACAGGTATCGGCAACATAAATGGAAAAGCTCCCAAATGCTTGGAGCTCAAACAAGACACTTACTTCTAAAAAGCAACCAGATCGAAGTTCTGAATACATTTCAAAATATTTAATTGAATTAATGCACATTGATAGAATTTAATATAATTAATGCAACTCTCCAAAATTTATTTATTGCAGTTAAATGGTGTTTAGGGGTTAGAAGGATGGTTCAGTGGTTAAGGAGCTTGCCTGAAAATCGTAAGGACCCAGGCTTGATTCCCCAGTACCCATGTAAGCCAGATGCACAATGTGGCACATGCTTTTGGAGTTTGTTTGCAGTGGCTGGAGGTCCTAGCATGCCCATGTTCTCTGTCTGTCTTCTTTCTATTTCTGTCTGTGTCTTTGCTTGAAAATACATAAATAAATATAATTTTAAATGGTATTTAGAAGTAAATTACAGAATTAAAAGCATTTATGTTAACACAAAAAGTCAGTGCTTCAAACTTCTCTTCGGGGCTGGAGGGATGGCTTAGTGGTAAAGGTGTTTGCCTGCAAAGCCAAAGAACCCAGGTTTGATTCCCCAAGACCCACGTTAGCCAGATGCACAAGTGGACACATGTGTCTGGAGTTTGTCTGCAGTGGCTGGAGACCCTGGTACACCCATTCTCTCTCTCTCTCCCTCTCTCTTTCTCTCTCTCCTCATTTCTCTGTAAAATAATTAATAATTAAAAATAAAATAAAGTATTTTTAAACTTCTGTTAGAAAATTAGAAAAAAAAAAGAACAAATGCAAACCAAAGTGGGCCAAAAAGAAATAATAAAACATAGAACAGAAATTCAATACAGGAAAATTAATAGAAAAAATAATAAAACTTAAAGTGAATTCTTTATAAAAATAATATCAATGAGTCTTGAATCAGATCAACTGTAATAAAAAGTAAGAAGACACATATTTCTATCATGATTAAAGGAGAAGATGTGACTACAAGTCCCTTAATCATCAATGTAGGGGTATCTAGCCTATGCCCCACACACCATTATGTGTTCCAGGAGAGCTATGAATGGGCTCAGTGAAAAACTTCCTTCAAACAAACTTACTTAAGATAGGAGATTTTTGTAAATCAATTACATGTTTTTCAGGCAGAAACTTTGTAGATTACAGTATTAAAGTTCAATGCCATGCAAAATAAACATATGCTTGGTCTCACTATCTGTGGCTCTGTGCCTGGCATCTGGGGCTGACAGTTGACTTCTGTGGGCTTCAAAGGGCTTTGGTAGCCCCACCCGCTGTCTGTGCTGCCTGCAGGCTCTACTCCATGCATGCAGCTTTTCCTCAGAGGTTCTGCAATCTCCAACATGCTGCTGTCTCTACTGTGACTCAGGCTTCACCTTTACCGCCTCGTGCAGTGGCGTTCCATGGCTTCTCTGCAGGGACACTGACCTCACACATTTCCTGTCTTCAGCAGTCCTTGTAACTGTGATGAAAGCATGCATGACCCTCCCCCCTTATCTGCACATCACTCATGCTTGCAAAACCAGGACTTCGAGGATAATGTTACCAGCCCTGCTGCCAGCATGAGATGAAGTCTCGTGCCCTTGGACCATGGTGGTATAGCCTCTATGCCAACACAAAGGAAACACATCCATGGGCATTACTTTCTAGGAGCAGAGAGCCCCATCAGTGGCAGTTTCAGTTTCGACTAAATTTAAATTGTTATTTCCATAAGTTGAAGCCATTGATGGGCAGAGTCTTGTCCTCAGGGTGCCTTTCCCATTGTACTGATGCAGAGAAAGATGTTTCACTTTAACAATAATAGCCTTGTTTTCAGCTCATAATTTTAAAATTGCTCCAGCTCTTTTCCTAACAAACTGCACATTTTAAGTATCTTTTGTTCTCTCACTCTAAACACAGATAAAAGTGGTAAGTAATAACAATTCCACAGCCTGAATAGTATCCTGCCTTGAAATTTGCTTTACTGAAACACTACTCCATCATATTTGGACATCCCACATGATTTAAAGTCTCAGGATATGAGCAGAATACAGTCAGATGCCTTGCTAGATTATAACCTGAATGGCTCTAACCAAGTTCCTCATACAGCCTGCTGCTCATCTTGAAAATCTCATGAATGGAGCTTCCACAGTTTGTGTTTCTTTTGACCTTCTGGTCTTCCAAACTCTATAAGGGAAATGTTGAAAAATTGAAGAAAATATTTGAAGACACTAGAAGATAAAAATATGTCCACTGCTAAGCGATTGGTAGGATTGGTTATATTTATATTGAGCTGAAAAGATGGCTCAGAGGTTAAGGTACTTGCCTGCAAAGCCTAATGATCTGAGTTTGATCCCCTAGTGCCCACATAAAGACATATGCTTAGTGGCACATGCATCTGGAAGTCATGTGCAAAGGCAGGAGGCCTGGCACATGTGTTCTCCTCTCTCTCTCCCTCCCTCTCCCTCTTTCTCTCTCATTCTTTTATATTACTTAATCTTTTTCTTCATTCTCTTCATGGGCACTTACCTGTAACTTCCACTACCAGCAGGTGGCTATCATCCACTATGAACTTTTGATCAGAGAGACCTACAAGATTTCCAAACAACAACAACAACAAAAGAGACAGATTTCTGTCAGAGTACTTGATGACCCACCAAAAGTTAGTGGTAAGACCCTACTGCCAAATACACCATATGCTTCTGGCACATGACATGCCTTGAAGCTGGAAAGGAGTCAGTCCCCAGACAGTTAGCATGTCTAGTGCCAGAAGGTGCTATATGAGCGGCTGGGGGAAAATGACCAGTATCTGTCTTACCAACTCATGGTCTAACCTACTTTATTTTTAAATTTAATTTATTAGTTTTCTTTTCAGTAAATACAGGCAGTTTGGTACCATTATTTAGGCTCATCTGTGATCTACCCCTTCCCATGAGACCCTCCTTGTTAATGAAAATGGGTCGTGCATTGTGGAGTTAGCCCCCAGTTATTGGTATGATAAATGTCTCTGAAAATCATGACCCAACATGTGACTCTGACATTCTTTCCACCCCCTCTTCCGCAAGATTTCCCTGAGCCATGTTGGGTTCATTTTTGGTCTGCTTCAGTGCTGAGGTGTTGGGGGCCTCTGAGGCTCTGGCTCTCTGATTTGGTAGGAGTTGATTTTTCTCTATGTTGATCTCCTTCCCCTTTGTGCTGGTATCTGGTTCCCAGGAAAATATCACCCTTGCTTATTCCGCCAGTTGTCCTTAGTTTCAGTTGGGCCCCATTTGAGGTATGTTGGGGCAGCTCTCTTCTTAGGATCTGCATCTATCTGGAAAAGAGAAGCAGATTCTCCAACGGAGAGTAAGTTAGCATCCGGTAAATTGAGATAACACTTACTTTTTTGATAGACAGTATGATAGGTGTAGGCCCTCTTATACCCCATGATTGATGGTAGCTTGATATTGTAGAGTAGGCTTGTGTTTGGGTATGGTTCTGACTTGTTTCCCGGCTCCAGCTATGGGTCTAGTACCACTGAGTGGATCAGATAGCCAAATCAAGAGCAATTGATTCCTCACCATGGCTGTGTACCACTATTGCACTTGTGTGGGCATCACATCCGGTGTTTTGTTGCTAATTAGGTTAAACAATGTGTTGCTTGGACACATCTTGGTCATTTCCCCCAGTCACCTATGTAGCGCCTTCTGGTACTACACACGCTGACTGTCTGGAGTCTGACTCTCTCCTGGCTTCCAGCCATGTCATTCCATTTTACGCGTCAGCTGCGTATGGAGTCTTCAGCAATAGGGTGTTATCACTGGCCTTTGGTGGGTCATCAAGTACTCTGACAGAAGTCTGTCATTGTTTTGGGAAACTTTGTAGATTTCTCTGATCAAAAGCTCATTGTGGATGGTAGGCCCAAGCTGGAAGTGGGAGTTACAGGTCAGTGTCCACTAAGAAATTGAGGAAAAAGATAACTAATATACAAGAGTTAGAGAGGAGAGAGATAGAGGGGAGAGGAGAGGGAGGGAGGGAAGATGTAGTAGACTTAGGTCAGTCTTGATCTTACCCTGTCCAGTGTCTTGTGGTAAAGGTGTTTCCTGTAAGGGTCTAGTGAAGGTTCAGCCATTTGGTCTGTCTTTTAGGAAGTAGAATTTTATGGTACCATTGCCATTTGGGTCCAGATTACTGTTTTCCACCCTCTGATTCCCTCATTGCCCTCCCATCCATCTTGTTGTCTAGTCCATGAGGTGCTTGCAGGGTATGTAAGACATCTTGGGCAGATTCAGGTTAGGTGTTGCAGATGAGTGAGACTATGTGTCGATTTTTTTTCTGTGATTGGGTAAGTTCACTGATAATGATCTGTTCCAGGTTCAACCATTTTTCCTCAAATTCCTTTGTGTCGTTTTTTTCTCACTCCTGTATAGAATTCCATTGTGTAGATATACCACATCTTTGTTATCCATTCTTCTAATGATGGACATCTGGGTTGATTCCAGCTTTTAGCTATTATGAATTGAGCTGCTACAAACATGGTTGAGCAAATCTCTCTGGCTTTTGGTTTGAAGGTTTTAGGGTAGATGCCCAGTAATGGTATAACTGGGTCTGTTGGTATTTCTATAGTCAGCTTTTTCAGGAGTCTCCATATTGCTTTCCAAAGTGGTTGTACCATCCTGCATTCCCACCAACAGTGAATGAGTGTCCCTGCTTCTCCACATCCTCGCCAGCATTTATTTTCATTTGACCTTTTGATGTTGGCTATCCTTATTGGGGTAAGGTGGAATCTCATAGTTGTTTTAATTTGCATTTCTCTGATGATTACGGATGATGAACATTTTCTTAGGTGTGTGTTTGCCATTTGTATCTCTTCCTCTGTGAATTGCCTGTTTAACTCTGTGCCCCATTGTGTGAGTGGGGTATTTGTCTTCTTACTGTTTAGACTTTTGAGTTCTTTGTAAATTCTAGAGATAAGGCCTCTATCAGTTGGATAACCTGCAAATATTTTCTCCCATTCTGTGGGTATTCTATTGGCTTTGCTTATTATATGCTTGTCGGTAAAGAAACTCTTCAGCTTCATATGATCCCAATGGTTGAGTGACAGTTTAAGAACTTGAGCCACTGGGGTTTTATTCAGGAAGTCTTTTTCCATTCCTATATCATGGAAAGTACTTCCTAAATTTTCTTCCCATAGTTTTCAAGTTTCTGGTCTTATGTTGAGGTCTTTGATCCATTTGGATTTGAGTGTTGTGCATGGTGAAATGTGTGGATCAAGTTTTAGTTTCCTGCATGTGGTTATCCAGTTTGTCCAGCACCATTTATTGAAGATGCTATCTTTTTTCCAGTCTATATCGTTTGGGCCTTTGTCGAATATTAAGTAGCTATAGTTGCTTGGCCCAAAATCTGGGTCCTCAAGTCTATTCCATTGGTCTATACTCCTGTTTTTATGCCAGTACCATGCTGTTTTTATTACTATGGCTTTGTAATATAGCTTTATATCGGGTATGGTGATGCCACCAGAGGTATTTCTTTTGCTGAGGATCTGTTTGGATATGCGAGGCCTTCTGCCTTTCATATAAAATTTGAGATCATTTTTTCTATCTCTGTGAAGAACACTGTAGGGATTTTAATTGGAATTGCGTTAAATCTATATATTGCCTTTGTTAGGATTGTCATCTTCACAATGTTAATTCTGCCTATCCAGGAGCATGGGAGGTCTTTCCATCTTTTCAAGTCCTCCTCAATTTCTTTTTTGAGCGTTTTTATAATTTCATTGTATAGATCTTTTACTTCCTTGGTTAACATTATTCCAAGGTATTTTATTTTTTTTGTTGCTATTGAAAATGGGACTATGTCCTTTATTTCTTCTTCTGTGTCTTTGTCATTTGCATACAGAAATGCTACCGATTTTTGTGCATTGATTTTGTATCCTTCTACTTTGCTATAGGAGTTAATCACCTTCAGGAGTTTTGGGATGGAGTCTCTCGGGTCTCTTACATATACAATCATGTCATCAGCGAATAGAGCTAACTTAACTTCTTCCTTTCCAAATTGTATCCCTTTTATTTCCTTCTCCTGCCTTATTGCTTGGGCTAGGACTTCCAAAACTATATTGAAAAGCAGAGGTGAGAGAGGACAGCCCTGTCTTGTTCCTGATCTCAATGGGAATTCCTCCAGTCTCTCTCCATTAAGTATTATTTGGGCCTTTGGAGCTTTGTATATTGCCTTTATTATGGTAAGATGTGAACCAGTCATTCCGATTCTCTCCAATGTTTTGATCATGAAGTGATGTTGTATGTTGTCAAAGGCCTTTTCTGCATCTATCGAAATGATCATGTGATTTTTATGTTTAAGCTTGTTTATGTGGTGTATTACATTGACAGATTTTCGTATGTTGAACCACCCTTGTGTTCCTGGGATAAATCCCACTTGGTCAAGGTGGATGTGTTGCTGGATTCAGTTTGAGAATATTTTGTTGAGGATCTTTGTGTCTATGTTCATTAGGGAAATAGGCCGATAGTTTTCTTTTCTTGTGGCATCTCTGCCTGGTTTTGGGATTAGGGTGATACTAGCTTCATAGAAAGAGTTGGGTAGCTTTCCCTGTTCTTCAATTGTGTGGCACAGTTTTAGGAAGATTGGTTTGAGTTCTTCCATGAAGGTTTGATAAAATTCAGCTGGGAATCCATCTGGTCCTGGACTCTTCTTTTTTGCGAGGTTTTTTATTACTTTTTCAGTCTCCATGAGCGTGATGGGTTCATTGTGGTGGTTGATCTGCTCTGAGTTTAGCTTTAATAGATGATATGCATCCAGGAATTTATCCATCTCCTCCACATTTTCCAGTTTTGTGGAGTAGAGGTTTTTGAATTAAGTCCTGATGATTCTGCTGATTTCACTGATGTCTGTTGTGATCTCTCCTTTTTCATTTTGAATTTTGTTAATTTGGAGTCTCTCCTTTTTTTGCTTGATCAAATTGGCCAGAGGTTTGTCAATCTTGTTTATTTTTTCAAAGAACCAGCTCTTTGTTTTGTCAATTGCCTTAATTGTTTCCTTGGTTTCCAATTCATTAATTTCTGCTCTGATTTTAATTATTTCTTTCCTTCTGGAGCTCTTTGGGTTGGATTTTTCTTGTTTTTCCAATGCCTTTATGTGGATGGTTAGGCTATTGATTTGGGATCTTTCTGTCTTTTTTATAAAGGCATTGAGTGCTATGAATTTTCCCCTGAGGACTGCCTTCATTGTATCCCATAAGTTTTGGTATGATGTGTTCTCATTGTCATTCAATTCCAGGAATTTTGCAATTTCATTTTTTATTTCATCCACTATCCATTTATTGTTTAAGAGTGTGCTATTCAGTTTCCAGATGCCGTTGAGGTTCTTGTTGGTTTTTTTGTTGTTGATTTCTAGGAATATAGCATTATGATCTGATATCATGCAAGGAATTATGTCGATTTTCCTAAATATGTGGAGGCTATCTTTGTGACCCAGTATATGGTCTATTTTAGAGAATGTTCCATGGGCTGCTGAGAAGAATGTGTAGTCTGTGGATTTGGGATGGAAAGTTCTGCAGATGTCTGTTAGGTCTAAGTGCTCTATGGTTTTGTTGAGCTCTCTTACTTCCCTGTTGAGCTTCTGTTTGGATGACCTGTCTATTACTGATAATGGTGTGTTAAAGTCCCCAGCTATGATGGTGTTGGTGGTTATTTCTGTTTTATTGTCAAGTAGGTTTGGTTTTATGAACTGTGGTGCCCCTGTGTTTGGTGCATACAGATTTATGACTGTAATATTCTCTTGATGGATTGTTCCCTTTATAAGTAGGAAATAGCCTTCTTTGTCTTTTTTGATTGTTTTAGGTTTGAAGTCAACTTTATCTGATATTAATATAGCTACACCTGCTTGTTTCTTATTCCCATTTGCTTGGAATATTGTTTTCCATCCTTTCACCCTGAGGAGGTTTCTGTCTTTAGTGGTAAGGTGGGTTTCTTGAAGGCAGCAGATTGAGGGGTCTAATTTTTTGATCCACCCTGTTAGCCTGTGTCTCTTGATGGGTGAATTAAGACCATTAATGTTTAGGTTGATGACTGTGAGATTTGATTTGATCCCTGTCATGTTGTGGTGGTAGAGGTGTGTTGGCATTTCCATGGAATTTATTTATTTATTTTTTTCTATCTACTCTGGGTTTGGTTGCTGTGATCTGCTTCTTATAGGCATTTGTGATTGGTTATTTGTTTCTTCTCTGTGGAGAATTTCCTGGAGTACTTTCTGTAGATTTGGTTTTGTGTTCATAAAATTGTAAAGCTGAGTTTTGTCATGGAATGTTTTCCTTTCACCATCTATTATAAGGGAGACTTTTGCCGGGTAGAGTAGTTTGGGTTGGAAGCCATAGTTTCTTCCAGGACCTTCTAGCTTTCAGGGTTTCCATTGAGAAGTCTGAAGTAATTCTGATGGGGTTTCCTTTGAAAGTGGTGTGCTGTTTTTCCCTAGCTCCTTTTAGGATTTTTTCCTTGGTGTCAATGTTTAGAGTCTTAATGATAATATGCCTTGGGGAGTTTCTCCTTTGGTCTAGTCGGTTAGGAGTTCTGTTTGCTTCTTGAATCTTGATGGGTCTTTCTTTTAAGAGACAGGGGAAGTTTTCTTCAATTATTGTGTTAAATAAGTTCTCCATGCCTTTGGTCTGAAATTCTTCTCCTTCTGGTATTCCAATGATTCTGATATTAGGACGTTTAAGTGTATCCCACAATTCTCTCATGTTCTGTTCACAGGAACTTTTGAACTTACTGAAATTTTTGGACTCTCGAACTGTTTCTTCCATCCTGTCTTCCAGATCAGAATTTCTATCTTCCACTTTGCTGACTCTATTCTTGAGAGCCTCTAGTGAGTTTTGGACTTGTTCAATTAAGTTTGCATTTTCTAGTACTTTCCTATGTGTCACTTCCATCACTTTGTCCAGCTCCCTTTTTGTCTCATTTTCTGATTTTCTTGATGATTCTTGGAAATCATCCTTGCATTTCTTTATGTTTTCATTTAGTGTGGCCAGCTGATTTTTAAGGTCCTCTTTTTTTTCACTCTCCCTCAACTCTCTTAGCTCTCTTTGAATTCATTCCAGTGTCTTATCATATTGCTCTAGCTTAGTGATGGTAGCATCCATACGATTATCTATCCTTTGTAGCTTTCCTGTCAGTTCTAGCAGTAGTTTGGTCAGGGTTGCATTGTTCATTGCTTCCACTTGATGTTCTGATCCTAAACACTCTTCTATGTTTTGGTTAGTTGTGATCCTTGTTGGATTGGATGATCTGTCTGGATTTTCTTCCATTTTATTTTTCGTGTTATTTCTTTTGCGCTGTGATTTACCCATGTCAGTGTATGGGCAGGTAGGTGGGTGGAGCAGCCTGGGATCTAGCTTAATGCGAGTCCAAGGCAGCCTGGGGCAGTTGCAAGCAGCCTGGGTTTTTGCTCACTCTTGCCAAAGCCGCCTATATATAGCCTCACAGGGCCACCAAAATTGCCTGAATTCTCACCCAGTAATGCACCTAAGCTGCCTGCCTTTGAGCTTGAAAGGGGACTGAGGTAGCAAGCCCTGAAGGTGCCCAGACTCTGGCTGGGTTCACTGGGATCTGTAAACAGTCTGTGCTCTCCCGCCTCAGGGGAGTGGGAGACAGGTGGTGATGTACAGGTAGGGGATGGCACCTGCGCTGGCACTAGTGACTCAGTGTGGACTTGTGTGGCTCTTGCTGTGGGAATGGGCCCGCTGCACGTGCAATTGTAGTGCAGAGGCAGATGATGTGGGTACGGAATCAGGACACAGCAGAGGCTGACCAGCGGCAAGTGATGTGAGCACAGCAGCAGGGGATCTGGCAGCCACCTATTCACAGCAGGGGTGGCCTCCACAGGCCTGCGAACTGAGCACCACGTGGCTGATCTACTTGCAGGATCAGAGAACAAGGGCGAGGTAGGAGGTCTCAGCTTCAGTGTAGCAAGCTGACAGGCGTGACTGGTGGGTGCCCGATCAGAGCACAGCCATGCGGGACGTGCGGAGGGTGCATTGGTGGGTGGGCAGACAGGGGGTGCGGAGTGCAATGGGGTGTATGGAGCGAGTGGGGCACGTGGTGGGGGGGTGCGGGGTGCGCCGGGGCACCCGGGAATCAGGGTGGGGCATGTGGGAGGCGGCAGGGTTCAGAGGGGGTGGGGTGCCCTGGAGGGGTGGGCGTGGGGTGCTCTGGTCGGTCGGGGGGGGACGAGGGGCGCGCCGTGGGCGCGGGTGGGTGCGCGCGCAGAAGGGGTATGTGGGTCGTGGGGGGGCGCAGGGCACCCGGGAGGCATGGGGGGGCCCGGGGCGTGCAGGGGGACACGGGGGAGCATGCGGGAGGCACGGAACGCGTGGAATGCCGCAGTTCGCGGGGGGCTAGGGGTGCGGGGCGCTTGGGGGGGCGCGGGGTGCGCGGGGGGAGGGGGCGTGGGGCACACTGGTGTGTGAGACTCCACAGGATGCCGCGGGGTGCTCTGGACCTGAGGGGGGGCGGGGCACATGGGGTGGGTGTCGTGGGGGTCGCGCAGGGGGCGCGGACATGGAGGGGGGCAGAGCACGCTGAGGGGCGCTGGACGTACAAGGGGGGCGCTGGGGGGGTTGCGAGGCACACAGGGATAGGGCGCGTGGGTCGTGGGGCATACGGGTGGGGGGCGCAGGGCACACCTGGGCACGCAGGGGTGTGCTCGGGACGCGTGGGGGCGCGCGGGAATCATGCGGCACGTGGACGTGGGGCGCGCGGGGTGGGGGGGGTGGGAGGTGCCTCAGGGCACACGGGGCTCGGGGTATGCTGGATGCACCGGTGCACGTGGGGGTGGGGGGCGCGGGGGGTGGTGTGCGGGGGGTGGAGCTAGGAGCGCAGGGCATGCGGGGGGGGCGGGCGCTTGTGTGGGCGTGGGGGGGGGCGGGACACTGCAGGATGCAGCAGGGTGCTCTGTACTTACCGGGGTTGGGGGTGGGGGTGGATCGCGTGGGGGAGGGGGTCACGGGGGTCGCGGGTCAGGCAGGGGGCGCGGAGCACACTGAGGTAAGACGGAGTGCGGGACGCCGCGTGTCGCTCTGGACGCATGGGGGTGGTGGATTGCACGGGGGTGGGGCTCGAGGAGCACGGGGGTGGGGCGTGGGGGTCTCCGGGCATGCGGGGGCGTGGGGGCGCAGGGCACTTCTGGGCGCCCAGGGCACGGGATGCAGCGGGGCGCTCAGGGTGCATCTACCGCGTTTGTATAGGGAGCGTGTGGCACGCGGGGGGGGGGAGGGGGGGTGCGCGTGCGTGG
Organism: Jaculus jaculus; assembly: GCF_020740685.1. NCBI lineage: Eukaryota > Metazoa > Chordata > Mammalia > Rodentia > Dipodidae > Jaculus > Jaculus jaculus. The sequence goes on from NW_025423491.1 coordinate 524,687, forward strand.
GCGTGGGGCTTGTGGGGCTCACGGGGCCGCCAGGGCGCACAGGGCCACTGGGTCGCCGGGGCGCCGGGCCGCGCCGATTTGGCAGCTCGCTGTGGGTCTCGTGGCGGGGCGTGGGTTACGGGGGTGTGTGCTTCCCTCTTTTACCCAAATCTGTGCCCTCCCTCTTGCAAAAATTTCCTAATTTCCCTTGAATACTTGCCTTTTTTTTTTCTTGTTGTCTGTAGTGCAGCTAGGCGGTCGCCATCTTGACCGGAAGTCGGTTTAACCTACTTAACAGCAACTAACCTGTTGTGATGCTCACACAAGTGCAACAGTGGCACACAGCCATGGTGGGAAACCAGCTGCTCTTGATAACTGCTCTACTCAGTGAACAGAACCAATACCTGGGAAACAAGTCAGAACCACATCCAAAAATGAGCCCACTCTCCATTATCAAACCACCACTAATCATGGGCTACAAGAGGACTTACACCTATTAAAATCTCTCTAAAAAAATCAATGTTTATCTCATTTATCTGGTGCTAACTTTACTCTCCATTTGAGAAATTTTTTTCTCTTTTCAAGACAGAAACAGATCCTAAAGAGAGAACCACCCATCATGCCTCAAAAGGGCCCCAGCTGAAGCTAAGACTAATTGGTGGAACCAGCAAGTGTGCTGTCTTCTTGGCGAACCTGGCACCAGCACAAGGGTGACGAAAATAGATACAGAGAACCAAATTCTATATCCAGAGACACAGAGGCTCCCAAGACCTCATCACTGAAGAGGACCTAAAATGAACCCAACATGGCTCAGGGAAATTTGCAGAAGAGAGGGTGGAAAGAATGTCAGAGCCACACATTGGGTCATGATACACAGAGACATCTCAATGTCGAGGTTTGAAGAAGTTGATTGAGAACTTGGTCCTAGTAGATGTTCATTGCTTGACACTTTTGTGAAGATAGATTACTTTTATCTTTCTTTTCTGTCCTTATACATGCCATCCCCATTTTGATGGCATTCATCATGAGACATCAAAAACAAGGCACCACACCAAAACCTTTGAATTTCCATTTGGATACTTTCACCTAAAACTCTTAGCTTTGTAGCCAAAGTAACATAAAATAGAAATCAAATGTGAGGGTTAGAGATTTATCCATGCACAGAAGTGAGTTCAATCCTTGCACCTTGAAGCAGAATATGAATTGTTTAAATCACGAGTCCTTTGTTGGGATGATGAAGAGAAAATACAGAGTGCCTGCAGAACTTCTGTGACAATGTTGTTCATGGTCCATGTGAAAGACATCCAGGCATGAGGAATAATCCAAGAGGACAAAATAAGCCTTATCATTAATGTTAGCTTCCTGATAAAAGTGAGATGATGGTTTACCATATCCTCTTGTTTCTCTCCTGAATATTCTGCATTGTTCTTCTTGAAAGAATATAGCAGTATTTTGGTCCTAGGAAACATGAACTGATATGAAGCCTGAATGCCTTTGTGGACAACACAATACAATTTTGAATGTGATATTTAGAGAAGTGTAAATAATAGTGGCCAAGGGAATAGATCCGCAGCATTTTATTTTTGCCAATTTTTAGTTTTTGTGACACCCATAGTTCTATCCCACTCTTGCAAAACTAGGAAAAAAAAGAATCGATAATTTATCCATTGCTGGTTTATAAAACTGTGTATATATTTGTAGTAGAATGCTTCTCCTTTCTGAGAAAGATTAGGAAATACACCCACCAAACTATGGTGAAATAGTAGAAAGAAGACATTCATAGATTATATGTAGAGCTAAACAATCTACCACATGCTTCTCTACAATAGGTATGCAATATTACATTTTTTTATTTTTTTTTAATTTTTATTTATTTATTTGAGAGTGACAGACACAGAGAGAAAGACAGATAGAGGGAGAGAGAGACAGAGAGAGAATGGGCGCGCCAGGGCTTCCAGCCTCTGCAAACGAACTCCAGACGCGTGCGCCCCCTTGTGCATCTGGCTAACGTGGGACCTGGGGAACCGAGCCTCGAACCGGGGTCCTTAGGCTTCACAGGCAAGCGCTTAACCGCTAAGCCATCTCTCCAGCCCGCAATATTACATTTATTCTTCTAAAACTATCTAAACTACACACAACACAATTTGCATCTTGTCAGTGATGGGTTGCACATTTCAGAGGCCTTAACTACATTCACCCACCTCTAGAAATGTTTATCTTTCACAACGGAGTCTCTGCTCACTCAAAGCAATTGAACTGCCTGATTCTTCCTCCAAAAATGGATATGATTATTCCAGGCCAACAAATCAAGGCAATAATATTAGAGCATCAATATTCATTTTTGTGATTTGAATTTTTGAACTGTGGTTCTTATTTGATTAGGTAACTGTGAAAATGACTTCCTTTATTGCAGGCAGCACCTTGCAACTTTTAGTGTAAATTAGCTGCAGTATATTTATTTGTAATGGGACAGATCAGCTTTATGGTCACATGGTCTCTGTGGCTGCTGTGACACTCCAGTGCTATAGTGTTAAACAGACATAGGTGATGTGTAATTTAAAATGTGTGACACATTTTAAACAAAGCTGTAGTGGGCACATTATCATTTGGCTTTAAATAGCATTCACATGTAATGAATTATTTGAATTTCAGAATTTTTCCACACATGAATGTTTATACTCTTACAATACTAGCTGGAGGGTGGAGATAAATAATGTGCTACTTATTTTATAAATAACTCAAATTAGAATAGATAGCCTTCCCACATATATAAAAAACATGAAAATATTGACATCTGAAATATACAACATTTACACAAATTTTGAGATATCATACTGCAAAATATGGAGAATATTTGTTAATCTTTTAACTTTTTTCAAAATATGTATGTGGTAATTTCATGAATTTGTTTTTACATGTAGATGTGAATAAAGTAATCACAATGTTTTGGGCTTAGCGGTTAAGCGCTTGCCTGTGAAGCCTAAGGACCCCGGTTCGAGGCTCGGTTCCCCAGGTCCCATGTTAGCCAGATGCACAAGGGGGCGCACGCATCTGGAGTCCGTTTGCAGTGGCTGGAAGCCCTGGCGCGCCCATTCTCTCTCTCTCTTTCTCTCTCTGTCGCTCTCAAATAAATAAAGAACAAAAAAAAAATTAAAAAAAAAGTAATCACAATGTTTTGCATAAAAATGTAAAATGAAAACCATAGAAACCAATTTTATTTTACGAGCTATGTAAAGAAAATGGTCCACAATGCTAAGTTCTGTATTTAATAAAATTCAGAACTCAGAAAATAATATTTGTATAAAATGAAAGAATCCTCCAATAAATAGCTTTTTGCATTATTGCCCTATTACTCTGTCTTCATACAGGGTTACATAAATCAGTCTAATCAGGCACACATATGGTAGGAAGGGATTTGTTTCAGACTTGCAGGCCCAGGGGAAGTTCCGTATTGGCAGAAGAAGCTGGCCCCTTTTACCAAATGTACCCAGACAGAAAAAAGACCAGTAGCACCACAAGCAAGCACACTCTTTGGAGCCCAGGCAGCACTCAAGCACTCTGCATACTTTAGACTGGAAACTGATCTGGCTCCAGTGACACCTTAGGGCTGGACTCGAGGATGTGTGCACAGTGACACCTCTTTAGCCAGGCTGGAAATCCAAGGTACAAACTTTAATAAAACATTTGAGTCTACTCAGGGACATAAATTCGAATTACCACAGGGAGGAAGCAGAGAACAATGAATGCTGGTGCGCAGCCCTTCTCTCCTTTGCATGCAGCCCAGGACATCTGCCCATGCCCACAGATAAGATGAGCATTCCCACCTCACCCAAGTCCAGGTCATCTCTCACAGGTGATTTTTGGTCCCATAAAGTTATCAGTATAAATCATCATCAATTAAAAAAAAAAACACTCAGGTTTAAGTGGAGTTGTTGACTGAGAAGGGCATGAGGGATTTTTCTGGAGGGTAGTAGAATGATCCTATATCTTGATCGAAGTGTGTTATGTAGGTCACATAATACATATACACAGAAATATAGGAGTACACCTACATAAGTTGACGGGCTGGTTATAAACTGAGTGACCTGCTCTAATTTTAGAGGACAAAGTTAGAAACCTTCCTTATACTTAAGGGATTATTATTATTATTTATTTTACTTATTTGACTCACATGTACAAACCCTTTGGTTCAATCCTCAGCACTGCATGAACCACACATAGTGGTTCAGGTCTGTCATCCCAACATTGAGGAAGTAGAGGCAGGAGTTCAAGGTCATATTATAACTTATTATTTTAATTTTATTATTAAGTTATTTATTTGGGAGGAGGGTGAGAGAGGGATTGAGCAAACACAATCCAGGCCTGCTTTGTGCACATGAACACCACATGCATGTGCCACTTTCTGCCCTTAGCTTTATGCAGATACTGGGGAATTGAACCTGGGTCACAAGGCATTGAAAGAAAGCACTTTAATCCCCCAATAGAAACTTCCTTTTTTGTAGAAATGAGTTTGAGGGAACACCTGGATCTCATGACTAATCACTGCCTGTGTTTCAACTGGACACCTTGGTCAGGCTGTCAGGACCCAGCCGAGGTCTATGTTGCCAAGTCATATCATAATAGCATGGCTATGATTTATGCACCCTAATTATTAGCTACAGCATGTTGAAAGGATACATGAGGGCTAGGAAATGGTTCTGTGTTCAAAGGTGCTTTATTGCCTGGGTTCAACTCCCAATTATTCACATAAAGCCAAATGCAAAAAGTTGCACATGCCTCTTTCTCTCTCTCTCCCCTCTCTCACTCTTGGAAAATAAACACATAACTAAAAATTTTTTTAAAAAACCTAAAAGATATGTGATAGCTGGGAGGGGTGTCTTGCTCTTATGATTCCATATGAGGGAAGCTGAAGCCCAGCACTAGGGAGGCTGTGGATGGAGGAGTACTGTGAGTCAGAACCCAGCCTGAGCTGTAGCATTACACCTTGTTTCAAAGAAAAACAAACATAAAATTAATAAACTAAAATAAAGAGATGTGATTTGGACTGCTCTTGAATGAAATGTTAGCCTGTGATAAGAAAAAGTTGAATAGATATGTTTTCTGTTTTCATCTCATCAGGCCAGACTCTGTGTCTCCCTCCCTACTCTTTTAAAAATTTATTTATTTATTTATTTAGGACAGAGAGAAAGACACAGAGTATAGGCATGTCAGAGCTTCTTGCCACCATAAACAAACTGCAGACATATGCACTACTTTGTGCACCTGCGTTTACATGGGTAGTGGGGAATTAAACCCAGATCAACAGGCTTTGCAAGCAAGTGACTTTAACTGCTATGCCCTGTCCCCAGCCCCTGACTTTTATTTTATATTATTTTTTGAGATACTGTTTCATGTATCTCTGGCTGCCAGGAATTTGACATGTAGCCAAGGATGACCTCCTCAGTGTTGGGATGACAGACCTGAACCACTATGTCTGGTTTATGCAGCGCTAAGGATTGAACCAAAGGATTTGTACATGCGAGTCATGCACTTGACACTCTGAGTTACACCCCCAGCCGCTTGTAGTAATTACTTTTCCATTTATTTCTAGGCATGTGTGTGCAATGTGTTGTGATGTGTGTATGCACATGTATGTGCCCTTTTGTCACCTGGAGCAGAGGTTGCTCATTTGCAGTGCTTCAGTGGAACACCAAATATCCTGCTCCATCATTCTTCTGCCAGGTCTTGTGTTAGGAGTCAGAGTAGCCCTTCCACTGGTTCTTGAGCTTTCAGGTCTCTGCTGATTCTTGGTCTCTGATCAACTGCTGGACTGCAGTGACAAACATATAGGATCACGCTCAACTGTTTCACATGGGATCTGGAGATGTGAACTTCAGCAGTCCCAGGCTCCCTCAGGCCCTTATGCTTGTGCAAGTATTCACATAACCACCAAATTTCCAGCCCTTCTTCCTCTCTCTTTGTTTTGAGACAGTGTGTCATGTAGCCCTGGAAGGCCTTGAACTTGTTATGTAGCCAAGGCTGGCCTTGAACTCCTCATTCTTCTGTCTATGCCTCTCAAGTGCAGGATAACAGACATGTAACAACACACCTGGATGCATTTTCCATTATTTATTTATTTATTTATTTATTTATTTATTTATTTATTTATTTTGAGGGGAGATATTTTATGAGGTAGGGTCTCAGTCAAGCCTGGGCTAACAGGGACAACATATTGCAGTCCCAGTCTAGCCTCAAACTCAGAATAATTCTCCTACCTCTGTTTCCCCAGTGCTTAGATTAAAGGCATACATGAGTAGAATGAGCCTATTTTCTATTTTTATGATTATTTCATCACATTATTTTAAGAATGTTTGTTCCTTTCTCCCTCATTTCGGTAAGAAGGTAAGAGGGCAGGCATCATTGAGCAAATAAAGTCATGTATACACCATAGACCCTACTAGGATACTCTCAACACGGCCAGTTAAAGAACCTTGCCCTTTGAGGTTAGCTGTGTTGCCCATCAGGATGTCTGGCTTCACTTTGTGAGGGAAATGTGAGGGTCAGAAGGTTGGGGGTCTCTGGCCATGCATGTCTGACCTATGCTGGCTTTTAGAATGTTCCTCTAGTCACATCTAAGGAGAAGTTTCTTCCCAAGATTCAGCTGCTATTCTTATTTCTTCACAGAGAGACCTGTATCTCCTGGGGGACTCTGGAGCTGATGGTGAGGACAAGCCCTGGTGCAATGCTCCCATGCACTCAGCTGGGTGTGGGTGTGTATGGTTCACTGACAAAAGCAATGACTTTTGGTGTGTGGGATCTTAGAGCAGTGCTGGCCTTAGTCACACAAAACCCTGTGTAAAGTCAGAAATACACTTCATAACCAGAGAATTGTGGATACAAACCACAGGAAGAGTTTGTGTGTGTGTGTTTATGTGTGTGTACTTGAGCACATATACATACTAATAATTTTGTGCATGTGTGTAGAGGGCCGGAGGGCAACCTTGTGTGTCATTTCTCATAATACTCTCCACCTTTTTGTGAGACAGGTCTCTCAGGGGTTGGCAGCTTGCCATATAGGCTGGAGTAGTCTGCTAATGAGCTTCTGAGATCTGCCTATTCCTAGCTAGCATTGGGAGTACAATTTTGCACCACCATGCTCATTTGTTTAAGTGTGTGTGTGTATGTGTGTGTGTGTGTGTGTGTGTGTGTAGGAATGTGGTGTGTGAGTGTGTGCATGGACACTGTGCATACCACTGCATGGGCATGGAGATTGGGGGTGTTTGACTTCTGCATGCACCATTCTTCCAGTTTAGCTACCCTTTGAGTTTCCAAATTCTCCTGGTTCCACCTCACATTGATGCATGTATGTTGGGATCACAGATATGTGAGACATTTTGAGTTTGGCTTTATGTAGGTGCCAGGGAATCAAAATCAGACCAGCAAGTTTGCAAGCAAGCACTTTGCACTTTACACTGGAGGCATATGCTAAATTCCAGTTTTTTTTTCCTTTTCTTTCTCTCTCTCTCTCTCTTTCTCTCTCTCTCTCTCTCTCTCTCTCTCTCTCTCTCTGTGTGTGTGTGTGTGTGTGTGTGTATACAGAGGCAAGAGAGTATACCTTTCAGTGTCCATCTTGTATCACTCATCCGTGTATTTCTTTCCTTGATATGGGGTCTTTCCCTCAACCTGGAGCTACAGTCCACCAGCAAACCCCACCTATTCTTGATCTCCACCTTCCTCCCACAATGGACTGGGGTAATAGATATGTGTGGCCATACTCAGCTTTGTACATAGATTCTGAGGAGTCAAATTTTGACATTTCTGGCCTGAAATGTCCTCAGACTTTAGTGGCAAGGGCTTTAGCTCTGAGCCATCTCCTTTCCCCACTTTCTAATGGGGCTTCTGGGTCTTGAACTTCTGCATGCTTATGAGGCACACACATTAAGGATCAAGCTGTCTCCCCAGCCCAGGGAAGTCTTTGGAGGGCCCAATGTTTCTGGTTGGATTCTGCATAACTCATTGAATCCACAGTCCAGGTAACTCCTGTACTTAGCAGTTGAGTAGTGGGTCAGCTCAATAGTAGGAATTCTAGATCAATATGGGCTTAAATATAATATAAACTTACAACTTGGGAGACCTAGGGGAAAAAACTGTCATGTGAAAAAAGGGAGAAATCATACATTTCATTTTGAAGAATGTATAGATTGAGCTGGAGAGATGGCTTAGCAGTTAAGTGCTTGCCTGTGAAGCCTAAGGACCCTGGTTGAAGGCTCGGTACCCCAGGACTCATGATAGCCAGATGCAAGAGTGGGTGCACGCGTCTGGAGTTTGCAGTGGCTGGAAGCCCTGGCATGCCCATTCTCTCTCTCTCTCTCTCTCTCTCTCTCTCTCTCTCTCTTTCTCTGTATCTTTCTTTGTCTGTCGCTCTCAAATAAATAAATAAAAAATTAACAAAAAATATTTTTTAAAGAAAAGAATGTATAGGGGCTGGAGAGATGGCTTAGCGGTTAAGTGCTTGCCTGTGAAGCCTAAGGACCCTGGTTCAAGGCTCGGTTCCCCAGGTCCCACATTAGCCAGATGCACAAGGGGGCGCACGCGTCTGGAGTTTGTTTGCAGAGGCTGGAAGCCCTGGTGCACCCATTCTCTCTCTCTCTCTCTCTCTCTCTCTGTCCCTCTGTCTTTCTCTCTGTGTCTGTCGCTCTCAAATAAATAAAAAAAAATTTTTAAAAAAAGAATGTATAGATCAAAAACACATCAAAGATAATTGCATGGAAAGCTATTGTTTTAGTGTACAGAACATGTCATACCCTTGAGTCCAAGGGCTCATATTATTCAGTTTTATTTAAATTTGAAATGGAGGCATGGAAAGATGGCTAAGCAGTTAAGGCATTATTCTGCAAAGGCAAAAGACCTAGGTTCAATTCCCCAGGGCCCATGTAAGCCATATGCACAAGGTAGCACAAGTACCAAAAGTTTGTCTGCAGTTGCTGGAAGCTCTGGGACACCCATGCCCCCCTTCTTCTCTTTCTGTCTTTCAAGTGAATAAGTCAAATTTAAAAAAATAAAACTAAATATATATGAAATGGGAATTTGTGTCTGGAGATGAGAAATTAGAAAGAAGGATGGGGCATATACATTTCACTTCAGTGTCTTCTTCACAAAACAGTTCTGGAATTCTTCCACTGAATCAGAGTTGAGCCAGCATCTGCCATCAGAGTTCATTAATGAGCTCATGGGCATTTTGGACAGGCTGAGAAGTTAGTTCCTTGGGTCATTCACTTATCCCTTTACTTAGACTCATGAAGCAAGTGTAATATACCATGGGCTTGGGGAGGGATCCAACATTTTTGCTTTTTACAAGAAAATAATTTATGGTAGAATGAAATCCATTCCCACTCCACCTTAAAACCAAACAAAGAACTGTTACTGCAGTGTAGGTTCTAACTTCTACATGACCATTCTCAATTACACAATTCCCTGAGGGAGGAAAGAATGGAAAAACAAAACACTCTTTAGGAGGCTAGGAGGAAACCTACCTTGTCTTCTCTTTCCTATAAAGAGATTGGTTTCAGTGATTTGCCTTCTGGGGCCCACCCTCTTGTGTCACATTCCATTTCTGTAGGAAGCTAAGTTTAGAGCTATCCAGATGAATTTGAATGGAAATAGGAATTTGGATAGTTGAAAAACTTAATTTGAATTTTAAACAGGATAGCATCTTTTTCTCCACACTATAATGTGCAAAGTCCACCAAGCACACACCTTCCCATGCCCTTGTCTGCTGCTGTTGGGTATGGGATTTGGAGCTTAGCTATTGTAAATAGAGCAGCAATAAACATGGTTGTGCAAGTATTTCTAAGGTAGTGGGAAGAATAATTAGGATATATGCTTAGAAGTTCTATAGCTGGGTCATGTGGAAAATACATTTTTAGCTGTCTCAATAACCTCCACACTGATTTCCACAATGGCTGTACCAGAATACATTCCTACCAACAGTGCAGAAGGGTTCCCCTTTTACCACATCCTTGCCAACATTTATTGTCATTTGTTTTCTTCATAGTAACCATTCTGACAGGAGAAAGATGGAATCTCAAGGTAGTTTTAATTTGCATTTCCCTGATGGCTAAGGATATAAAACACTTTTTTAGATGTTTATATGCCATCTGTATTTCTTCTAGTGAGAACTCTCTACTTAGTTTAATAGCCCATTTATTGATTGGGTTGTTTGATTTCTTATTGCTCTGTTTTTTGAGTTCTTTGTATGTTCTGGATACTAATCCTCTCAGATGTGTAACTGGGAAAGATTTTCTCCCATTCTGTAGGTTGTCTCTTTGCTCTATTTACAGGGTTTGCTGTACAAAACTTTGTAATTTCATGAGATCCCAGTAGCTGATCAGTTGTTTTATTTCCTGAGCAATTGACATTATATTCAGAAAGTCATTACCTATGCCAATATTTTGAAGGGTTTCCCCTATCTTTTCCTCTAGAAATTTCAGAGTTTCAGGACTGATATTAAGGTCCATGATCCACTTGGATTTGATTCTTGTGCATGGGTTAAGACAAGGATCTATTTTCATCTTTCTACATATAGATATCCAGTTTTCCCAGTACCACTTGTTGAAAAGGCTGTCTTTTCTCCAATGAATATTTTTGGCATTTTTTCTCAAAAATCAGATGGCTGTAGCTGCCTGGATTAATATCTGGGTTCTCTATTCTCTTCCAATGATCTACATGTTTGTCTTTGTGCCAATATCATACTGTTTTTGTTACTATGGCCTTGTAATATAACTTAAAATTGGGTATGGTGATACCACCAGCTTTATTTGTTTAAATATTTTTTGTCACTTTTATTTCTTTATTTGAGAGTGACAGAGAGAGAGGGAGAGAAAGAGACAGATAGAGAGAGAATGGGCGAGCCAGGGCTTCCAGCCACTGCAAACGAACTCCAGACACGTGCGCCCCCTTGTGCATCTGGCTAACATGGGTCCTGGAGAATCGAGCCTCAAACCGGGGTCCTTAGGCTTCACAGGCAAGAGCTTAACCACTAAGCCATCTCTCCAGCCCAACCAGCCTTATTTTTGTCACTCAAAATTATTTTGGCTATTCGAGGTTTTTTGTGCTTCCAAATGAAATTTTGAATTTTTATCCTATTCCTGTGAAAAATGCCATTGGAATTTTAATGGGGATTGCATTAATTGTGTAGATTGCTTTTGGTAAAATTGACATTTTCACAATATTAATTCTTTCAGTCCAAGAACATGGGATATCTTTCCATTTCCTTGTGTCTTCTGCAATTTCTCACTTGAGTGTTTTAGAGTTCTCATTGTAGACTTCCTGCACTTCCATAGTTAAGTTTATTCCAAGGTTTTTTTTTTTTTTTTTGAGGCAATTAAAATGGGAAAGATTCCCTGATTTCATTCTCTGCACATTTGTTGTTAGTATACAGGAAGGCTACTGATTTTTGTGCATTTATCTTGTATCCTGCTACTTTGCTAAAACTGTTTATAAGCTCTAACAGTTTCCTGGTAGAGTTTTTAGAGTCTTTTATGTATAGAATCATACCATCTGCAAATAGTAATAATTTGATCTATTCCTTTCCAATTTGTATCCCTTTTATGAGTGCCTCTTGCCTTATTGCTATAGCTAAGACTTCCAGCAGTGTGTTAAATAAAAGTGGGGACAGCAGACACCCTTGCTTTGTTCCTGAATTTAGTGGAAAAGCTTCAAGTTTTTCACCATTTAGTATTATTTTGGCTGTAGGTTTGTCATAGATTTTATTACGTTGAGATATGTTCCTTCCAGTCCCAGTTTCTGTAGTACTTTTATCATGAAAGGATGTTGGATTTTGTCAAATGCCTTTTTGGTATCCATTGAGATGATCATGTGATTTTGTTTATTTTTATTTATTTGAGAGCAACAGAGAGAGAAAGAGGAGAGAGAGAGAAAGAGATAGAGAGAGAGGGAGGGAAGAAGGGAGGGAGGGAGGGAGAGGGAGGGAGAGAGGGAGGGAGGGAGGGAGGGAGAATGGGTGTTCCAGGGCCTCCAGCCACTAAAAACAAACTCTAGACATGTGTGCGCCCTTGTGCATCTGACTAACGTGGGTCCTGGGGAATCAAGACTTGAACTGGGGTCCTAAGGCTTCACAGGCAAGCACTTAACTGCTAAGCCATCTCAACAGCCCAATCATGTGATTTTTGTACTTCAGACAATTTATAAGATGTATTACATTTATTGGTTTGTGTATGTCGAACCACCCCTGAATCCCGGGATAAAGCCAACTTGGTGGGGATGAATAATCTTTTTGATATATTCTTGTATTCTGTTTGCCAATATTTTGTTCAGAATTTTTGCATCTATGTTCATGAGGGTGATTGGCCTGTAATTTCCTTTTTTGTTCTGTCTTTGCCTTGTTTTGGTATGAGGGTGATGCCAGGTCATAGAAGGAGCTGGGTAGAATTCTTTCATTTTCTGTTTTATGGAAAAGTTTGAGAAGCATTGGTATTAGTTCTTCCATGAAGACTTGGTAAAATTTGCCAGTGAAACCATCTGGACCTGTGCTTTATTAGTGGGGAAACAAACTTTGTTTTTGTTGTTGTTGTTGAAGTTCCTACTATGCCTTTGGAGTGAAATTCTTCTCCTTCTACTATACCCTGAATTCTTATGATTGATCTATTCATAGTGTCCCAAAAATCTTGAAATTCCCATTCATACTTCCCTATTACTTTGTCTTTCTCTTTGTTGAATTGCATTAGATCTGCCACCTGGTCTTCTAGTTTAGATGTTCTGTCTTCTCCTTCATCAATTCTACTGGTGAGATTTTCTACAGAGTTTTTTTTTTTTTTTTTTTTTTAATTTCATTGACTGTGTTCTTCATTGTGAGTAATTCTGACTGTTTTTTTTTTATTATTTCTCTTTCCTTATTTAGGTCGTGTATTGACCTCTTTATTTCATTAAATTGGTTTCCTCTGTCTTCTTTGATTTCTTCTTTCATTCCTTTGATTTCCTCTTTGACTTCTTTGAACATATTTATAATCATTCTTTTAAAATCTTTCTCAGGCATTTCCTGTAAATCATTCTCACTGGAGGTAATTTCTGATGTATTAATACTTTTTGGTGGATTTATATTGTCTTGATTTTTTGTGTTTCTTGTGTTATAATATATATATTTTTGCATCTTGGATTCATTTAATGCTTTCATATCCTAATTAGGTATAGTATTATTAGATGTATCAATCAATCTGATGGTATATATTTTCAGCATAGGAGCTTACGTTCATAGGTGTGGCTCTTATGACTCTCAGAGTATCTACAAAAGTGACTCTTGATGTAGGGTTTGCCTGTTATGAGAGTATTCAAGAAGGCTGAGTGGAACAAAATACAAACACATTCTAAAATTTAAGTAAACAATGTACACATTCAATGAAAATCAGCACAGTGTATTTATGCAAGAATAGGTATCATTAAATCTGTATATTGCCTTTGGTGGGACTGCCATTTTCACAATGTTAATTCTGTCTATACAGGAGCATGGGAGGTCTTTCCATTTTCTCAAGTCCTTCTCAATTTCTTTTTTTGAGTGTTTTTATGTTTTCATTATATAGATCTTTCACTTTCTTGGTTAAAGCTCTTCAAAAGTTTTTTTTGTTGTTGTTGCTATTGAAAATGGGACCATGTCCCTTATTTCTTCTCTGTATCTTTGTCATTTGCATATAGAAAGGCTACTGAGTTTTGTGCATTGATTTTGTATCCTGCTACTTTGCTATAGGACCCGAATCCTCTAAGAAAGTCACAGTCCCTTAGGATGTGTGTTGCCCCACATCCTTAATCCTGTCTACTAGTAGGCTAAGATTTCTGGTCTGTTGAGGGTTTCATGTTGGCTTGTGACCAAGTGAGACCCTTCCCTAATGAACAACAGAAGAGGAAACAAAGCCACTATAAATCAGGAAGCAACAAATGACAAGTCCAAAATATAGCTTATTTAAGAATGGTAAATCCAACCATCTATCAGATTTAACATATAATTTATCCTGATATGGGAGGTGCAATTAGCACTTCCAATTCAAGCCTATATACCAGGCTTATTTGGTGGGTGCTGACCTGATGTAATCCCAGTTACCTTTTGGGATGATTTTGATCTCAGTTATGCTGTGCTCCTGCTTGTGTCCCTCTTTGTTGCACTGTGGGTTTAAGTCAGCTGGCTGGTTCACTGGATCGCTGCTCTGGCCCCCGGTGTTGGGTACTGTGAGCTCCCTTCCCCAGGTCTCTGGCACTTGCTGGCATTTGTGCTGGTGATGGGGGAGGGGAGGCTGTGGATGGTGGCTCTAGTTCTCCCACTGGTCCATGTGATCCTTTACCTCATGAGCTGCTCTTCCATTGGCCACTCTGGGCCTCCATTCACGTTTCTTGAGTTTGCAAGGAGCTCTGGTGTGAGTAGAGAATCCCCTCACCTGGCTTTTCCTGTGGCTCAAGCTGAGCCTTGAAGCTGTGGTCCTGCAGACCTGGTGCCACCACTACTGGATCTGCTTCTGCCTGCCTATGTGGGCTCTAGATGCTCTGGATCTCTTCTACTTCTCTGCTGCCATTGGTAATTTCTTATACACCTCACTTTTTTGTAGAACACTGTATTTTGCTGGGTTCCCCCCCCCACACACACCGGGCTACTTTGGCATGGTTCCTACAGTGCCATCTTAACTGGAATTCCTGAAATGCTTTTTCAATGAAAATAACAGGAATGCTAATTTCATTTTGTGTGACACATTTAAAATTTTGAGTAGGGATTACCTGTGTGGCAACCCAATGGAGCCATGAGATGAACTGTGGATTGCAGTGGAGACCCAGTGGAGATGCTGGAATTTTGGGATGGCTACCAAGGAGAACTGCCAGAACCAGATGAAGTTTTCCCAAATTGTTAGTAGCCTAGCTAGAGGGGCAGAATTGGAACTCCATATAATCATCATTGGTTAGAATTGACTTGGAGACTCATCACTGTCTAGAGGTGTTGAAGTTGGAGCAATAGAGTTTGATGCTTGCTCTGTTTAAATCTTTTATTGGTTGACTATCTACTTGATATGCCCAGATCCATCTTTTTCGGTGTGAATGTTTATTCTGTACCATTATGGATTTGGAGGCTTCTTTTTGAGTATTGCAACTCAGCTAAAAGACCTTGGACTATGGGGATCTATGAACATCATTAGGATTGATAAACACTATGAGGGTTTTTAAGGTTGGATGAATGCATTGCACTTTACCTCATGTATGGTTATCAGTTCGTGGGGACAAGAGGCAGAATGTGGTAGTTTGATACAGATGACCCCATAAAAGATGTTCTGAATACTAGGTCCCCATTAAATTAACTTAAATACTCCTGGATGCAGTGTATTTTGGGGTGTAGCCAGTTTCCCCTTGCCAGTGTTTGGCAACTCTCCTGTTTTCCATCTGATGTTGGACAAGAGGTGATGTCCACCCTCTGCTCATGTTGTTGTTTTACCCTGCCATCATGGTGCTTCTTCACCTCCAGTCTGTAAACGAAAATATGCCCCCACCCCACAAGCTGCTCTTGGTTGGGTGATTTATGCCAGCAATATAAACCTGAGTGCAACAGCTTCCTTTTGCTTATTTTTTTAAAAAGCCTTAGGGCTGAAAAGATGTCTTAGCAATTAAGGTGCTTGCCTCCAAAGCCAAAGAAGGCAGATTTGATTCCCCAGGACCCACATAATCCAGATGTGCAAGGTGGTGTATGTGTCTGTAGTTAGTTTGCAGTGGCTGGATGCCTTGGCATACCTTTCTTTTTCTCTGTCTCAAACTACCCATTGTCCTCTCTCAGATAATTAAAAAAACATAAAAGCCCTAAATTGATTACCCTTTGATATAATTATGTCTGCTTTTACTTCCAACCAAGTTTTGTAGCCTAGTCTCTTTCTTGAGCCCATCATACCTTTATAGAAGCTCTTTTGTGTTCTCTGTTTCTTGAATGCATCCTTGTATCTTTCCTAGGATGCCTGTCATATCCTGTGCTCACTTGTTGAAAGCGAGTATATTTAAAACTTACATCAGATGTCTTTCCCTGTAGAGATAACTGCCCAGCCACTGTTGAGCTTTCCCTGCGGCCAGACACTTGCTCCCTCTACCACTGAAG
Organism: Jaculus jaculus; assembly: GCF_020740685.1. Classification (NCBI taxonomy): domain Eukaryota; kingdom Metazoa; phylum Chordata; class Mammalia; order Rodentia; family Dipodidae; genus Jaculus; species Jaculus jaculus. The sequence continues at coordinate 540,774 of NW_025423491.1, forward strand.
AGAAAACTGGGGGATATCTTGTGTCCTGGAAATCTTTTGATCCATATTCCCATGTTTTTTTATTCTAGTGTGTGTCTGTAGTTTTCTGTGATTCAAATTTCTCTCTGGCATCTGAGTTCTGCTTTAGATTTGGATTTCCAGTTGTACAGACTCTCCATGGCCTGTGCTGCTCTTGGTGACTGGAGTCCTTCCTGTGCTTCCCTGGTGGGATTCAATTCCTTGCCTCGTGTAGCTGCTGCACCCACTGTCTTCTTTGGGCAAGAAGTCTCACCAAGTCATATTTCCATTTTCTATAGATATTTCTCACATTTCTCTTTTGGTATTTCTTTGGTCTTGATCTCTTCCACCTCAACTGTTTCCAGGTTTCAATGGAACTATTTTCTTTCTTTCTTTCTTTCTTTCTTTCTTTCTTTCTTTCTTTCTTTCTTTCTTTCTTCCTTCCTTATTTATTTATGTTTTTCAAGTTAGGATTATAATCTGGCCTAGGTTGGCCTCAAAATCATAGCAGTCTTCAGAACTCTGCTGCCCAAGTGCTGAGATTAAAGATATGCACCTCCACAACCACCCATCTCTGGTATTATTTTTGATACACCATATTTGCAGAATCCCTCAGGAGTATGAGGAACCCCAAAGCAGCAGTATCACTTCAGTATCTCATCCCATAGTAGCGAATGACCACATGGAATGGAAGTCACATGGAGTTGTCAAGTGTTTCATTTGCTTTAAAGCAGTTTTAATGTATTACATTTTAATTTTGGTTTGCTGAATACTAGAAATTTTATGTTATTACATATAACTAATATATAATCATGTTAAAATACTAAATATATGTTGATTTTATAGCCGACAGGTTTGGAGTCATCCACACAAGTACCTTCTGAGATCAGACAAGATAAAGTGTGTTCAGAGTGGTTTGGCTATAAGTTGTATCCTATACATTTGTTAAACTCAATAGATCAGAAGTATTTTTTTTAACATTCCTTGAGAGATGCTAGAATTTATGCATATATGATTGTCATGTATGAGGCATATATTGTTACATTGTATCTGCATTTTGCTTTGTTTGTTTATTTTTTTAAAAACCTCATTCACTTTACCATCTTTTTAAAATATTTTATTCATTTTTCTTTATTTGAGAGTGACAAAGAGGCAGATAGACAGAGACAGAGAATGGGCATGCCAGGGCCTCCAGCAAAAATGAACTACAGATGAGTGCGCCTTCTTGTGCATCTAGCTAATGTGCATCCTGGGAATCAGGTCCTTAGGCTTCACAGCAAGTGCTTAACCGCTAAGCCATCTCTCCATCCCTCTGTTTATTTCTTAATAATTTATTTGGGAGAGAGAAAGAGTGGTGTGGGGGATAATGGGCATGCCAAGGCTTCTAACTATGGCAAACAAATTCCAGACCCATGTGCCATCTTGTGCATCTGGCTTACATGGGTATTGAGGAATTGAACCTAGGTCCTTATGCTTCATAGGCTGTCATCTTACCCACTAAGCCACCTCTATAGCCCTCTGTCTGCTTTTGATATCAAGTTAATACAGACTTCATAAAATAAGTTATCAGCAGCTAGAGAGTAAAGTGCTTGTCTACTCTGCCTGGAGCCTTGGGTCTTATCCACAGTACTACAAAAGATAAGAAATGTTGGGGTTGTTTTCTCTCATATTTACTGGAAGAAGTTGAACAGAATTTCTCCCAATTCTTCCTTAATAATTTGGTAGAATTATGTAGTGAAACCATGTAGACCTGGGGATTTCCTTCTTGGGACTCTGTGTATTATGAATGACATGGTAGGTCTTTGTTTTGTGTGTTTTTGTTTATGTTTTTTTAAAACAGTATCCTATTTTGCTGTTGATATGACTGTATTAACCAGGGTCCTAAGGAAGGCACCATGTCTGGCTCTACATGCAGCTTGTCTCTGGGTGAGTAAACAGTGTCAATGGCAAACTGGCCCATCATTGGGCTGGTGACAAATTGGGGAGCATGTGTACAAACGCATGAACATGTAAGGGAAATTTTAATTTGCTGAGCAAACACCAGAAAGTAGGCAGAGTGTCCAGCCCTCACAGGACAAGTTCATCCTGCCCTGATGCAACAGCTATGCCATCCTTTGGTAATTTCCACTTCAGACCCCATTCCAATTTATATCCATGTGGAGACTAACAGCCATGACCTGTGTCATATGATGTGATCCGAAGCCAGAATGAGTTCCCATTTTTAGCCTTAACCATAAGTAACTGAACATGGGAATAGTTGCTTGGACAGGAATGAGGTGTGGTGACTGGTGGCCTGTGAAGATGATGCAAGATGTCTCAGGAGAAATGCACCATACTGGGAACAGCTTCCCATCAAAGTGAGCTGGGAACCAAGACCTGAGGAGTGTCTAGGAGGAGAAATGTGGGGGTGGATCCCAGACTACATTGAAACTAGCATTATAAAAACTGTGGTAGGTGTGAGCCCATTCCAAAATGAAAGATCAGTGTGTCCAGGGTACAAATAATGTTGGCAGTTATGAGGAAATGTGAGAGGTGGGAGGCCTTATCTTTTCAGGGGTTGGTCAGCTAGTTAGGGTCTTGTAGAAGATTCCTGAAAGATTAAAGTATATCCTTCTAGAAGTTTTCAATCCAAATTGAAGGTGCTGGCAGGCCTGGTCTTCCCAAAGGTTCCAGGGAAGGTCTTTTCTGTCTCTTCCAGGCTTCTCTATCTCCTGGCTCCCCTGGAGTCTGGGATTGTAGATTTGTCATTCCAGTTTCTGTTCAGTCTTCCCTGTCTGTGTTAGTCTGTGCTTCTTTGTTATTAGAAAACGTCTGTTTGTGCATTCCAAGATGGTTTCAAACTTGAATTCTCTTTCTGCAGTGTCCCAAGTGGGATTACAAATGTGTATAGTCAGGGCTAGAGAGATTGCTTAGTGGTTGAGGTGCTTGGCTGCAAACTCATGTTCAACTCTCCAGGTTTCAAGTAAACCAGAAACAACAGTGACTCAAGTGTGCAATGTTGCACATGTGCATAAGGGGGTGTGTGCATCTGGATTTTGACTGCAGTGGCTGAAGGTCCTGGTGTTTCAATTCTGTCCCTTCCTCTCTCTCCCCACTCACATAAAAATATAAAATAAAATAAAATAAAAATGTATAATCAGAACCATCTTCTGGTGTCTTAGGTTGTTGTTGTTGTTTGGAGGTAGGGTACTGCTCTATCACAGCCTGACCTGGAATTCACTATGTAGTCTCAGGGTGGCTTTGAACTAATGGGGGTCTGCCAATGTATGCCTCCCAAGTGATAGGATTATAGTTATATGCCACCATACCTGTCTTCTGATATCTTTATGTCATAATTTCCTCTTATAATGATGCCAATCATATGGGATTTGGACCCATGGTAATACTTCCTTTTAATTCAGCCATCTTTCTGAAGGAAATGTCTGCAGTGAGTCAGTCCCAGGTGCTGGGTCTCAATGTATGAATTTGGAAGACAGAGACACAGTTTGGCCCCCAACAGAAGTGCTGGCTATAAAACAGAAAGGTGTGAGGGAGAGAGAGACAGAGGGATATCTCTGGCCTTCACATTCTCTCTCACCACCTCTAGTAGTGTACAGGCAGGTGACAGCCAGACATGACTCCTGTTTTCTGAGAGGCACATTGATCTACTTGTCTTCACTTAGTGTCCTGTAATGATCTGGGTGTCATCTTTCTGCTGAGAGAAATATACTTTCTGAGCGCCCCTTACCCACTTGAGATCTGAAAAGTGTTCATGTGACATAAAGCTGTGAATTCAGAGTTCTCTTAAGGACTGGTCTTGGGAGTAGGTTAGCTCACAGACATAATGCTTCTTTTGCTACCCAGGATGTGCTCTCTCTTCTACATGGCCTTGATATCCCAAGTATATACCTTTCCTCAATGTTCTGAAAGATCCCAAACTCTGAGTACCCCACATTTTCAGTCTCAAAAAAATCCCCTTCTTCTTGCAGAATTTGTCCAATGCCTACGAAACCCAGCAGCTCAAATACTTCTGAGAAGTTGAGATGGGGAATGAGTGGCCTGCAGGCGGGCACTATAGTGAGCAGGTAATGAGATGTGATTGAGACAGTGACATAGTGGTACACACATTCCTGGCACACTGCCAGTGCCCTTAAGGGGTTTCAGAATGTCCTAGCATTGCCCATGCACCACCATTGGGAGAATTCTGATTTGGCACATCTTGTACTCTCAGTGGATTTTGTTGTTGAGACATTCTTGGAAAACTCAGTAGGTCAGCCCACTGGAGATAGACAGAGCAGCTTCTGGTTTGAAAAGAGTTGCTGCATTCTTCATGGTACACCATGGCAAAGGAGGGAGAAAAGAAAGTAAATAAGGTGAGATATAGTCCCCTTGGAATTTAGAATTCAAGGGAGAGCCTCGTTCTGGTAGCAGCGAGTTCCCCAATATTGTGGCAGAAAGTAAGGGGGTAACTTAGTTAAATGAGGGATTGGAGGGGGAAGGAGAAAATCACTGGGGCAGTGGGGTTGAAATTTAACACTGGTGGGTTTGCTGAGAGGGGAGAGGACAAAGTTCATGAAGTCTTAGTCACCAAAGCTATGGAAGCCACAGGGACACAGAAGAAGCAGGGCTATCTTCAGAGGCACGAGAGAGCAGCCAACTAACCTCAGCACTTTTATTCTCACAGACCAAATAGAAATGTTATGAGCACAGCAGTTGCTAAAAGTAGGTGTGAGAATATGGCTGGTACAGGGGCTTGTAAGAAAAGTAACTTTACATTGTTTATCAGGACATAAGCATCTGAAGAGGATGGTTTGGTGGCTGAGCAAGCTTATTATATCTCTATTCCTGCTGTCCTATTCATGCCTGCCCTCTATAACCTCTCACATAGTCTTCATTGATGTATCTATTCATGTAACTACTCCCACTTGTCAAGAGCAGGCAGCCCTGAGTCTATGGGATGCACACAGTGTGGGAGAAAGTGGGCTTGGGTAAAAGAGGAGAGAAGAATTGCCTTTGAGTAATAGATCACAGCGTCCTTCCTTCTGCTTTTCTCTGCCAAGTTCTCCAACCTGGAAAAGCAGGATAGTCAGTCATATGGATTGTAGGTAGACACATACAGATCACAAACAAGTCTCTTTTAGGAAGACACTTAATTTAGGGGAGACTGAAGGCACCGAGAACAAGTGGACAAGGTCAGATGATCCACAATAACATGAAGGATGTCCTCATGGGTGAATAAGGCTTGTATTTCATGTACAAGGTGCCTTCATGTACATTGTCCTATATGACCCTCAACAGTATTTGTGAAGATCAGATGTCAGTGGTTTCTTGTGAGATGATACACTCCCAGGATAAAAGATGGTCAGGAGACCAAAAGTCTGACTCCAAAGCAACAATACACAACTCCTTTCTCTACATCACACATGGGAACTGTGTGAGCAGCACCCACTGCCTAGGTTGGGCATCACTGCTATTATTGAGCAGAGCATCAGCTCTGGGAAGTGTCTTAGGTTTCAATGTGTTCTGAGTCTGTCCTCTGAGGGCTATTTCTGAGACAGATTGTCCCCTCATATGACACCTTCATATCATGAACCTTATGCAAATGACAAGAGGGGCAAACCTGGAAAGATCAGGCCCAACAGTCAGGGACCTACCCTTAAATATTTCCTTTCTTCCTCAGCTATGCTCTGCCCCTGTGAACAGAAAGGATAGAATAAGTGCTTGGAGTTTATTTGTATTGTGTGTAGATTTTCACTTACCTGGAATGCAGCATCTATTCAATTAAGATTTATTTCATTTTTTTTTTTTTTTTTTTTTTTTTTTTTTTTACTTTCAGAGGTGATTGAAGAGGTTCTGTTTGCTCTATTTTAACTATGGAGAATCTTGTCTGTAAGGTCCACACTAGTGTTTTCAGTCAGAAGTCTTGTGCTCAGCCATGGTATCTGAGATCAGTAATCCCACACTGATCCCTCTGAGGACCCTGGTTCCTCGGGACAAAGCTCAGGCTCAGGCTCTGAAGGGGGCCTCAATTGTCAGCCCTGCTCTCCTATCAACGGGAAGGTGGAAATGTGCATGTTCCCAAGTGTCAAGAGATGCTGTTCCCCCTGAGAGGACCTCCACTCTTTAACAAAGGCAGTAAAACCAGGAATCAGTGTTGTTGGCTACATTATCCTGGCCTTTTCATTGACACCAGTAGAGGTAGCTTGTAGGCTCCAGATGAAAAGCTTAGGTCTCCAGTTCCTTCTCACACACATGCATACTTCTAGTCCTCATGTTCCAGGAATATTTCTGTCCTCTTCTCAGTGTCCTGTTTCCAAGGATAGACAAATGTACTCAGTAACAGAACAGAAATGAGAAACAAAAACATAAATAAATAAACCTCTGAGAGGGTCATCATACTTCCTTACCTTTCTGATGTCTTTACTTTTGCAGGGTGATGGTAAGAATAGTGTGAGTATCAGGTACTACAAGGTGCAGTTGGAGTCTGTGTCTGAGAAAGTTGAGCCAAAGTTCAGCCATGATTCAGTATGGCTATTCAGAAAAGAGAAACTTCTCTGTAGTTGGAATCTCAAGGCTGCCCGAGACAACTGGATTCTGAGGTTGCCTGGGCAGCGGGAGGTTTATATCATAGTGCAGGGAGGAGTCACAGAGGGTTTCTCAGGGTGGGGGAAGGGAGATCTCAGCCCCTGCTCCACTCCCACAAGCCCTGCAGAGCCTTCTCCCCAAGGCTCCTGCTCCAGTTTCCATTCACCTGTTCCTCATATCATGTTCCTCAGGAAACTTTTCCATGTACAACTAGATGTTACCTCAGTTCCCTTTTACTTTTTGTAGCTTTTGATTTGTAAGCTACCAATTCCTTTGCTTAGAAAATCTGACATTAAGTCTGGAAGTTTTCATTTTTTGTCATACATTTGAGTCTCAGGAGCAAGCACAAATGTCCTCCAGTGTACTTTACCTACTTCAGGAATGGTTTTCCCTTTCACTAGCTTAAGATGCACAACACAAATTATATTACATTTATATATTTTAGTGACTGTACAATAAGAAATGTGTATGTTTCAGTCACTCTGCTATGGCTTTAGCCAGAAGAATGGACTCAAATCACAAAAGTAAAATAAATACAGAATTAATGTAGCTGATGGAAACTTCAAGCATGCTTGCGTATCAAGCTATAGAATTTTTCTTGATTCAGCCAAACTCCAGGCATTGTTCAACACACACAAACACACACACACACTTCCTTTGACAGATCAGTACAGTATTTTCTTACCTAAGAAAAATAATTCCCCCTTTACTTACATTGTCTCACTTTTTGACCCCAACACTACCTAAACTAAAGAGTTCTGGAACAGTACACTTCAGCAGTTTCTTAAGAGCTATATCATTCCCTTAAGGTATTTTTAACTGACAATAAGCTAAGGGTTATATTCCACAGTCCTGGGTGTCAGAGTTGGGTACAGAAGGGTCAAAGCTCCAGGGAAGACCCATGGGATTGAGAAGCATTCCTTGATAAACCATGTGGGCCATGTAACTCTGATTTTTTCATTAATGTGTGTCACCATGAGAAACTGAGAAGATTTTGTCTGCATAATCATCTGGTTGATGTCTAAAACTGAATAGCCTACCAGTGACAACTTCTTTAAGCAGAGCTCCTCTGACTTACATAAACTCCAAATCCCATACCCAACAGTAGCAAACGGGGGCATGGGAGGTTGTGTGCTTGGTAGAATTTGTATATTATAGTCAGGAGAAAAGAATGTTAGGCTGTTTCAAATTCAAATTAAGTTTTTTGGTTATCCAAATTCCTATTTCCATTCAAATTCATCTGGATAGCTCTAGACTTAGCCTCCCACAGAAATCAGATGGGATAAAAGAGGGTGGGCCCCAGAAGGCAAATCACTGAAACTAATCTCTTTATAGGAAAGAGAAGACAAGGTAGGTTTCCTCCAAGCCTCCTAAAGACTGATTTGATTTTTCCATTCTTTTCCCCTTCAAGGAATTGTGTATTTGAGAATGATCATGTAGAAGTTAGAACCTGCACTGCAATAACAGTTCTTTTTTTGGTTGCAAGGTGGAGTGGGAATGGATTGCATTCTAAAATAACACCTTGTCTTGTAAAAAGCAAAAATGTTTAATGTCTCCCCAAGCCCATGACACTTGCTACATTAGTCCAAATAAAGGGATAAGCCCAAGGAACTAAGTACACAATCTGTCCATAATCTCCATGAGCTCATTAATGAACTGTGATGACAGGTGGTGACTCAACTCTGACTCACTGGAAGAATTGCAGAACTGTTTTGTGAAGAAGGCACTGAAGTGAAATGTATGCCCCATCCTTCTTTCTACTTTCTAATCTCCAGACACAAATTCCTATTACAAATTTATTTATTTACTTTTATTTTTTTAATTTGATTTATTCATTTGAGAGAGAGGGAAAAAGGAGAGAGAGACAGAGAGAGGGAGAGCAAACATGGGTGCCCCAGAACTTCCAACCACTGCAAACAAACTTGAGGCACACGTGTAAGCATATGGCTTACATGGACCCTGGGGAATCAAATCTTATTCTTTTGCATTTTCAGAACAATGCCTTAACTGGTAAGCCATCTTTCCATGCCTCCATTTCAAATTTAAAGAAAACTGAATAATATGAGCCCTTTGACTCAAGGTTATATGATCTGTGCACAAAAACTAGCCATGCAATTATCTTTGAATTATTTTTGATCTATACATTCTTCAAAATAAAATCAATGACTTCCCCTTTCTTCACATGAAAAATTTTTTCCCTTGGTCTCGCAAGTAGTAAATGTATATTAGATTTAAGCCCATGTTAATCCAGCATTCCTACCATTCAGCTGAACCACTATTCAACTGCTAAGTAAAATTACCTGACTGTGGATTCAATGAGGAATGCAGAATCCAGCCAGAAACACTGAGCCCTCCAAAGTATTCCCTGGGCTGGGAAGACAGCTTGATCATTAAGGTGTGTGCCTCATAAGCATGCAGACATAATTTCAAGACCCAGAAGCCCCATGAGAAAGTGGAGCAAGGAGATGACTCAGAGCTAAGAGCTCCTGCCACTAAAGAACTAAAGAATGAGGACAATTTAGGCCAGAACTTCCAAGTTTGACTCCTCAGAAACTATGTACAAATGTGAGTATGGCTACACATATCTGTATCCCTAGTCCATGGTGGGTGGAAGGTGCAGGTCAAGAATAGGTGGGGTTTGCTGGTGGGCTGTAGCTCCATGTTGAGGGAAAGACCCCATCTCAGGGAAAGATATACACGGATGAGGTGATACAAGATGTACACTGAAAGGAATACCCTCTGGCCTCTGTACACACACACACACAAGACGTGGGTGGAGCCGGAGTGCAGGTCACTTGGGGGAGTCTATCCCGCTGGCCGTCCTGGTGCCTGTGGAACAGGCGGTGCTGGAGACATTCTCTCACCTAGGTATCTTTTTGTATGACAAGGCCAAGGACAATGTGGAGAAGGAACGGGAGGCCAACAAGGGCGCAGGGGGCAGCTGGTTGTCGCTGCTGGCCGCCCTAGCACACCTGGCTGCAGCAGAGAAGGTGTACACAGCCTCACCTACCTGGGGCACAAACTATGGAGCCAGTCTTTCTTCAGCAGGAAGGATTCCATCTGGACCATTTATACTTCCCTACATAATGAGCTGAAGAAGGTGGTGACTGGCCGAGGTGCTCCCGGTGGGACCACTCCCCACATGGAAGAAATCCTTTCTCACCTGTCGGAGCAGCTCTGCTCTTTTGTGCAGGCTCGGATGGAGATCGCAGACTTCTATGAGAAGATGTATACCCTCAGCATGTAGAAGTTCATCAATGCCCAAGAGCTTGTCGGCCTTTTGGACAACATCCTCAAAAAATATAGCTCCAGGTCAGCATGGGGAGGAGGTGGAAGAGAGTGACAGCCTTTAATCCCACACTGGTTCTTAGGGTTTTTTTCCTCACTATTAGGAAGATCTCTTGTGAAATAACCAGAGAAATAATGGTATTCCATTTTATACGTACTCATTAATCAATGGGTATTCATGAGGTACCTTTGGGTTTAGTTAACACTATGCTGGATGGATGCTTCTCCAATAGCAAAAGACTTTAAAATAAAGAAATCCTCAAAATTTGTGCATTGGGCTGGGCATGGTGGCACATACCTTTAGTCCCAGCATTTGGGAGACAGAGATAGGAGGATTGTGAGTTCAAGGCCAGCCTGAGCTACTTAGTGAATTCCAGGTCAGCCTGTGCTAACAAGACCATACCTTTAAAAAAAAAGTTGTACATTAGAGGCTCTCTCTGGTGATTAAAAGTGCTTTGCAAGCCTGACACTGGAGCTCAGCTCCTCAGTGCTCATGTCAAGCTGGACACAGGTAGCTCAGCCCAGTACACATATGGCAACAGGAATACTGCTAGGAGAATCCTGTAATCAGGCATTACCAGCAGAGAGAAACCATTTCAGACAAGGGAGAAGATGAGGACTGACACCTTAAGGTTGTCCTCTGACCTCCACATGTGTGCCATGGCACATAGGCACCCATACATGCAACTATACACAGATGCATATATATACAAATGCACACACACAGAGAAGTGTGTGAACTGATTTTACTGCTGCTGAAAGACTTCACACTATAAGACAGCTGTCTATAACATACCTTGACTTTAAGAGACCACTATTCTAGTAAATGCTATCCCTTTCATAGTAATAACAGGTGACTTACCTACTTGTTCTGGTCATGTAGCCATTAACCTGATAAACATTGTCAGAGAACAAATACACATTAAAAATACAGTAAATTAAAATATATGAATTAAAATTTAAAAATCAGTTGGTTGGAACAATCTGTCCAAGCAACTCATTGTCTAAACTACTCAGTAGCATACAACCTGACATGATGCTCACCCAAGTGCAATAGTGGTGCATAGTCATGGTGGGAAACCAACTGGTCTTGATTTGGCTAACTGATCCCCTCAGTGGTGCAGGACCCATAGCTGGAGCTTGGAATCAAGTCAGAAGCATACACAAAAACAAGTCTCCTGTCCACTATCAAGCTCCCACCAATTGTGAGCTACAAAAGGGCCTTTGCCTATTAAATTCTCCCTAAAAAAACAATGATTATCCCATTATCCGGTGCTAATTTCACTCTTCATTGGAGAATTTGCTTTTGTTTTTCAGATGAATGTAGATACTAAGGAGAAAACCAGCCCATCACACCTCAAAAGGGCCCCAGCTGAAACTAAGAATAATTGGTGGAACCAGCAAGTGTGCTGTTTTCTTGGTGAACGTGGCACAAGCACAAGGGTGAAGGAGAGGAGATAGACACAGAGAACACTCAACTCCTACCAAACCAGATCTCCAGAGACAGAGAGGGTCCCAAGACCTCAGTACTGAAGCAGACCTAAAATGAACACAACATGGCCCAGGGAAATCTGTGGATGAGGGGGGTGGAAAGAATGTTAGAGCCACATGTTGGGTCATTATGCACAGAGACATTGCCACTTCTCCATAACCAATGGCTAACCCCAAAATGTATGACCCATATTCCCCAATAAGGATGGTCCCTGCAGAGGGGGGAGACCAAGAAGGAGGCTAATGATGGTGTCAACATGACTGTATACATTGTGTACATAACTAATAAGAAAAAAACTGAACAATAAGAAATCAAACAACCCACTCCAAAAATGGAGCAGAGAAATAAATAGGGAGCTCTCAGAGGAAGAATTACAAATGGCTAACATTTACTTAAGAAAATGTTCAATATCTCTAATCATTAGGGGAATGCAAATTAAAACAACTATGAAGCCAGGTGTGGTGGCACACACCTTTAAACCCAGCACTTGGGAGGCAGAGGTAGGAGGATCGCCATGAGTTCGAGGCTACCCTGAGACTACATAGTGAAGTCCAGGTCAGCCTGGACTAGAGTGAGACCCTACCTCGAAAAACAAAAAGAAACAAAAAACAAAAACCAGAAAAACAAACAAACAAAAAACACAACTATGAGATTCCACCTTACCCCAGTAAGAGTAGTAAACATTAAGAAATCAAATAAAAACAAATGTTGGCAAGGATGTGGAGAAATAGGAAAATTCATTCATTGTCAGTGGGAATGTAAGTTGATACAACTACTATGTAAATAAATATGGAGAATCCCGAAAAGGATGAATATAGAGTTATCAACACACCCTGTTATTCCCTTCAATGGGCATTTAACTTAAAAGCTCCACATCTCAGTTCAGAGATATTTGCTCAACTATGTTTATAGCTTCTCATTTCATAATAGTTAAAAACTGGAATTAACCCAAGTGCCCATCATTGGTTGATTGGATAACCAAGATGTGGTATATCCACATGGGAATTCTCCTCAGCAGTAAGAAAACAAAATGACAGATTGAAATTTGTAGAAATTGTCAAGCATGGAACAGATCATTCCAACTGAACTCACACAATAACAAGACAACTGTCACATGATCTCACTCACCTGCCATTCCTATCAGCCTTAGTTACTGACATACCTGAATAGCATCTCAAGGTCTGGGCAATAGGGAGGGTAAGGCTTGGGGGAATGGAAAGGTTGGGGGGGGGACACAAAACTGAATCCAAATTGGCCTGGCACTGTAGAATCCCATATCCTATAAATCAGACCAAAAGGTGGATCCCACAAGAGGGCCTTAGGGGGAGCATCTGAAGGGCCCTGGAGATATGAAACCTAACCTCAAATTTCTCATGTTTCTCTTCCTTCTCTGTCTTTTTTTTTTTTTTTCTTTTTCCTTGGCTTTGGCCTGTAACTCCTTATACCAGCATGTGGTCTACATCCAAAATGGGCTGTTGATCAGAGAGACCTACTAGATCTCCCAAAATAAATGAGACAGACTTCTGTCAGTGCATCTGATTACCCACCAGAGGTTAATGGTAAGACCCTACTACTAAAGACACCATACACTGTCATCACAGACAATGGAGAAACCTGATTGGAATCCAGAGGAGAGCTAGTTATCAGACAATTAGCCAATCTAGTGCTGTAAGGTGCTACATGAGCTACTAGGGAAAAGTGGCCAACATCTGTCCAAGCAACTCACAGTCTAAGCGACTCAGAAGCAAACAACTTGATGTGATGCCCACATGCTCACACAAGTGCAATAGTGACACACAGCCATGGTGGGAAACCACCTGCTCTTGGATTGGATAACAGATCCACTCAGTGGAAAGGAAACCATATCTGGAACTGAGAAACAAGTCAGAAACATATCCAAATGATTCTGCTTTCCATTGTCAAGCTCCCACTAGCTTTAGACTATAAGAGGGTCTACATCCTTTTAATTCTCTCTAAATTAATAATTTTTATGCCATTTAACTGGTGCTGACTTCATTCTCCATTGGAGAATCTGCTTCTGTTTTTCAGATAGGAGCTGGACCTGAGGAGATAAAAGACACATAACCATTGCTCAGAGAATTTTGCAGAAGAGAAAGCAGAGGAACCACAGTTGTGAAGCAATATCCAGAGGCATTGATTCCCCCCACATTGACTGAGAGGTAAAATTATTTGTCCATTACTATAAGTAGTGTAACTTCTGCTGAGTATCAGTTGCAATACAGGATGTCATTTGTCTGTTAAGGATTCAACACTCAGGGACTGGCTTTTCATAGTAGCAGTACTGAAAAGGTGTGATTAAGAATTTGTTCCTAGTAGATCTTCATTGATTGCCCCTTTCTTGATCCTGATTACTTTCATCTCTTCTTTTCTGTCCTTATACATGATACAGCTCACTGTTATAATGTTCATCCTGACACATCACATCACATCCAAGGCACCATGACAAAATCTTTCATATTACAATTGGATATTTTTAAATAAAATGCTTAGCTTACTATGCAAAGTAACATAAAATAGAACTCAAATGTGAAAGAGATTTTATCCATGCACAGGAGCAGAGAGTTCAGCACCTGGAACCTTGAAATAGAATATAAATTGTTAAATCATCAGTCATTTGATGAAATGGTGAAGGGAATAGATACATAGAGTGCCTGCAGAACTTCTGTGACAGTGAAAGTGTTCTTCATGATCCAAATGAAAGACAGCCAGGCAGGGGGAATAATGCAAGTGGAAGAGATAAGTCTTTGCATTAACGCGTCATCTTCCTGGAAAAAGTAAGATGATGATCTACTATACCATCCAGCTTTTTTTCCTAAATGTTCTTGTCTTTCCTGAAGGAATATATCAGCATTTTGTTCCTATATAACATGAACTGATATCAAACCAGAATATCTTTCTGTACAATACAATTCTGAATATAATATTTGGAGAAGTGTAAATAATAGTGGCCAAGTGACTAGATCAGCAGTTTTACTTTTAATTGGTTTTAGCTTGTGTGTCACCCAGACTTCTATAACCCTCATACAAAAATAATAAAAAAAACTTCAAGCATTTACCCATTGCTTTATTTATAAGATTTTTTATATACTTGTGATAGGATGTGTCTCCTTTATGAGTAAGATTAGGGCCTACATCCCCCAAATTATGATGAAATAGTAAGAAGACATGCACATATAATATGTAAAAGTAAACAATGTATGACATGATTCCACACAATAGGTATGAAATACTATGTTGATTCTTTTAAAATTAGATAGACTACACACAGCACAATTCTTATCTTGTCAGTGACTGGATGAGTTCACATTTCAGAGACTTTAATTACATTCGTCCCTCTCCAGAAATGTTTTATCTTCCACAAATGAGTCTCTGCTCACTCAAAGAAATTAAACTTCTTGATCCTTCCTTCAAAAACATAGATATGATTATTCTAGCCCAACAAATCAAGAGCATAATATTAGAGCTTCAATATTCATTTTTATGATTTGAGTTTTTTATACTGTGGTTCTTATTTGATTAGGTAACTATGATATTGACTTTACTGAAGGCAGCAACATGCCATTTTTAGTGTAATTTAAGTATAGTATATTTATTTGGAATGGACTAGACAGTAGATCATTTCAGCTTTATGGTCACATGGTCTCTGAGGCTGCTGTTACAATCCACTGCTAGAGTGCAGAAATAGACATTGGTAATTCATAATGGAAGGATATGACACTTTTTGAACAAGTTTCTAGTGGGCATACTATCATGTGGCTTTAAGTAGCATTCACATGTAATGAATTATTTGAATTTCAGATTTTTTTCACGTATGAATATTTAGAATCTTACAATCCTTATAGGAGGCTTTAGTTCAATGGCCTGTTATCTATTTTGTGAATAAATACAATTAGAACATATAGCCTTCCAAAATACCATAAAATATAAAATTATTGAGTACTCTAAAATATGAACCATTTATACAAATTTTGAAATATCATACTGCAAAATATGGATATTTAACTGTTGATTTTTTAAATTCTTTCAAAACATAGATATGATAAATTCATAAATTTTGTTTTGTCATACATACATGAAGAAACTAGTCACAAAGTTTTGCATAAATATGTAAAATATACTTCAAAACTAATAGAAACATGAAACCATTTTTATGAGCTATTTAAAGCCAGTCATCCACAATATTCAGTTCTGCATTCAATGAAATTCAGAATTAAGAAAATAATATTTGGGCTGGAGAGATGGCTTAGCATTTAAGCGCTTGCCTGTGAAGCCTAAGGACCCCGGTTCGAGGCTCGGTTCCCCAGGTCCCACGTTAGCCAGATGCACAAGGGGGCGCACGCGTCTGGAGTTCGTTTGCAGAGGCTGGAAGCCCTGGCGCGCCCATTCTCTCTCTCTCCCTCTATCTGTCTTTCTCTCTGTGTCTGTCGCTCTCAAATAAATAAATAAAAAAAATTTTAAAAAAAGAAAATAATATTTGTTTAAAATGAAAGACTCATCCAATAAATAGATTTTTGCATCATTTCTCTATTACTCTGTCTACATAAAGAATTACATAAATCAGCCTAATTATTTCTTAATACAGTGTTTGGTGAATAAAGTAATTATTTAGTAATTATTATAGACTGAAATTTTGTCTCCAAAATTTGATGTTATTAGGAGAGTTTACATTTAAGTGGGGTGCTCTGCTGTCAATACCAAATGACATTTTACTACATTCTTGCATGGAATACTGGCACACAAACTATTCCTCTTCCTCTATACTCTGTGAGAATACATTCTTCCTTATGTTCCACTAAGGATGTGCTGCTGTCTCATCACACTGGCAATTTAGTGAGCATAGAATGAATTTGCTGAAATTGTGAGACAAACATACTCACTGCTTTCTCGAAATCACTAGAGAAGGTTCCATATGCTGCAGAAAGAACGTGCATTGTGCCTCATTTGGATGGGATGTTCTGTGTATGTCTGGTAAGTTCATTCATTCTAAGACATCATTTAATCCAGATGGTTCTGTGTTTATATTTTGCCAAATGACATCTCAATTAATATGTGCCTGGTATTAAATTCTCCATTACTAATATGCTTGAGGTTATGTGAAACTTTACATGTAATAATATTTATTTAATGAAATTGGGTGTTCCAAAATTTGGTGTATGTATGTTTAGAATTATTCTCTTGCTGGATTGTTTACTTGATAAGTATAAAATGAACTTTTTTATCTCTCCTTTTAAAAGATCTTTTACTTTTATTTATTTATTTATTTGAGAGAGAGAGAGAGAGAGAGAGAGAGAGAGAGAGAGAGAGATAGAAATAATGAGAGAATGGGACATGCCAGGGCCTCCAGCCACTGCAAACAAACTCCAGATGCATGCGCCACCTTGTGCATCTGGCTTACATGGGTCCTGGGGAATCAAACTGTGGTCCTCTGATTTTTGAAGGCAAGCATCTCAACTGCTAAGCCATGTCTCTAGCTCCTTCTTTATCTCTTCTAATGTTGGTTTGCAGTCTAGTCTCTCAGGTTAGAATACCAACACCTGCTTGTTTCTAGGCCCATTTTCTTGGAATGCCATTTTGCATACTTTTACCCTAAGGTAGTGTCTATCTTTCATGGAGTGCTGAGATTTTTAAGGCCATAAACAAAGAGATTCTGCCTTTTAATTCAGTTTGCCAATCTGTATCTTTTTTTAAAAATTTTTATTAACATTTTCCATGATTACAAAATATATCCCATGGTAATTCCCTCCCTCCCCACCCCCACACTTTCCCATTTGAAATTCCATTCTCCATCATATTACCTCCCCATTACAATCATTATAATTACATATATACAATGTCAACCTATTAATCTGTATCTTTTTGTTGCAGCATTGAGGCCATTGATATTGAGTTACTGAAATGTCTGTATTTTTCTATCATTTTTCTCATTTTTTAGCACTCTCTTGCCCTATAATTTTAGCATGGCTTATTCTTTCCTATGGTCTCATGTATGGCTTTTAGTTTGTTGGAATTTACACTCCTTTGCACTGTACCCTTATGCCTAGAAGTATTTATAATATTCAAGTGGAGTTAGGTTGTACTGTGTACTTCATAGTGTAAATGTTCATCTGATGCACATAAGGATCTAGTTTGGCTTCTGATATTGTTCTTAAAGTATAATATTAAATTTAGAAGTAACAAAAACTAATAAGCCTACTATATAAATACCATACTAATAAGTTAAAAACAGTTGCTTATTTAACTTCAATAATGAAAACTCAAGAATGAAGAAGCAAGTATAGTGAGGTGTAGGTTAGGATATTTGTTACTATAATTAGAAATGGAGAGAATGTAGGCTTGGTATAGATTGGTATTACTATTGGATTACATGAGAACATGAAGGTAGGGAACTTATCTGTGAGTGGAATGTTGAGAAACACTTAGGATCGACAAGAGTTTACAGGTTTGTAAAGCTTTGTAAGGTTATAGTTAAGAAATAAAAGTGAAGACTTATCATAAAGTTTAGGTATGCAACCAAGAGCAACAGCCTTAGTATATATTGTTTTGGGGGCCTCTGTCACATCACTGACCCACAAGTTATTGGTCGTATCTCATCCCTGGCATAGAATATTTGTTAAGATCTTTATTTATAAATCTGGAAACAGAGAGAGAGAGACAGTGAGGAGAGAGACAGAGAGAAAGAGAAAGTGAGATAACGGGTGCACCAGAGCTTCTTGCTGCTGCTGCAAACAAACTCCTGATGCATGTGTCACTTTGTGCAACTGACTTTACATGGGTAAAGGAGAATCAAAAAGGTCGTTAGGCTCTGCAGGCAAGCACATTAAACACTGAGCCATCTTGGCAGCCCAGAATTTTTTCAATTAATAACCTTTGGTGTCTAGAGGCAATTTTATCTACCTAGGTCATAGCCCTTAATACAAATACTTTTATAAAACTAATATTTTCAACAAACTTATCAAGTAGTGAGTTTCAAATGAATTGTTTGTATATCTTTAGTTTTGAACATCTTCTATTACAATATGTAAAGAAATCAAGTTGGAACTGAGTTCAAAGCTGCTTACACTTAAAAATAGACTTTGGAGTCTATTTTTAGTTGATTTGTGTTTGTGGAGAGCATTAGTAGGCCATTTGCATTCTTCTTTGAGTGGTTACCCAATTGTCACAGCAACATTTCATGAAAACGCTGTTTCTGTTTCTTTTTTACATTTTAAATTGTGTGTTTATTAAAATCAAAAAGCATTGACCAAGTTCCCAGAAGAAATGTACTTGCTTTTGCAGAAATTGGTAATGTCTAGCTTAAGGAAGCTGACAGACTGATTTCTAATTTCCATTAATCTTTATTAACTCCATGGTAAGCAATTAATGTATTTCAATTGCATTATTTAGAAATCCACAAGTTAAATTAAATTTAAGAGACACAAGCTTGCCTCCACAGACAATCAGATTTGTCACTAACAATACAAAGCTAAAACTAGAAAGTAGGAAATCAAATCTTAGGGACAGGCACAAAAGCAAAGTTACTAGCCCCCAAAGCATTAGTAATACCTGAGGCAGAAAACCAGAGAGGAAACCAAATGTAATTGAGTAAATGTTTAAAAATTATGACAAATTATTAAAGCTAAAAATGAAAAAATTAAAACCTACATGTTTATGAGAAATTGGAGAGGAGTTAGCAAAGCCAGAAATTACCAGATTTCATAACTACAAACCTCACTTCATGAGTATCTGATTCACCTTTTAATTTTCAATTTTACCTATTCTCAGATAAAATATTCTCTGATATAGGGCAAATAGAAAATGAAGTTTATCTTTTAACCCTTTCTAACCACTATTACAAAAATAATTTTCTACCACCTTGAAATTTTTCAAAGGTTTTTGAGAAACACACACAAATAATTTGGACGTAGTTGATTTTATTTACAGCTTTTTGCTTTTTGTTTTACATTTCACAGCATTATACAATTACATTTCTCATTTTCTGACCTGCAAACAGGTACCTAAAATGGAAATCTTTTAAATTATTAAATTAGGTACATCCAAAGTGCAACAATTACATATGACATATCATTTACAAAGTGTAATTTACAAGGACATATCCTAAGAATTTAGGGCCAGCCAGTCAGGAGAAATCTGACCAAATTTAGCAGTGAACTGTTGCCCAAAATAAAACCTATCTAAAATCCCAAACCAAAAGTTTTAAAGTTTGTTATAGGCCATCAGACAAGAGATGACTCAAACCTGACAGTTTTAATCCCCACTACTGCCCCAACTACCTTTCCTATTTCCTTTTTTCCGGCAACAACACCGTTTTTGCACTTGTCACACAGGACTTGCCTGGGTCTTAGTTTGATAGCATTCATTATTAAGTGGGCTCTTCCCTGTACGTCTTTCGCTTGGGTCTCTCTGAGGACGTGGCTGAGCTACTAACTGGTTGTATATGTCCCTGATAAACAAGGGGGGAGGGCAAGGAGCCCCTTCATGGAAGAGGAGGTGGCTTGCAAGTCCGCTTTCAACCAGGCTCAGCTCTGGACGTGAGACACGACAAGGGTTGTCAGGAAGAGCACCATGCACCTCACGCTTGATTTCTCTCTTTTCTTGGAATGGATTACTTTGGAGTGGCATGGCTTCCGGCTTAGCCTTGTATTTCCTTTTGGGGGAAATACCGTCACAGGGATCCCCTGGGGCCCAAACCTTTGGACAGATCCATGAACACCCTGGAGAAGAGCTTGTCCCCGAGCGGAACGACAGGATGAGCGCATCCTCAACGATATGGTCCAGCGAGACCCACATCTCGGAGCCCGGGAGGAGCAGCGACGCGGCGGGCAGCGGCATGGGCGGCAGCGGTGAGGCCGTCTTCTCAGGCTGCGGGTCTGGGGCGCGGCTCGGGCCCCCCGCCTGCTTGCCCGCTTCCAGCAGCTCTGGCCCCGCTGCCTCGGGGCTGCAGGCGAGCCCCCCGGGCGGCGGCGGCGGCGGCGGCAGGAGCGGCTGCTCGTCGGCCGGCCGAAGTGCGAATGCTTGTTGGCCTCGCTGGCGCTCCCTTCCCCGGGGAACGCCGCGGTCGCCCAGATGTTTCTTCTTAAAAGTGCGTTTGGGCATTTGATTAACTATTTGAAATTTTGAATATAGCCTTTTATTGTATCCATTCTCTTACTATGTGAGAGTTTCACCTTCTGCAACTTATTGCTATGAAGCTAAAAAAAATTATATATTAGTTTACTTAATGAATTTTGAAAGTAAATATATCAATTCTTCATAATCTGAAGCCTTGCAAATTAACTCTCGATTATGCTCTGTTAAGTTTACATCTTACCTTGGTATTATTTGAATGTTTTTATCCTGATATACTTCAAATTTTATATTTTTAGAATATTAACGTGTGTGTGTGTGTATATATATATATGTATACACACATATATGTACACATACATATATACATACACACACACACACATATAGTATAAACTAATTACATTGCATATATATTTGCTTTTGGGAGGCTACACATTAGAGGATGCTATACCACTTGCCTCCTAAAAACATTACTAATTACATTGTTTTGGCACCAAATGAGAAATACCTGTAAGAATTCCACACAATGGTCTTTCTGCCCTCACCCCACCCCCACCCCCATGGCGCGCTCTTAAAGCTGGACGGTCGCTATGGAGCTCTCGGCCGAGTACGTGGGACCGGGTGGCGAGCCGCGGCAGCTACGGGCGTCCTGTGAGCCGCGGGGGACGCCGACCGCCTGCGGGGCCCGGAGCTTCAACGCCCTGGCTCGGCGGGACGCGCAGGGCGGAGCGGCGGAGCCCGCGGCGTGCGGACCTGGAAGACCGGCCCCGGCCC
This sequence comes from Jaculus jaculus, assembly GCF_020740685.1. Taxonomy (NCBI): domain Eukaryota; kingdom Metazoa; phylum Chordata; class Mammalia; order Rodentia; family Dipodidae; genus Jaculus; species Jaculus jaculus. Next base: position 561,976 of record NW_025423491.1, read on the forward strand.
GGTGCGAGCCTTGGAAGCACTGCGGATCGCCGCGTTCCCACCTGCTCTGCGGGCCGGCGGAGCCCAGAACAAACCTGCGACCTTGACGGGCCGTCCCGAGACTAGTGTGCTCTGGACCCCAAGGAGATGGCTGCAAAAGGGGGTGTGAGGAGAGTGAGCCGTAAGCCACCGGACCCCGATGATGAACTTTTAAGCAGATGAAATGAGTTTTTAGAGGGAGAGGGACAACGTGTGAGTTGATCAGAACTCTCAGGTATGGAAAGAACCCTTCTGACCCAGACCAAGGTATGGTTTTCAGAATGCCGGTTGGCTCAGGTGTTAGATGAACCTCGTCAGCCTACCCTGCCACACCTAAACTGTAAAAGGCTGAGAGTGTTTTCGGGCAGTGATCCCCTTAACCAGGCGAAGAAGAATATGGATTCTGGATGTTTCATACTATTCACACGATTAAGACATGGCAGGTGTCAGATGCAGAGAAGAGACCCACCATTTGGTATTTGCACCCTCAAGACAAACAACCCTTTAGTTATAGTCCCGGAATGCCTGCAGGTTCTTGAGAAGGTGTAGTTACCTTTTCGTTGCTAGGAAAAAGCAGCTGATGGGAGGAACATGTCTTATTTTGGCTTACAGTCCCAAGAGGAAATTTCATGTCAGGGGAATGCATAGCATGAGCAGAGGCTGGACATCACCTCTGCCACAGCAGGAGAATAAGCCGAACTTTAGCAAAGGGGAGATAGCTATAATACCTCAGAAAATACCTCTTCCATCAGGGCTTCGCCTCCAAATTACCACCACCTGGACACCCAGCAATCAAAACATCAGTTTATGGAGGACATCGAATTCCAGGCACTATAGGACTATTTGGGATTATTGATAATCCTAGAAGTTGCAGGTCAGATATCTGTCAAGGATCGTGAGAAGTTGTCTGCTTGTGTTCTGAGACTCGTGCATTTATTGCAGAAAGTGGTACAGAAAACTACTGAGAGAGAACTTGTGGATCAGGCCCGATAGACCAAATTGTGTTAGCAGGTTGCAATCAGCTTGTCTGCCAGAGGGTGGCAGCCCCGGGCTTAGAGCAGTTAACTGACCCCGACAAAGGACAGGAAGAGGCCCTTCTCCAGGCAGGCTGAAGGGGCCTTTGGCCGGGCTTGTGACCAGCAAGGATGCCTGGTCATAAGCAGAGTATGAACTCATGTGCTCCAGTGGTCAATATCCACCAATCTACCTCCTGCTACCAACTCACTCACTGCACTTTTCAGGATAAACCTTTTGTCATGTCTGTCAGATGTGTCACTGTCTAGGAAAGATGTTGACCTGCACTAATAATTACTTAAATCCATCCTGTCAATTCTGTTGTTGTCTTTAGCCCATGAACTTGTATAATGTCTGTCGCTCCATCTGTGCAGTGCTCCAAGAGGACAGACAGGTTCAGTTACCTGTGCTGCCCAGAGCTCGCTGAGCTGTCAGCTTGTGTGGCGCAGGTACAGGTTCATCAGTCACACATGACCGTGGTGTCAGAAGTTTTCAGGTGTGCATCGCCTACATTTATGATGAGGACCATGAGCTGTGGTTAACATAGGCTCTGTGTGATTGAAACAAAAGGCACAGTGGAATGCTGAGGTTGATAAGTCTACAGTGGTCATCTTTAGACTTCTGATAAGTGTTAGCAAAGCAACTCGGTTTTGAGTATCATTTTATGGTTATAAGTGTAGACATAAAATAAAGGAATGAAAATTAAAATAAAAAAAGAATTCCACACAATGAATTCAAGGTTATAAATCTATAAAATGAATACAAGAACACAAGAATAAAGGCACAAATGAAATCAAATCAAACTGACAATAGGATGTATTCTAAGAGGACATAAATAAGTGTTCAGTGAATTCCAAGGCAAAAGAAAAAAAATCAATTAAAAAGAAATTTCAAAACAGGATGTTATAACAGAAGTCTATAAATGGTAACATGCCATTGAAATACCAAGCTGAAATGATTCTGGAAATGAAAAATATAATAAGTCAAATAAAAGGCTCAGTGGAAATGCTCTCGAATAGACTGTGTCCTAAAATAGCAGCAGGTAAAGACAAGGAAACAGAATGAATGCTTCAGTCAAAATTAATATGGTCAAAATGCATGAAATAAATAAGTGATATCTGCAACACTACAGAAGGACTAAATTTACAAATTATGGTCATAGAAAGGAAAAAAAAACTTTGACTAAAGGTATCAAATTTATTGAAAAAAATTATACAAGAAAAGTTTCCATATCTAGAGGAAAAGATGCTGTCCAGATACAAGAGCATAGAAAAGAAATATGCATGACCCAAAAAGAAACTATCCTGGTCATGTCATAGTAAAAACTGTAAATATACAGAACTAAGAAAAGATACTGAGAGCTCATTGCAGAAACATTCAGTAACATAAAAGCAAGACCACCAGACCTGTGAAACTTCTCTTATCCAACAGGACCAGGGACGAGGTTCAACTGATCCATAACTTGGTAGAGGAGTCAATCTGAATTCGTAAAATTCCATAGAAATTAACATTTTATATTCCTAAAACTTGTTTATTAGGTAAATGCTTAATTTCGTTGTCATTTTGAAAGTAATTTAAATCAATGTTTTTCAGTCAGGTAAAACTTTTATTCCTACTTATAGTATTAACTGGCTATGCTTCAAAGACAGGAAGATTTCAAATAAATTAAAGGTGCTGAAAAGACAAGAACAGTCCAAGACCAAAGTAACAAATGGTTAAAAAAAAAATCATTAGCAAAGCAGAAATCAACAAGTTGCAAATAAGAGTAAAAATTAAAAATTGATAAAATGAAGAGCTAGTTCTCTGAGAAATTAAAGAAGATTGATAAACCACTGACTAAATTAATCAAAAGATGAAAAGAATACTCAAATTAACAAGATTATAATTGCAAGTGGGACATCACAACTGATATCAATAAAGTTGTAAGAATCACTGGCATATTTCTAAAACTGTATTCTACAAAATGGACAACCTGGAAGGAAGAGATGAATTATTTGACTCATATCACATTCCAGAAGTAAGTACAGAACAGGTAGGCTTCCTAAACAAACCTATTACTTACAAGGAAATTTTAAAAAGTAATTAAGAATCTTCCAACAACAACAAAAATCCAAGCCTTGAAAGAGTACAACCAAACTTTTATTCAACTACTTCTCAAATTATTTTACACAAATGAAAAAGAGGGGATGATCCAAACTCCTTCTCTGATGCCACCATTACTCTGATACTTAAACCAGACAGAGACCCAACAAACATGGAAAATTATACTCATATTACTAATTAAGATAGACGAAAAATTCTCAATAAAATAGAAAACAAATTTAAGTACCCCTCGAAAGCATCATCCACCTTGATCAGGTAGGTTTCATCTCAGGGATATAGGGATGATTCAACAAACAGAAGTCAACACATGTAATTTCCTTCCTAAGTAAACTTAAGTACAAGAATGACATGGTTACTTAAGTTGATGTCCCAAAGGACTTTGACAAAATACAACATGTCTTCATGATCAAAACACTGGAGAGACTAGTAAGGGACCAAATATCAACATAATAAAGGCTATCTAGCCTTGGTGGGTCTTTGAAGGCTTCTAATACCTCTGATCACTCCAACTCATGCCACCAAAGACATCCATATACATAAACCTCCTCATCCGCTGCCTACTTGGACATCCTCCAAGCCTAGTCCCTGAATCCACAAGGCCCATTCACCTCCCCACAACCTTCCAATTTCCTGCCACCAGCATTGGCCTACCAGAAACCCAGACAGGGAGCACAGGAATACCTGGCAACTACTCTTCAGGTGGTAGTGCATCCTCCACAACCTGCTCAGCTGGGCCATAGTGGGATAATGGGCAAGTAGTAATACTATTCCTGAGCCCCACAGGCTCTACTAGGTTGGCAGGCTGAAGAGATTCTGAACCTCCAACCACAGTTACTGTATCAGCCACCAGCACAGAGCTTCTGGCACACTGGCAACCTCCACAACCTGTACATCTCAGGATATAATGCTATCCTACTCCAAGCTGGTTCAAACCAAAAATAATACTCTCATGGAAGATTGTACAAAAGAGCAAATTCTTGCTTCCACCTTGATAAAAAAGACTTTCACTATAGAGATGGACAGACCATAACACAAAAGGAATGCAAAACAATAGAGAGGTCTCCACCAGCATCTGTCATGGAAGTCTCCAGTGAAAACAGAGAGGATAATAAAAACAGAACACCAAAATGAAAACACAATAAGCTGTGTGACCCTGACCAAGAAAATCCCTGAACTGGAAGCAAACTATCAAAATAACAAAACTCACATAAATGAAATGTACACAGATTTCATCATTAGGCTTAACTTAATGGGCAAAACCCAATGAGACCTCCAAATAGAGATAAATGAATTGAAGATGAGTCAAGAAATAGCCAAATCTAAACCTGTAATAGACCTCAAGAAAAAAAGAAAGAAAAGGACATGATAATGAAAAACAAAACAGATAACAATCAAATGGAGCTTTCAAAAGCATCTATGGAAGACTTCAATAACAGAGTCAAATATATGGAGGACAGAAACTACAATCTGGAAGCCAAGAGGCATAAAATTGATCAGGAGTCCAAAATCTTTGACACGGTCAAAATATCATGTGAACAAAACAAAATGAAAATGTGGGATACCCTAAAACAACCCAACATCTGGATCATGGATATACCAGAACGAAAGATTTCAGGCCAAAGACATGGTGAATATTTTCAACAAAATTGAGGGCAACTTTCCCATCCTCTCAAAAGATAGTTCCTTTTAGATACAAGGAGCTAACAGAACACCAAATAGAGTGGACCAAAGAAGAAACTCTCCAATTCATCATCATTGAAAACCCCAATGATGAAAACAAGGAAAGTGCTAAAGGCAGCAAGAGAGAAACAACTCATTACATACAAAGGCAATCCCATCAGAATTTTTGCTGGAAATCCTTAAAGCCAGTAGAGTTTGGAGTGGAACACTTCAAAACCTAAAAGAAAGAACTATGGATTCAAACACAAGGTACTGTACCCAGTGAAAGTATCCCTCATAAAAGATGGTGAAAATGAAACCTTCCATGGGAAAAAAGCCAGCTCTATGACTATATGAACACAAACAAAAACCTTGAAAGAATGGTTGAAGGAAGACTCAATATAGGAAAGCTGAACAACTAATCTCAAGAGCCTCTAAGAGGAAGAACACAATAACCTAAACTTGAGCAGGCGTAAGAATGTATAAAGCCCGGGCTGGAGAGATAGTTTAGCAGTTAAGCGCTTGCCTGTGAAGCCTAAGGACCCCGGTTCAAGGCTCAGTTTCCCAGGTTCCACGTTAGCCAGATGCACAAGGGGGCGCACGCATCTGGAGTTCGTTTGCAGAGGCTGGAAGCCCTGGCGCGCCCATTCTCTCCCTCTATCTGTCTTTCTCTCTGTGTCTGTCGCTCTCAAATAAATAAATAAATTTAAAAAAAAAGAATGTATAAAGCCCAGAAAAGCACTAAAAAAACCATAAAGCCTCCAATATCGTAAAGATTAAATGGAACCTCACAAATATAATCTTAAGTATTACTGGTCCTACCTCACCCATGAAAAGACACAGGTTAACAGGATGGGTCAGAAAAGTGAACTCTTCTATGTGCTGTCTTTAAGAAACATACCTTCCCACTAAGAACAGACACATGCTCAGGGTGAAAGGATGAAACATGATTTTTCCAAGGAAATGGACGTAAAAAACAAGCAGGCATGGTTACATTAATATCTGAAAACAATGGACTTCAAACCAAAATAATTGAAAGGGACAATAAGGCCCAGGTGAATTGACAGCAGAATTGTTAAGATGAGCAAGAGTTTTGCTCCCATGGATCCTGACAACCTAGGCCAGGATGATGCAGACAGATATTCAAAATGCACCAAAATAAAAAAAGGAAAAGAAAAGAAAAGAAAAAAAGAGAAGAGAAGAGAAGAGAAAAGAAAAGAAAAGAAAAGAAAAGAAAAGAAAAGAAAAGAAAAGAAAAAAACCAGAATTAAGCTAGGCATGGTGGCGCATGTCTTTAATCCCAGCACTTGAGAGGCAGAGGTAGCAGGATTGCCATAAATTCAAGGCCACCCTGAGACTCCATAGTCAGCCTGGGCTAGAGTGAGACCCTACCTCAAAAAAACAAAACAACAACAAAAACCCAGAATCTTCTGAGAGCTCAATACTAAAGTCAAGAGAAAAGACAAAGGGTATGCTTTTTCCGAAGGACTTTAACTCTCACTTTTTTTTTTTCTCCACACAGAACCATCAATAAAAAAGAGAGATCATGGAACAGAGGACTGTGTATTGTGATTCTTGGCTCAGAGTCAGAAATTTCCACATATTAAGGGGCTATTTGAGACCTGCCCGTAAGGTAGAAAGTTTCAGGTCATGTAAGGCTGGTGGTATCACCATACCCAATTTTAAGCTATATTACAAGGCCATAGTAACAAAAACAGCATGGTATTGGCACAAAGACAGACATGTAGATCAATGGAACAGAATAGAGGACCCAGATGTTAAACCATGCAGCTACAGCCATCTGATTTTTGATAAAAATGCCAAAAATATTCATTGGAGAAAAGACAGCCTCTTCAACAATTGATGCTGGGAAAACTGGATATGTACATATGTAGAGAGATGAAAGTTGATCTTTGTCTTTCTCCATGTATAAGAATAAAATACAAGTGGATCTGGGACCTTAAAAGCAGACCTGAAACTCTGAAATTATTAAAGGAAAAGGTAAGGGAAACCCTTCAACATATTGGCATAGGTAATGACTTTCTGAATACAACCCTATGTGCTCAGAAAATGAAACCAGTAATCAACCACTGAGATCTCATGAAATTACAAAGCTTTTGTAAAGCAGAGGACACTGTGAATAGAGCAAAGGGACAACCCACAGAATGGGAGAAAATCTTTGCCAGCTATACATCTGATAAGGGATTAATATTCAGAATATACAAAGAACACAAAAACCAGAAAATAATAAATCAAACAACCCACTTAAAAAATGGGCTATGGAATTAAATAGAGTTCTCATCAGAAGAAATACAGATGGCATATAAACATTTAAAAAACTGTTCTACATTCTTAGCCATCAGGGAAATGCAAATTTAAACCGCCTTGAGATTCCATTTCTCTTCTGTCAGAATGGTTGCCATCAAATGACAATGAATGTTGGTGAGGATGCAGTAAAAGGGGAACACTTGTACACTTTTGGTGGGAATGTAATCTGCTACAGCCCCAGTGGAAATCAGTATGGAGGTTCTTGAGACAGCTAAAAATAGATTTGCCATATGATCAAGCTATAGTGGTCCTAGGTATATAACCTAATGACCCTTCTCTGCACTTTGGAGATACTTGCACAACCATATTTATTGCTGCTCTATTCACAATAGCTAGGAAATTAAACCAGCCTAGATGTCCATCCACAGATGAATGGATAATAAAGATGTGGTACATTTACAAAATGGAGTGATGAAAAATGAAATTATGAAATTTTCAGGGAAATGGGTGGATCTGGAAAGGATTATGCTAAGTGAAGTAACCTAGGCCCAGAAAGCCAAACATCACATGTTGTCTCTCATATGTGGATCGTAGCCAAAAATTTACAGACTTTTGTCTGAGCTGGAACCCAAAATCAGTAGCAGAGGCCCATAAGCTAGAAAAAGGCTATAAGGGAGAAAGAGAGGGAAGGGCTTTAGGTGATGATATTGTATATATGTAAGTAGAAGAACAGATTATAGGGAGGGGAAAGGCCTAAGATAGGTCAGGGAAGAGATTGTATATAAGAAGGGTTGGGGGGGGGGTCAATCAAAATCCAAGATATTCTGAATAAGACATATGAAAATCTACTTTCTTGAATCATAGCACATCCAGAAGCCATAAATTGTTACTAGAAAATTTTCAGTGCCAGGGATGGGATACCTTTCAGTGAGTTGTTGGCCAGGGAGGTTCCTGTTGCCTCCAAAACATTTAGGCTATTGCCAAGGCCTTTGGTTTCCCATAAGAAAGAGATGGTAAGACCTTATTGCTAAAGATTTCATATGCCTGAGTTGCAAAGTCACTGAGAAATCAAGCTAGTACTGAGCAGAAAACCTTCTCCCTGTAGACCAGCCAACTGAAAGCTAGAAAAATCTGCACTGTATGTAGCCTTATGGGAGGCAGAAGTCATCAGCAGCGAAAACTGTGGACATTGGAAGCTTCATGTTTGGCCAGAGAGGCCAAATGACTGAACCAGTGCAATAGTGGCATGTCTGCTCTGGGGAAAACCAACTGCTCTCTAATTGGACTGAACGCCTGCTCTATGGGAGGGAATACATGCCTGGTACTGAAAACCTAATCAAAAGCTTATGGTTGGGAAAGTCATGAGCCTTAGGAGTATAAAGCCTGATCTTATCTGGATAAATGAATACATTACTTTCATCAATTGCCCTGAAAGCACTACACATAATGTTTATATTCATATGTTAATGCTAACCTCACTTCTGGTTAGAGAAGCTTCTCTTTTCGGATGGCGATGACCACCGGGATGACCGAAAAGGCAACAGTGCTGAGAAGAAGGGATGGAGGAGTGTCCAGCACTGAAACATCTCACACCCTCCAAAGCTCAGGGTCCATTGTGGAAGAGGTGGCAGAACGAATGTAAGAGCCAAAGGAAGGGTACCACTCCTTACATACAACTGTGTGGACAGAAATTGGCCTCAAAATTCAAGACCTCATGGTTCCTAACAATGCTTACACTAACCCTCATAATAGAAGAAAAAGATGATGACATCAAATTAAAAGAGGGACTAATGGAGAGAGGGAGGGAATATGACAGAGAGCAGAATTATGAAGGAGTAACAGGGGGAGGGAAATACCATGGTTTGTTGTCTGTTAGTATAGAAGTTGTCGATCATTAATATATTAATATTAATATATATTAATAATATAAATAAAATAATAAATTATATGTATGTATGTGCATATATATGTATATATATGTTTGTATATATACATATATATACATATATACATATATATATATATATATATATATATATATATATATACACACACACACACATTTTTTTAAAAAGGTCACCCTTAGAGTACTTAGTGGATTCCTGAATGAGAGCAAGACCTTACCTCAAAACAAAACAAACAAACAAAAAAATTAAAAATTGATGGTTGATCTTAATGCAAGGCCTGAAATTTTGAGCTTGAGGAAAATTTAGAAATGATCCTTTAATGCAATTTCATAGACAATAATAGTCTAGAAAAGGTTTCAGTACCTCAAGTAATGAGAGCAATGACTGACAAATGAGAATGTATGGAGTTAAATAGCCTCTGGTCAGAAAGAAAACTCAGTGGAGAAAATAGGCATCCTCAGAAGGAAGAGAATATTTGACATCAATTTAGTGGAAAAGAATTAACATTCTGAACATTGAAAAGTTGATCAGCAACCCTCCAAACACATCATTCAGTTAATAAATGTTCAAATGAATTGAGCTGACCAATATGAAAATCAGAAAAAAAAAACAGTGTCCAAAATGCCTGAAAACATATTCAAAACTTTTTCCACTAGGGAAGTGCAAATAAAAAACTACATAAAATCTTTCCCACTGAGCAGATTGCATATCAAAGCAGAGTAGTTGTTTACCCCCATTGCCAGTGTACACTCTTGCGCCCATGAGTACATCTTGCCTGGCTTTCTGATTTTCTAGTTTTCAGGTTCCATTGATTATTTGCCCTGCTGGTTATTCTTCCCTACCCCATCCAGCAGCTTGTATAGCAATTTCCTGCACTTATGAAAACAAGCAGTGAGGAAGTTGGCTTCTTTCTCAGTTCTAACATGATTTTTTTTTTTTTTTTTTTTTTTTAGGTAGGGTCTCACTCTAGCCCAGGCTGACCAGGAATTCACTATGTAGTCTTAAAGTGGTCTTGATCTCACAATGATCCTCTTACCTCTGCCTCCCAAGTGCTGGGATTAAAGACATGCACTGCCACACCTGGATAATTTTTTGATGTTCAATGGGCACAGATGATGTTCTTTAGCAATAGGCCCCCACTATTTAGATTTGGTGGTAATGGCATGCATTATGTTGGATATCTCGTGGCCCTTCCTGACCAGCAGCTCATTGTGAGGGCAGAGTATCCCAGCACTAGCATTCAGATTCACGAGAAACAGGCTTTGGTTTTAGAGTGAAGCTTTCTCCACTCATACATGGTGCTTCTGCTCAAACTATTCCCTCCTCTCTTATTAGAAAAAAAAGTTTTACCTTTTAATTACATAACCAAGATAACGAAATCTATGGTACTGATTCATTGCATCATTGGTATCATATCTCTTCCCTACCTTCACTAAACCCAGTCTCTCCCCAATGCCTTCCACCCCTGTAATCTAAACTTTCACTTCCTGTCAAATATCCCCTCTTTTCACAACTCCTTGCCTTGCCTCACTCAAAACTTCATTATAGCTTCGTTACCAATACTACTGATGCTTTCTACAACTTATAAACAAATTAAAATGTTCCATTTTAGGATATGAATAAGACAGACAGCATGTAGGGTTTGTTTTTCTGAGATTGTGGTATGCAACCTGCCTTCATATGAGTTTTTCAAAGTACATATATTTTCATGTAAGTTTCTTTTTAAAAAAAATATTTATTTACTTATCTGGATAGAGATAGATAGTAGATAGATGATAGATAAATAGAATGTGTGTACCAGGAACTCTTGCCACAACAAACAAACTCCAGATACATGCACATCTAGTTTTACCTGAATACTGCAGAATCAATCCCAGTCTGTCAGGCTATGCAACCAAGTGTCTTTCACCTCGGAGTCATCTCTCAGCCTCTCCTGAAAATTTTATTACTTCATTTTTAATTCCTTCTGAGTAGAATTCCAATGTGTATTTGTATTACATCTTCATTATTCATTCATCAGTGGATTCAGCTTTGCACTGATTCCATTTCCTAGCAATTGTGAATAGAGAAACCACCAAGTGAATCCTAACTTCAGTTTATGCCCAAATTTTCAATAGATCAACTGGACTTTTTAAAGAAAATTTGGCTAATGAAGATGTGGTTCATTTATACAATGGAATTATATTCAGTGGTAAAGAAAAATGAAATTAGGAAATTTGCAGGGAAATAGATGGACCTGGAAAGGATTATATTTAGTGACATAACCCAGGCCCCAAAAGCCAAGTGCCACTTGTTCTTTCTCATATATGGATCCTAGCTACAAATGTTTGGACTTGTATGTATATTGAAATAAAACTCAGTAGCAGAGGCCAGTAAACTAGAATGGGGCTATAAGGGAGGGAGGAGAGGAGAGGAATTAAGGGGATGGTATTGTATATATGTAAGTAGAAGAACAGATTACTGTGGGTGGAAAGGCCTAAGTGAAGTTATGAGAAGAGATTGAATACAAAAAGTGTAGAGGAGAGTTAATCAAAATCTAAGAGGGTATGAATAAGTCATATTGAAACCTTTTTATGGTGCACCCAGAAGCCATAGATGGTTACAAGAAAATTTTCAGTGCCAGCAATAGGATACTTCCAGTGAGTTAACCAGGGAGGTCCCTGATGCCCCCCAAACATTACAGGCCACTGATGAGTCTCTTTTTATATTCCTTCCAGAAATATATGGTAAGACCCTTTTGCTGAAGACTCTACATGTTTGGGCTACAAGGTCACTGAGAAATCTTGCTGGAGCTGATCTGAAAGCTTCATTCCTGTAGAGCAGCTGACAGAGTGCTAGAAAAAACCTACACTGCATGCAGCTCCATGGGAGAGAGAAATCAGAGGAGATAAACAACAGTAGACACTGCAAGCTTTAAGTTGGACCAGTCAGGCAAAATGAGTCAATGGATGCAAGAGTGGCATGTATGTTGTGTGGTTTGCTTCAGGTTGTCCCCCATAAACTTAGGTATTCTGAATGCTAGTCTCTCCAACTGATGGCAACTGTAAATTAATGACTACTGGCAGCAGTGTGCTGTTGGGGTAAGGCTTATGAGTATTACAGCCAGTTTCCTCTTGACAACAAGAAAATCAGACCTCAAACTGAAATCATACATCAAAAGAACATGATGATAATAATACAACAGAAAACAAAAATCAAACAGCTCATAAAATCTCTCTAGAACTCATCATTAACAAAGTTATTCATGTAGAAGATAAAAACTCTCATCTGGAAGATAAGATAGAAGAAATTTATGAGGAAGCCAAAAACTTGGGTAACTTCAAAAAATCAAGTGAACAGAATATGAGGGAACTGTGGGATATCCTAAAAAGACCAAGTAGCCAGATCATGGGGACACCAGAAGGAAAGGAAATCCATGCCAAAGGCATAGAGGATATATTCCACAAAAGTATTGAAGAAAATGTGTCAATCTCTCAAAAGAGAGGCTCATGCAGATACAAGTAGCCCAGAGAACACCAAACAGACAGGACTAAAGAAGAAACTCTCCAAGGTACATTATAGTTAAAGCTCTTAACAATGAAAATGACAAGACAGTGTTTAATTGTGCTAGAGAGACACAACTCACTACATACAAAGGCAATGACATCAGAATTGCCTCAAATTAACACATTCACAATATGGAACAGTAAATGATACAGAGCATTGTGAAAGGTGAAAATGCAAATGACCAATACACATCTATAAAGATATTTAACAACTTTTGTATCAAGGAAATGCAAACTAATAGAACTTTGAGGTTCTATCTCAATCCATTCATAATCAAACAAGCAAATGACTATAAATGCTGGTGAGGGAGCAGGGGTGTGGAGCAGAAGAATCCTCATGGCCGAAGAACAAAGTTGCATAACTACTATGGAAACCAGCATGAGGGTTTGCCAAAAATCTAAAACTAGGCTCAGTGGTTAGAGAGTGCATGGCAATGCTGGCTGGACCCCTTTCAGACCAGATTCAAATCTTCAGTACCCACATAAAGCCAGATGCACAAAGCAGGGCACAGATCTGGAGTGTGTTTGCAATAGCAAGAGGCGCTGCCATTCTTTCTTTCACACACTCTCTCCTCTCTCTCACCTTGCAAATAAATAAACTAAAATATTTTTAAAAATCTAAAAGTAGATGTATGATTTTATTTACAAATACCATTCCTGGGCATATACCCTGAAGACTCTCTTCTTTAGAGATACTTGCTCAGCTATGTTTATATCTGTTGTATTTGTAATACCTAGTAAATGTCATTAGCCCAAAAGTCAGCCAATTGATGAATAGATAATGAAGATATGGTACATATACATGAGGGGATTCTACTCAATGATAAGGAAGAACAAAATAATGAAATTTGCATAAAAATGAATGGATTTGGAAATAATCATATAAAGTGAGGTTACACAGGTTCAAGAATACAAATGCTCATGTTCTCTAATATACAGCTGACAACCTGGAACAGTTTGATGTGTTTCTAAGTTGGAGTAAGCATCAGTATTAAAAAGGAAAATAGAGTGAGGTTGAAGAGAGGGAAAGCAGAGAGGGATGACAGGAAGGAACTTAAAAGGCAAGTGGAGGGAAAATACAGTGGGTGGAAGGATATTGAGTGGCAAGAGTTTGAGGGTGACATACTCAAAACTAATGATGGTCTGAATGAGTACTATAGAAACCTTTCTCTTGGTCAGCTAATAAAGATGTGACTCTGAACGAGAGAGGGTTCATTCTTTGGGAAGAAGCACCTGTGGAGGAGGAGAAAGCTTTATTCTAATGTCACAGGCTCTTGTGACCCCAAGTCCCAAAATGAGACCACCACAGTAAGCTATTTGCTGGTCAGGAAGGCCCATGAGGCCACTAAAACAATTCTGTACTCTACAGAGGAGAAGATACCTTCATTCTAAAGCCATACGCACTTGGTGAGCCCTAGTGCAGAACTAGTTACCCCATAGTGGTCTGTTCATTGGACTGGGAGGCACCTGAGGCCTCAAAACACTACTGGTCATTTCCAAAACACTTAGTTAACACACAGGTCAAATGATAAGACCCTATTGCTGAAGACCCCACAAACTGTGGTTTCAGGACACTGAGACATCAAACTGGAACTGATATGGAAGCTAGTTACATGCTGATTAGCCCTCATAATGCTGGAAAGAGTGATACAGGCTGCTAGGGGATGATGGTCACCAACAGCCCAACAGCATGAACAAGTAGGAAGTCCAGGATATGGGATCAAGCAGCCAGGCAGGAAGTGCACTCCAGTGTAATAATGCATACAGGCTATGGGGCTAGCCAACTGCTCTCTGACTGGACTTGAGATTCATATCTGGTACTGAGAACCAAGTCTATCTATGGTTTATAAAGAAGGAGACCTTAGAGGGATGCTCCCAGTGTTCATTGGAATAAAAGGATACAGTATGCCCATCAAAATATCTTTTAAATATGTATGCTTATACCCATTAATCCATGCTGCTCTCATTGCTGATTAGAGAATTGGCTTACACAGATGGTAGACAATATCTGGGAGACCCATGGACCATCATTAGGACAAGAAAATGAAAACAAGTGCATATTAGACAAGACATCTGTACCACAACAGCCAGGGCCAAGCAAACATTACATAGGAAGTTGTCAGATTGTATATCACTGTTGGTCTGAGAAGCTCCTCCTGTGAGATGATGGCAAACACCAGAGTTTCAAAACTCATCAAAGTATAAAATCATCAGGTGCTCTAAACTTACAGCCAGACCCTCAAGACTTAGGAAACATTGTGGAAGAGGAATGGAAAGACGGTAAGAGCCACAGGGTGGGAGGAGTACCCTTAGGCACTGCTGTCCTCACAAACGTTGGTGCATTCAGCACCACACAGTGAATACGCAGCTTCACCTTGATGGGTCCTTGGTATAATTGGGTGAAGGAGATTGAACATAAGAGTATATAACCAGAGGAAGAAGTGATCAATATGGACTGTGCTCATACAGTAACATTATCAACTTAAAAACGGCGAAAAGAAGGGCTGAAGAGATGGTTCAGCAGTTAAAGTAATTGCCTGTGAAACCTGGGTTCAATTGTCCAGTACCCACATAAAACTACATGCACAAAGAGGTGCATGAAACTGGAGTTCATTTACAATGGTTAGACACCCTGGGGTGGCCCTACTCTCTATCTGTGTGTGTGCCTGTTTGCAAATAAATAAACAGACAAATAGTGAACAAATACTTCTTAAATGAAAAAAGCACGCATCTTATGCAAGCTCATAGCAGGGAGATATCTGTCAGGAGTGGATTGGAGGGTAGGGCGTAGGTAGGGATGCACAAGTTCACAGCTCTGGTGCTCCTCATAAAGCAGTGTCTCTACTCACTGCACCAGGAGGATCCATCACAGAGGAGGCTCAAAGTTCTGGATCATTCTGGCACTGGATCCATCCACAGAGGAGGTGCCAGGGCTCTTGGTCTTCTGAACACTGGATCTGTCCATGGAGGAGGCACAGAAGTTCTGGGTCTTCCCTGCCCTGGATCCATCCATGGAGACAGCTCAGCTGCTACAGGTTGTTCCAGTGTGTATCTTTCCATAGTGGAGTCACACTGGCTCAGGGTCTTTCCAGGTTGTAGAGACTGAAGCACCAGCCATGCAGGACTGGCACTCATGGACTGAGACATGAGCAGTATTGCCATCATCTCTCTCTTTCTCTCTTTCATTCTGAAATAAACAAAAATTTTAAAATATCAAAGAATAAAATGTATCTGATTTGAAATTCTAAGTCTCAATAAACACATTTTTGTTTTCTCAACCATTTTAGCATGCTGAAATTCTATCCAAACAGAAAACTAAAACTTTATTTGTAATATGGCCATACCAAACTTGTAGTTAAAAAATTAAATTTACTTATTGCATTTATTTATTTGAAAAACAAAGGCAGATAGAGACAATGGGTATACTTAGCAGAATCCTATCAGGGGGGTGTGGAGTGGAGGCTCCCTCTAGCAAGAGTCTCATCTTTGAACCTTATGCTTTAGGGACCTTCAAATGAAGTGCTACTGGAATTTTTGTATCTTTTTCCCAAATTAATTAATTTACAAACAGAGAGTGGTGAAATAAAAATGAGAGAATGATGATGAGAGAGGGAATTGATGTGTCAGGACAAGCTGCTACTGCAAACAAATTTCAGATGCATAAGAAACTGTTTTCATCAGTCTTTTCCTGGGTATGGGAGAATCAAACCCAGACTGTTAGCCTTAATAATCAAGTGCCTTTAACTACTGAGCCATCACTTCATCTCCTGGTGATTGAATCTTCATGCAAATTTTCAGCTAAACTAGAGTCCACCTGGCTGTTAGTTTGGGTGCCACAGTAACTCTTGATCTATTAAACTGAAAAGACTCTTTCCTCTAAAATGACACTTGTCATTTACTCCTTTGCCAAATTTCTTAGGTGTGGGTTCCTGGATCCTCCAGGGCCAGCAGCACTTTCCCTGAAGGTGTCCAGGCAACCATGGTGAGTGTGAAAAACAATCACTTTTTGGAAACAGTCTCTGTGAACAGCTCAGTTTAATCAATAGGGAAATGGGTTTATAAGCAACCGAAGGTCCTAAGGATGTACAAGGTTGCTTGCTGATGCCTAATCACCGTATGGGACCATACATTCCAGCACTTAAGCAATGGTAGGATACATGGGGACGGGCTGTGCAGAGGTTTCTGGATGATACCATATAAGGAGTTTCCTAGGCAACTGGCCAAAGGTCACAGGGCAAAGCCTAAGTTCAGGTGTCCCAGGCTTGGACAGGGAGTGGCCTCCTGTAGCCTGGGGGTCCTCAGCCTTGTCTGGAAGCTCAGGCCCAGCTACTAAAGGCACCAGCCTGTGCCTGGCAGTGGCCAACAACTACCCCTTTGTTTTTATAATGGGGCAGGGTCATCCTGAGTGAGTTCTTCATAATTTACTATAGGTCCAGATAGAGGTAGGTGATGCATGAGGACCTGATTAGTAGCAACCTTAGCTATAGAGTTATTTGTTATCTGAGAAATTTGATGAGACAGGGACTACAAGCAATAGGGTTCCTATATCAGGGAGGGGGCTAAGGAGAAGCCAAGTAACTAAAGGTTTAGAGAACCAGGTGGAGGGCGAGAGACCAAGGAGAAGTAATGTGCTGCATCTGGCTTCGATGACCTCAGTTAGTGGCTGGACAGTGGTGCTGCCATTTAAAATCAGACAGCCATTTTGACTCAGATGAGGAACTAGCTGACTAATGTGCTATTTTTGCTTCTGTATGCATGCTTGCTTAGCTATAGCCCACCCCACCCCCCTTGATTCCTGGGAAGCCTCCACTTCAAGGACATTCCAGAGATACCTGGCCACAGAGGCTCCAGCCCCTTGCAAAAGATAAGTTCTACAAACAGCTCTTGCAATAGGTTCTGCAAACAAGTTACTACCTAAGATAAGTAGACTGGAGTTCCCACACGCACCCTCTCTGAAATTCAAAATTCCCACCTGTGCCCTCTTAGAACCATTTTAAAGGTCACAATATGATGTAACATTTCCTTTAAAAACCCATTTCCTCTGAGGGTCAGGGCTCTCTCCCTCACTACGTCTGTGCCAGACTGTGAGGATGGAGCCCGGGCCTGGGCTTGCAATAAAGAAACCTGCTGCTTTTACATTCTAGTGTCTCAGCTTCTGTGGTGGTTCTCTGGGTGGCTCCTGGGTGACCAGGGGACTTGGCTCCTGGTCAGGGGTCTTGGCACAACAGAGGGGTCCTCAGGCTTGTAGCAGTCAAGCAGCTCCTTGTTTGAGTTTAAATATTTTGTTTAGAATCATTTATTAACAAAAACCCCCAATATTCTTTTTTTTAAAATTTTTATTTATTTATTTGAGAGCGACAGACACAGAGAGAAAGACAGATAGAGGGAGAGAGAGAGAATGGGCGCGCCAGGGCTTCCAGCCTCTGCAAATGAACTCCAGACGCATGCGCCCCCTTGTGCATATGGCTAACGTGGGACCTGGGGAACCGAGCCTCGAACCGGGGTCCTTAGGCTTCTCAGGCAAGCGCTTAACTGCTAAGCCATCTCTCCAGCCCCCAAACCCCCAATATTCTTGTCCCAAGAATGCACATTAAAAAAAAGTTCAGCAGTAATGATGTCTAAGGCTAGACAGTTTTGAAGTACCACACCTGTAAGAGAGTTCAATCATCTCTGGAGAGATTCGAGGCTGTTGGTCACCACAGGCACCAAGAGACAGCATCTTGCTGAGGACCACCAAAAGAGGGATGAAAATCTCTCTTGGTTGACACAGATGGAGTTTGAAGACCATTTTTGTGACTCATAGAGATATACCTGTTAAACAAGCAAGACTGGAGAACAAAAAGTGGGAGAGGAAATATTTATGCAAGGGTTGGTTACCCCTTCCCACCATATGAGAGCAGGCATCTTGACACAAGTAGTCCTGTTTATGGAAATATTGAACAGGCATTCAGTTCTGGTTGGCTAAGAACTGGACAGGCAGAGAGGCATAACTTGACTAGAATAAATGAGGGCAAGGCCTGTCCTTTGCAGAGCCAGCACATAGGGAAAAACAGTTCTTTGGAACTGGGCAAGAGATAAAGAAAAACCTTTTACTTGATTTTACCTTCAGAGGTCTAGTCACCCTAACTGTACCCCTCTTTATTTCACCATCTCATAAGAAGACACTCCAACTACTGTAAGGGGACAAGGAACGAAGATGTCAGATTACAACTTCCTGATGACTGGGGCATGAAGTTGTAGCAGCTAGAGAGTGTCTCCCAGACAGAGGAAGTATTTTAACAGACCCCAGAAGTGTACTGATGCAGTGTAGGAAGAATTAGAACTACTAGAGATGGGGAAAAAAATGACTTAAGGTCTTGTTTGTTTCCCCTCTTGGAAAGCTCTTGTTTTATTACTTAATAGGACATTCATATACCTATGTTTTTTTTTTTTTTTTGGTTATCCATTTCTCTCTGAGTGTTTAAGACCAAGCCGATAGCCAAAATATAATTAAGGATTGAGTTTGGAGGTCACTAATGGCTCTCTGTGGTAGGTTGAATAGAATAGGTAGCCCCCAATATATTCAGTTGTTTGTTTGTAGTTTGCATCTGCTGGCTACCTGGCTGGAAGCAATGTCACTGGGGGGATCTTAAGTTGTGGTGGTTGGTTTCCGATTTCAATCTAAAGATATGCAAAGTGTGGCTAGCTGGGGTTCCAGCTTCCAAAAGACTCCTGACTCAGTGTGGTTTTTCTCTGGTGGCTAGGAGAGGTTTCTGAGTCATCATACGTTCATCTTTCTCCTTAACCCCTTGGGAGGAACCAGCAGACCTGGACCTTCCACAGCACTACCTGCTGGGGAGGAGCCCAGCATCTGGCGCCTAACGTGCAGCTCTTGGAGTCTCAATATAATAAAGGCTATTTATGACAAGCCTACACCCAACATATTACTTAATGGTGAAAAACTAGAAACTTTTCCACTAAATTCAGGAACAACACAAGGGTGTCCACTGTCCCCACTTTTACTGAATATACTACTGGAAGTCAAGTCTTAGCCACAGCAATAAGGCAAGAGATGCACATAAAAGGGATACAAATTAGAAAGGAACAGATCAAGTTATCATTATCTCCAGATGACATGATTCTATATATAAAGGACCCTAAAGACTGTGCCAGCAAACTGTTAGAGCTGATAAGCACCTACAGCCATGTAGCAGGATAAAAATAAATACACAGAAATCAGTAGCCTTCATATATGCTAACAACAAACACATAGAGTATGAAATCAGAGAATCACTCCCATTCACAATTGCATCAAAGAAAATAAAGTACCTTGCAATAAACCTAACCAAGGAAGTAAAGGAACACTACAATGAAAACTATAAAACACTCAAGCGAGAAATTGCAGAAGACGCTAGGAAATGGAAAAACATCCCTTGTTGCTGGATTGGAAGAATCAATATTGTGAAAATGGCAATCTTACCAAAAGCAATCTACACATTTAATGCAATATCCATCAAAATTCCAATGACATTCTTCATGGAAATAGAAAAAACAATGAAAAATTAATGTGGAATCACAAAAAACCTCGAATATCTAAAATAATACTGAGCAACAAAAATAAGGCAGGAGGTATCACCATACCTGATTTTAACCTATACTAACAGAGCCATAGTAACAAAAACAGCATGGTACTGGCATAAAAGTAGATATGTAGATCAATGGAACAGAATAGAGGACCCACATATAAGTCCCAGTAGCTATAGCTACCTGATATTTGATAAAAATGCCAATAATACTCATTGGAGAAAAGACAGCCTCTGCAGCAAATGGTGCTGGGAAAACTGGATATGTATCTGTAGGAGGATGAAAATAGATTCTTCCCTCTCTCCATGTACAAGAATTAAGTCCAAATGGATTAAAGACCTTAACATCAGACCTGAAACTGAAACTTCTAGAGGAAACAGAAGGGGAAATCCTTCACCATACTGGTCTTGGCAAAGACTTTCTGAATATAACCCCAATTGTTCAGGCAATAAAACCACAGATTAACCATTGGAACCTCATGAAATTACAAAGATTTTGTACTGCAAAGTACACTGTGAATAAAGTAAAGGGGCAATCTACAGAATGGGAAAAAAAAAAACTTTGCCAGCTATATATCTGATAGAGGATTTATATTTAGTATATACAAAGAAATCAAAAAGTTAAATAATAAGAAATCAAACAAGGCAATCAAAAAATGGGCTATGGAACTAAATAGAGAGTTCTTAAAAGAAGAAATACGGATGACGTATAAGCATCTAAAAAAATGTTCTACATCCCTAGTCATCAGGGAAATGCAGATTAAAACTACACTGAGATTACATCTCACTCCTGTCAGATTGGCTACCATCATGAAAACAAATGATCATAAATGTTGGCAGGGATGTGGAAAAAGAGGAACCCTTCTACACTGCTGGTGGGAATGCAATCTGGTCCAGCCATTGTGAAAATCAGTGTGAAGGTTCTTAAGACAGCTAAAAATGGATCTACCAAATGACCCAGCTATAACACTCGTAGGCATATATCCTAAGGACTCATTCCATTTCCTTAGAAGTACATGCTCAACCATGTTTATTGCTGCTCAATTCATAACAGCTGGGAAATGGACCAGCCCAGATGTCCCTCAACTGATAAGTGGATAATGAAGATGTGGCACATTTATACAATGGAGTTCTACTCAGCGGTAAAGAAAAATGAAGTTGTGAAATTTGCAGGAAAATGGATGGATCTGGAAAGGATTATACTAACCCAGGCCCAGAAAGCCAAGTGCTGCATGTTCTCCCTCATATGTGGATCCTAGCTGCAGATGATTGGGCTTCTGTGTGAGAAGGAAAAAACTCAGGAGCACAGGGCAGTATGGTAAAAAGGAGATATAAAGGGAAGAGAAAGGAAGGGAAGAGGGTACTTAATAGGTTGGTATGTTATATATGTAAGCAGAAGAATAGATTAACGGGGGTGAAAAGGCCCAGAGTGAGGTCAGAGGAAGAGTCGGAGTAAAGGAAAGGTGGAGGGAGTGCTAATCAAAATCTAAAAGGATGCAAATAAATCATATGAAATCCTCTGGTTTTGGACAATGGAACACTCAAGAGCCATAGATCATTGTTAGAAAGTTTTCAGTGCCAGGGATGGGATACCTCTAGTGAGTTGTTGGCCAGGGAGGTCTCAGATGCCCCCAAAACATTATAGGCCATTGCCAAGGCCCTTGGTTTCCCACCAGGAATCGTTGGTAAGTCCCTATTGCTGAAGACTCTACATACTTGGGCTGCCAGGCCACTGAGAAATCCTGCTGGAACTGAGCTGTTAACCTCCTCCATGTAGACCAGCTGATAGAAAGCTGGAAGAAGCCATTCTACATGTAGTTCAATGAGAGAAAGAGATACCACCAGTGAAGACACTCAAAAGTGGACACTGAAAGCCTTATATAATTAGCCAGCCAGGCCAAATGAGCCAACAGGTGTAATAGTGGCATGTCTGTCATGGTGGAAACCAACTGCCCTCCAATTGGACTGGAGGCCCGCTCCTGTGTGTGTGGGCGGGGAATGTATCCCTGATACTGAAAACTTAAAACAGGGGTAGTCATGAGCCCTAGGGGTGTAACATCTGCTGATGTCTGGAGAAATGTATATACTGTGCTTATCTAATTGCCCAGTAAGCGCTTCTCTTAATATTTATACCCTTATATTAATGCTACTCTCACTTTGGGTAGAGAATCTTCTCTTTTCAGATGGCAGTGACCTTGGGATGACTCAGAAGGTATCATAGTGCTGGAAAGAAGTGACTGCAGTAATGAGTAACATCTTGATCACACCTTCCAAGCCTCAGGATCTAATGTGGAAGAGGTGGTGGAAAGACTGTAAGAGCCAAAGGAAGGGTAGGACTCCTTACAACGTGTTCCCTCCAGACACAAAATGGCCTGGATATCCATGACCTCACCGTGCCTGACACTACCTATACAAGACCACCATAAATGGAGGAAAAGATCATAACATTAAAATAGAAGATAGACTGATTGAGATGGGGAGGGGATATGATGGAGAACTGGCTTGAGTATGGCCAAAGGGCAAAAAAGGGAGGGGCTCCTGAGAATGCTGGGGGCCACTGGGAAAAGATACAGACACATGGCGCCTGCACAGGCTGAGGCACCATTTTCTTGGTATGGGTGAGCCCAACACCTGACCCGAGCCACTTTGGAGTGCTTGCAAAGATGGCTTGCAGTGTTGCCACTGCCCTAGCAGAGAAATATGAAAGTGGATGAAAAGGGAAGGGAAATTTCCTTCCCGAACTTTGCACTTCCTAGCCAGATAAGCTATGCAGGTCCACATGGATCCCCGGAAATCATCCAGGGGGTGACTTGGAGGACTTCTTCCCAACAGGAACTGGCCTCCCTCTGGGAGAGCTTAATTCCCCTAATATTCAGGAGATCCCTTAATCTATGAATCTGTGATTTCTTTTGGTGGGAGACAGTATTATTCATGATAGAAAAGAGTAGAAATGCCAAGACCAGAGGGCAATGTTCCCAAGGGCTGAATAGCACTGTGGGGGATTCCCCAATAGTCAGGACATAAGCCTATCCACAAGTGTAAGAGAATGGCGACTTGCCCCTTGAGAGGTCGATGTGTTACCAGCTTTTTGTGTTGGAGAGAAGTAGACAGAAGTTCTTTGCCAACACCCAATGGGCTGTCAGGGTCTAGGCAGAGGATGGCTGACCTTCAGTCAATACCGAAGAGTTAGTTACCTTGGCCAAGAGACATCAGTTGCCAGTTCGCCATGTCTCATGATGGATGCAAAAAGAAAATAAAGAAGGAAAAAGAGAAACCTGCCAGCCCTCAAAAACATGGAGGCAAGGCCACATGGACCAATATCTCCCAGTCCCTTTGGGAGAGCACTCACCTATCTAGTCCTGTCTCCCTGTTCTAGCACCAGCTCTGGGTTGCTGGTTCCTCCAGGACCAGCTGTGTTTCTCCCAAAGGCATCCAAGTAACTGTAGTGAGTATGCAAAAGAATCACTTTCGAGAGACAGTCTCTGTGAACAGCTCGATTTAATCAATAGGGAAATGGGTTCATAAACAATTGAGGGTTCTAAGGGGTTTGGATGTACAAGGGTGCATGCTGATTCCTAATCAGCATATGGGGACATACATTCCATCACATAAGCAATGGTAAAGGGAAGGTGTAGAGTACAGGGCAATGGGCTGTGCAAAGGGTGCTGGCTGATATCATATAAGGAGTTTCCTAGGCAACTGACCAAAGCCTAAGTTCAATTGTCCTGGGCTTGGAGAGGGAGTGGCTTCCTGTGGCCTGGGGGTACTTAGTCTTGCCTGGCAGTTCAGGCCCATCTACAGAAGGCTCCAGTCTGTGCCTAGCAGTGACTGACACCTAGGTAAATACTTAATTTATGGTATGACATAGAAAACTTTTTTCTTTCTTTTTTTGCTTTTTTTTTTTTTTTTTTTTGAGGTAGAGTCTCACTCTAGCTCAGGCTGACCTGGAATTCACTCTGCAGTCTCAGGGTGGCCTTGAATTCATAGCGATCCTCCTACACCTGCCTCCCAAGTACTGAGATTAAAGGTGTGCACTATCATGCCTGCCCAAGAAAACTTTTTTTTTTTTTTTAATTTTAGAGGCAGTGCAAAAGAGAGATGAGGGATGGGAAGAGAATTGGTGCAGCAGGACCTCATCCACTGCAATTGAACTCCAGACACTTGTGCCTCCTAGTGGGCATGTGTGACCTTATGCTTGCCTTACCTTTGTGTGCCTGGCTTATGTAGGATCTGGAAAGTCAAACATGAGTCCTTAGGATTAACAGGTGAACACCTTAACCACTAAGACATCTCCAACCAAGCCATCTTTAATATTCATGTAACACTTTACTAAATAACTCTGAGGCATATTATTTCAGTTGCCAATGGCAGAGCCCTGGCAAACTGTAGCATAATTCAACAAATATGAAGTGAAAGGGTTGAAAAATGGCTTAGTGGTTAAGATGCTTGCTGTGAAGCTTAAGGACTCAGGTTTAATCCCCAGTACCCACATAAGGCAGATACACAAGGTGGCACATGCATCTGGAGTTCATTTGTAGTGGCTAGAGGCCCTGGCGTGCATATTCTATCTCTCTCTAATAATTAAGTAAAATGAAAAAAATGAAAGTAATTTTTCTTGGCTTCTAAGAGACAAGGATTCTCACTCCAATATTTGTGTAATCCCTACCTGAGAATGAATGGTTCTGGACAGGCTGCTAAGAGACTGAAAGAGAAATTTCCAGTGAATATAGTGGAACAGGAACTACAGCAAAGAATCTTTGAGAAAAAGAATGTAAGTTAACAAACATACTACACCACTCTTCTACCAAAAATTTAAGAGTGGGTAATTAATTATTAACTGAGGAGAAACTGTAGCAAAGAAATATAAGGGAGTTAGAAGCTTCTAGCATTCACTCAACTAGTATCGACCATGGTGGCATTAAAGTGCTTCTACTCAGCCAGCAAGTGGAAAAGGACAAGGGAGATAACAGAAAATGGCAAGGAGATCCAAGTCCCATCAATACAGTAAGAAAAAAAAAAAATAGCCTACTATGTACCAGGAGACATGTTACTTCCACCACATCTTCCAGGTCTCAGGACACACTGCAGAACAAGTGGAGACATGAGTACTGCTCTCATTACTAGCCTGACAACCAGCTCCAAAAAGATAGTGTCAGATACTGTGTTGACTCAAAATTCATCCAGGCAAAATTCCAGAGGGTACAAAGAACTCAACACTAAAATACACTACTAAGACACCCACCAAAGTTCAGAGAACATTGTGGCAGAAGGGGCAGAAATATTATAAAAGGAACGTTGTGCACAGGAATGTCCTGAGGCATGCCCCCCGACCCCCACCCCAGAGACTGAGGCCTACTGAAACAAACTGACTACCAATAATACTACTGAGGAGGGTTTTCAGTGGCTTGGGGATGGCAGAAGAGATTTAACAGTATAACATTTTAAAAGATAAAATCAATTTTAAAATAAAATACATCAACTGTAAGTAGAAATAGTCCTAATATACTTAATCCCCCCAGATTCATCCCCCGGATGAGTTCCCACTTCAGAGATCTATCCATGTTAATGGGTGTTTCCTAGTTTTTAACAATGGTCTCCATTTCAGCAAAAAAGAGACATCAGAGGGGAGAAACATTAACTGTTTTCTACCTTGTTTTAAATCTGTTTGGTTTCATTACTCTTAATAAAACTCTAGAGATGAAGTAATACTATATCACCTTCTAAGTACGCATTACCATGTCAATTACAGATTTTCAGACTCATGTACCGTGTTGTTTTTGATGCTCTTCTCTTTTACTAAGTAACAGAAAACTATTAGAAATGATATTCTGGATGTTTTGAAACATTTAATTCATAGTCATTTTGCACTCTACATTGCATAAGCAAGGAAGTAGTTGATAAATATTTTGATTCTATTGGAGGAATACTTCATTTAGAGCTGTGATCATTGTTTTAATTGAATTAAGCAAAGATGTTCTTTAAACTTTAAATGAGTAGTATCATTTTATATTGATCTGAAACTGTAAATTTTCTACATTTATAACTTTTAAAAAATTATTTTTATGTACAGTTGTGTGTTTGGGGTGTACTACAGAGCAAATTTTGAAATCAAAGGGTGATTTCAAGGTGCTTGTATTCTGTCTTCTCGGAGACAGTGTCTCTATCACACCATGTAGCGTTCAGGGACCACTGCAGAGAAAGGAATTGGAAGAAGAGAAGAGCTTAAGCATGGGAAGGAGTGCTGTGGAGTGCTGTATTCCATACAAATTGTGGGAATTGCATTCATGTTATCCTAGAGGTTGGCACTATCTACACAAGATTTGTATAATATGATGGAAAATTATTACAACAAAATAGATGGGGTGGGCTGGAGAAATGGGTTAGCAGTTAAGGTACTTGCCTGTGAAGCATAAGGACCCAGGTTCAATTCTCCAGATCCCACATAAGCCAGGTGCACATGGTGGCACATGAATCTTTAGTTTGTTTTCAGTGGCTTGAGGCCCTGGTGTGCCCATTCTCTCTCTCTTCCTCCCACCCATCTCTGTCTCTAATAAATAAATAAATTATAGAAGAAGGGGGGGCAGGCATGGTGGCACATGCCTTTAATCCCAGCATTTAGGAGGCAGAGGTAGAAGGATCGCCATGAGTTCAAGGCCACACTATGAATACATAGTGAATTCCAGGTCAGCCTGGGCTAGAGTGACACCCTACTTTGAAAAAAGAAAAAAAAAAACAGAAGGGTTACTTGGAAGGAAAAAGTGTTTAAGTGGAGAGTGTATGGAAGGGGAGAAAAAAGAGGATTTTGAAAGAGGATTATTTCCTGGGTATATTGTTTATATGTATAAAAACTGTGAATGAAAAGGTTAATTAAAAAGAGTTATTGTCACAGCCTGTTGTCAGCTTATGGGTATTTTTTCTGTTTTGCTTTCTCTCATAGATTAATATTTACCTGTAATTGTTAGCTTTTGAGAATTAGGAGTTATATCTGAGAAAAGAAAATTAGTAATTTTACAGTTCAGTGATTGTTGCAATGAGTACATTGAAATTGTTAAGTAGCTTGGAAAATTAAGTGTCTCAACCAATAGTATCTCA
Source organism: Jaculus jaculus (assembly GCF_020740685.1). Lineage (NCBI taxonomy): Eukaryota > Metazoa > Chordata > Mammalia > Rodentia > Dipodidae > Jaculus > Jaculus jaculus. The sequence goes on from NW_025423491.1 coordinate 589,144, forward strand.
TAAAATTCAAAAGTTTTTGCACAAACATACTGTAAGTAGAGCAAACAGATTACCCACAGAATGGAAGAAAATTAGCCAGGTGTGGTGGTGCATGCCTTTAATCCCAGCACTCGGGAGGCAGAGGTAGGAGGATCACTGTGAGTTCAAGGCCACCCTGAGACTCCATAGTGAACTCCAGGTCAGCCTGGGCTAGCGTGAGAACCTACCTCAAAAAGCCAAAAAAAAAAAAAAAAGAATGGAAGAAAATTTTTGCCAGGGATACCACTGACAGAGGCCTAATATCTAGAATCTATACAGAACTCAAAATACCAAACAATAAAACAATCAAACAACCCATTCAAAAAAATGGGGTAGGAAACTCAATAAGGAATAGCAAGAGGAAGAAATATAAATAACACACATTTAACATCTCTAACTGTGATGGTTTGATTCAGCTGTCCCTCATAAACTTTGGTTTTCTGAATACTAGGTCCCCATCTGATAGCAATTTGAGAATCAAAACATCCTAGAGCTGGGCAAGGTGATGCACATCTTTAATGTCAGCACTTGGGAGGCAGAGGGAGGAGGATCACTATGAGGTCAAGGCCACCCTGAGACTACATCATGAATTCCAGGTCAGCCTGAGCTACAGTGAGACCCTGCTTTGAACATCAAGCAAACAAAAAAGAAACGTACAAACAAACAATAAACAACAACAACAACAAAATCCCTAAACCTTCTGGAGGCAGTGAATTGTTGGGGAGTGGTTATGGGTGTTATAAGACAGGTCCTCTTGCCAGTGTTTGGCACACTCTCCTGTTGCTGTTGTCTATCTGATGTTTCTCAGGACAAGGTGTCCACCCTCTGCTCATGCTGTTGTTTTGCCCAGCCATCATTGAGTCTACAAGCCAAAATAAATCCCCTTTTCCCCCACAAGCTATTTCTGGTCAGGTACTTTCTGACACCAATGCATACCTGACTGCAATAGGAAAGTTGGTACCAGAAGTAGGGTCACTGCTGCTAGAAACCTGATGCTGTGGCTTTGGCCTTTTGGAACTGTTTTGCAGGAGGAGTGTAGACAAATTTGAAATCTTAGTCTAAGAGACACCTTGCATTGCTATAAATACAGTTTAATGGATTATTCTGGTCAGAGGTGAAAGACTGAATCCATTAAGAAGTATGGGCTATGAGGTTTGGCTTTTAAAGGCAAGAAAGAGCTTTGCCTGAACTGGGCTAGAAGTCATTTGCATGAGTGGTTTGCTATTATGCCTGTGTCCTGAGAACTTATGCAGTGTTTCTTTGGATAGAAATAAACTTCTGTGAGCAGCGGGATATGGCACAGAAAAAAATGAAACCTTTGGGCCAAAACTACTACTTGTATAGCTGCAATTATTTGAGAGTTTACAATCATTGAGAATTGGACTAGCTCACCTGTACTGGGACAAGAGGAAAAATGCAGACTCTTTTGAAAGGGTCTGAATGCTGAGAGACTGTCCCATTCTTCAAAGTCAGCTTTATTACCCCCCGGATTAACAAACTGGTAGCTCACTTGTTATTATGGAGCATAATAAATGCAGGAAAGACAGGGTCATTGAATTTCCAAAACAGTTTTGTATTTTGGAAATGGTCATGGGAAAGAGAGGAGCAGGCTTGCTGGATTGCCTGCATGTAGGCCTAATGGAGCCATGGGGATGCACCATTGGTTGCAGTGGCAATCCAATGGATACTCAAGGACTATGAGATGCTCCCAAGGAGCCAGCACAGATGAAGTTTTCTGGGATTATGAGTAGATTAGCTAAAGGGGCTGAATTGGAACCCCAGTCATGTCATTGCTTAGAATTATTGGACTTGGAGATCTGTCAATGACTAGAGTTGTGGGACTTGGAGGAACAGAGTTTCATGTTTGCCCTGTTTAAATCTTATAATGGGTGGATATTTCTTTGCTTCTCCCAAAGCTATCTTTTAAAGAATGAATGTTTATTCTGTGCTTTTTTTTTTTTTTTTTTTTTTTTGGTATTATGGCTTAGTTAAAAGACCTTGGACTATGAGATGTTTGAACATCATTGGGGCCGATAAAAATTATGGGGGCTTTTAAAGTTTGATTGAATGTATGGCATTTTACATAATGATAGTTTATGGGGCCCAGGGACAGAATGTGGTGGTTTGATTCACATGCCCCCATAAACTTAGGTGTTTTGAATGCTAGATCCTCAGCTGATGGCAATTTGGGAATTCAACAAGTGTAGTGTTCGAGGTGGGCTTATGAGTGTCATAGCCAGCTTCCTCTTGCCAGTATTCTGCACACATTCCTGTTGCTGTTGCCCATCTCATGTTGCCTAGGTGATGTCCACCTTCTGCTCATGCCTTCATTTTCCCCTTAAGCCTGTATGCCAAAATAAACTTTCTGTCCCCCACAAGCTGCTCTTGGTTGGGTGTTTTCTGATGGCAATGAGAACCTGACTGCAACACTAACCATCATGGAAATGCAAATTAAAACAACTATGAGATTCCACCTTACTCCAGTTAGGAAGGCAATCATTAAAATTTCAAACAAAAGGGGCTGGAGAGATGGCTTAGTAGTTAAGGCATTTACCTGCAAAGCCAAAGGAGCCTGGTTCAACTCTCCAGGCCCCACGGAAGCCAGATGCACATGGGGGTGCATGCATCTGGAGTTCGTTTGCAGTGGCTGGAGGCCCTGGCACACCCATTTTTTCTTTCTCTCTCTGCCTCCTCTCTCTCACATAAATAAATAAAATATATTAAAAAAATTCAAACAAATGTTGGCAAGGATGTGGGATAAGAGGCATCCTCATTTACCGCTGGCGAGAATGCAAACTTGTACAACCAATGCGGAAATCAACATGAAGTTTCCTGTAAAATAAGAATATAGAACTATCAACAGACCCAGTTATTCCCCTACTGGGTATATATCCTAAACACACTATGCTTCACTACACAGACATTTTCTCAACCATGTTTATAACTGCTCAATTCATCATAGTTAGAAACTGAAACCAAACCAAGTGCCTATCACTGGATGAATATAAAACAAAGTTTTGGAACATATATACAATGGAATTCCACTCAGCAGTAAGAAGAAAAATGACACAATGAAATTTGTTGGAAAATGGGTGGGCATAGAACAGATCATACTCAACATACCATCACAGAAAGACAAATGCCACATGTCCACATGTTCACACTCATCTGTGGTTACTAACCTGGATCAGCCTGAGTTGCCTGGCATTCTGAGTAGGCAAACTGAGGCACAGCAAAAGGGATAGAAGGGTTAGGGGGAGGGGAAAGGGAGGGTGAGGAGAAATCAACACAAAAATAAAGCGAAAATAAATCAGCATCATAGAAACCTTTCTCCTTGAAGGCACACTAAAGGATAAAACAGTAAGCAGAAATATAGGGGGCCCTGGAGAAGGTGGGATGAATCCTAATCTTTAAAAAAAAAAAAAAAATGGCTCTGCCCTTTAATACCTAGTACCAGATGCCCACATTAAGCTGTTGGTTCAAGAAACATAGGAGGTCCCTAAGTCAAGACAGGCTTCTGTCAAAGCACTTGATTATCAACTTGAGATAAAAGGTAAGACCTTACTGCTGAAGACACCATATGCTACCAACACAGATCACAGAGAAACATGGCTGGAATACTGAAGAGAGCCAGTTCCCAGAGAGTTAGCACATCTAGTTCTGGAAAGCACTACCTGAGCTACTGGGGGAAAGTGGCCAACAACGGTATGAGCAAGCATGGGTCTAAGCTACACAGAAGTAATGATCCTGACAAGTTGTACCTACCAGTGCAATGGTGGCACACAGCCTTGGTAGGTAACCTATGGCTTCTGATTGGTTAAGATCTGCTCAGTGGAAGGGAACCTATATCTGGAACTGGGAAGCAGGTCTGAATCTTATAGAGACGATTATGATCTTCAATGTCAAGCTACTGCTAGACTTTGACTAAAACAGGGAATACATCCATTAAAATCTCCCAAAAATGGTGGGGGTGGGAGTGCCTGTGGGTAGTTCAGTGGGTCTGAGTTAGCAGCAGCAGTTGGGGGAAGAGAGGAAGGTATGAGGACCACAGATATGGTCAGCAGAGGCCGCAGGTAGCAAAGTAAAGTACCTGATTAGACACAGAGGCTGTGGCTAATGGCTGAGGGGATCCAAGTGCCTACCTGAGAGGGTGGGGATGAGGAGATTCCCAACTGTTCCGCTCTGTGCCCTCCCACTGTAGGTCTGTTAAGACCTACTTGACCTGGAGCCCCACAGATCATGCCTTATAGTACACTGGGAGATGAAGAACAATTAGGAGGCTGCCACCTTGACCAGAAACCTGGAGGTTCTCTTTTGTGATTGCATTGGTCTGTGAGGTGAGTCAAAATGACCATATTGCTGAGAAGTCACAATTGAAATGTCCTATCACATCCTCCCAGGATCAGGGATTTGGGTAAGGGAAAATAGGGGTGGGTGGGATTAACACAGTTTATTGTCTATGTTTGGAAGCTGTCAATGAAAAGGTTATTTTTTCCCAAGGATTTAATAATTTATAAGTTGTGTCTCTGAAAAGTTGTTCTAGCTTAGTCACAATTTATAGATCATACAGTAAAAATTACTACTTTATACAGATATAAGAATATAACATCTTTTAAGTTTAAGCTCACAACATTTTATCATTTTCTATTTGATGCACTTTGAGATTCCTCAGTGTCTACTGCCATTTCTATAGCAAAACTTAGTTGGCTAGCGATAAAAGAAATACTGTGTCCTTTCCATATCTACCTCACATAGTTGATTAAGAACGATGACTCCTCTACTGGTAAACACTGGGGAATGTCTTCATAGTCTCATTTTGATGAGTTATTTCCCCTGTAACAAGAATGTTTTCTAAACAAAAGTGAGAATAGGATTAATCAAAAGGTTTAAATATGCACATTTTGAACGCTGCTTAAAGGGCATAACTTCTCTTTTTAATCAAAGAACATTCACTGGAAGCTTCCCTTTCAAGGCACCATCTTAGGTCAGCCCAAGCTGACATAAAATTCAATCGATAGCTGCAGACTGACCTTGAACTACCAGCAACTCTTATCTCAGCCTCCTGAGAACTGGGAATAAAGTTTTTTGCCTCCACCAGTTGTTACATGCCATAGATTTTGATTCAATTCTCAGTCATACGTATGGATACCCACACACTGAGAAGGGTCTCTTATTCAATGACCAAATAGTTAAATACTCATCTCTTATATGTCACTATGCACTGGTGGCAACATCTTGACTAGCTAGTTGATTTTGGAGCTTGGATGTTCCACTGCTTGTACAAAATGTACATGGATTTTCTCCCACAGTAGCTCCCACTGTGCCTTTTATTACTATGGTAAAAGTCTCATAGTGAGATGACTTCAATTTCAGTTTCAACTTTATTTTTTCAGTTCCCTGGGACCACATCCTATACTGTATTCAGCAAAAGGGTCTAACCATTTAGTTCTGGTGGGTAACCAAGCACAGCAGCAATGGCCTACAATGTTTTGTATATGATGACCCTACTGGAACAACAATGTATTTTCCTACCAGTATGAAGAATCCAGGAGTAGATATTGGCAGGAAGATTATGGAAAATGGAAATACTATAAGGTGGAAAGTGACAAATGAGTGTGAGATAAAGAACATGTGCCAGGACTCCATGAGGTAATTTGCTTGGTGTGTATGAGGTAAAGAACCTGTGAACATTCTCCACAAGGGAATACATCTGGTGTGCATGATGCAAAGAACCTGAGCAAAGTTTCCTTAAGGGAATGTGCCTACTGTGTTTGAGGAACAGCCAGGGTGCAAGTGAGTCTGAGAAGAGAGCAGATAGGCTGAAAAATGCATGGTGGGAGAGGACTGAAGGTTCAGACATAAAAGCCTTTGTAAGGACCAGAACTTATTATTATTGAACCTTGCTAATATTAGGATTGCTGTCATAAGGAGGTCTTTTATTTTAGTCATTGTACCTGTGGCTTAGAAATATACTCATTAAATCCAATTAAGAACAAACCTGTAGCCTGAGAGCATACCTAGTACTCTTTCTAGTCTGCAGTTTTTGGACTGGCCAGCCCACATCCTGTAATGAGTCCTACAAATCCCATTAAGAATATGTATTAATCCTGTCAGTACTGGTGTTCTAGAAAACAATGACCAGTATAAACTAGTGTAGATTTTTAGGACCCCCATGTATGAACTGACAACTTCTGCAAATGACTTCTTCTTTTCCTATTTGCATACTTCTACTGAATTTGTCTTATTTCTCTAGCTAAGGTTTTCCAGCAGTATAGATAATAAGGAGAGGAATTATCACGCTTGTCTTCCTAACTTTATTGAAAATGATTTTAATAACGTCCCCATTTGAAATAATGTCAGCTAATGGTTTGTTATATATAGTCTTCAGCATGTTAAAACAGCAAAATACACTCTTCTACTAAAAAGTGAGGTGCATAAGAAATTATCAATGGCAGCAGAGAAGTAGGAGAGATTCAGAGCTTCTACATAGCAGCATGCAGATGTGGCTCCAGCAGCAGTGGAACCAGGTCTGTGAGGCCACAGCCACAAGGATTGAGCTGAAGTACAGGAAGAACCAGGTGAGGGGATTCTTCACTCACACCAGCCCGCTCACAAACTCAAGAAATGTGAAGGGAGTACAGCAAGGACCAATGGAGTGGCTAGTGAGGAAGAGGATCATGAGGACCAGCAGGAGAACTTCAGCCACAATCCAGATCCCCCATACCCACTGCCAGCCAGCACAAGTACCAGCAAACACCAGAGACCTTGGGAGGGGAGCTCACCTACACAGCATCCGGCGCAGGCAATCAGAGCAGTGACCCAGCAACCCAGCCAGCCTACCTAAGCCCATAGTGCAGCAAAGAGGGACGTAAGCAGGAGTGCAACATAATTGATACCAAAACCATCCAAAAGGTAACTGTGATTACATCATGACAGAACCCCTCAAATAAGCCAGGTATATAGGCTTGAATTGGATATGCTAATTGTACCTTCCATGACACGGTAAATTGTGTGTTAAACCTGAAGGATGGTTGGATTTGCCATTCTTAAATAAGCTATATTTTGGCCTTGTCATTTGTTGCTTCCTGATTTATAATGCCTTTGTAACCACTTGTGTTGTTCATTAAGGAAGGTTATCACTTGGTCACAAGCTGACTTGGAACACACAACAGACCAGAAATCTTAGCTTCCCAGTTGACAGGATTAAGGGTGCCAGGCAACATACATCCTTACAGACTGTGAGTTTGTAAGAGGATTTCATTGCCATAATATCTACTTTGGCATAAATACTCTGCCCCATCTTTCATTGAATGTGTACATTGTTTAGTAAAATTTTAGATGCTGCCTTTATTTTGTCCCACTCAGCCTACTTGAATACTCTCACAGCCGGCAAACCAAATGCCTACTGTCACTTATGTGGTTACTATGAGAGTCTTAAGAATCACACAAAACAACTTAAGCTCTACCATGAAGATATATAACATTAGGTTGCTTAATACATCTAATAATATTGCAAAAAATTAGAAAATCCAAACATAAATTAATCCAACATACAAAAGTCACTACATTAAATACAAGAAATACAAAAAATTAGGACAATATAAATTCAACAAAAAGTATTAATGCATCAGAAATGATCTCCAGTAAGAATGAGAGGAAATGTCTAAGAAAGATTTCAAAAGAATGATTATAAATATGCTCAAAGAAGTCAAAGAGAAAAAAAAAGGAATGAAAGAGGAAATCAAAGGAATCAAAGAAGACACAGGAAACCAATTTAATGAAATAAAAAGGTCAATAGACACAAATAAGGAAATAAAAATAATAAAGAAAAAACAGACTTGCTAGCAATGTAGAACACAGCCAATGAAATAATAATAATAATAATAATAATAATAATAATAATAATAACAAAACTCTGTAGAAAATCTTACCAGTAGAATGGATGAGATGACAGAATATCTAAACTAGAAGACAAGGGGATTTCAAAAGATATTTGGGTCACTATGAAAAGATCAAACATAAGAGTTTATGGTATAGTAGAAGGAGAAGAATTTCACACCAAAGGCATAGTAGGAAATTTTCATCAAAATCATAGAAGAAAACTTCCCCCAAACTGGGAAAAAGGAGCCAATGCAGATACAGGAATCCTTAGAACACCAAACAGACAAAACCTGGAAACAACCTCTCCTCGCCATATAATTAAACTACCAAACATACAAATCAAAGAAAAAATATTGAAAGCAGTTAGAGAGAAAAATTCAAGTTACCTACAAAGGCAAGCCAATCAGGATCACAGCAGATAATTCAACACAAACTTTAAAAGCCAGAAGGGCCTGGAGTGGTGAGAATGATTTAGAGAAAGGCCAGAGAAAGATTTCAAAAGAATGATTAAAAATATGTTCAAAGAAATCAAGGAGGTAATCAAATAAATGAAAAAAGACCCCGATAACCAATTCAATGAAATAAGGAGGTCAATACAACCAATAAATAAGGGAAAAGAAAAAAGAAAAAAAAAAAAAAAACAGGGCTTGAGGAATGGCTTAGCGATTAAGGCACTTGCCTGCAAAGCCAAAGGACCCAGGTTCGATTCCCTAGGACCCACGTTAGCGAGATGCACAAGGGGGCGCACGTGTCTGGAGTTCGTTTGCAGTGGCTGGAGGCCCTGGCATGACCATTCATTGTCTCTCTCTCCCCACCTCTTTCTCTGCTAAATAAATAAAATGAACAGTGAGAATTACTAGCAATGAAGAACACAGTCAATGACATAGAAAGCTCTGTAGAAAATCTTACCAGTAGAATGGATGAAGGAGAGGACATAATATCTAAACTAGAAGATCGGGTGGCAGATCTAATACAGTCCAATAAAGATAAAGAAAAACTAACAGGAAAGTATGAATTTGAATTTCAAGATATTCAGGACACTATGAAAAGATCAAACAAGAACCTCCACACTGAAGACTTCAGGGTATAGTAGAAGGAGAAATATTTCACTCCAAAGGAATAGTAGGTGCTTTCAACAAAATCATAGCAGGAAACCTCCCCTAAATTGCGAAAGAGATGAAATGCAGATACAGGAGTGCTTTAAAACACCACCCAGACAAAAACTGGAAAGAACCTCTCCTTGCCATATTATAAGTAAACTACAAAACATACAAAGCAAAGAAAATATATTGAAAGCAGTTAGAAAAATCAAGTCACATACAAAGGCAAGCCCATCAGTATCAGATTACTCAACACACTATGTTCTGAAAGACAACAACGATCAATGAAGGTTACTTTATCCTGCAAAGGAACCCATTCAAATAGATAGAGAAATAGGGCCATTCCACAACAAAACAGGGTAAAGGAATAGTTGAAGACAAAACCAGCTCTACCTGTAAAAAGCAAACCATACTCAAATACTAGTTAACACAAGAGAGCAATGGTAAAAATGGAAGAACTACAAAAACATGGCAAAAATAAATGAACACCTTTCAAGAATATCTATTAATATCAGTGGCCTCAATGCCCCAAACAAAAGACATAGGTTTGCATACTAGGTTAAAAGCACAATCCTTAATTTGTTGCCTTCAAGAAACTCACCTTTCTACAAAGGATGGACACTATCTATCTTAGGGTGAAAGGTTGGAAAACAGGGTTTCAAGCAAATGGGCGTAGAAAACAACTAGGGATTGGTATCCTAATATCTGACAAGGTAGAATTCCGTCCAACATTAAGGAAGGTCACTTTATATTGATTAAAGGCACACTCCAGCTGGAGGACATTACAATCCTAAACATAAATGCACCACATGGGGCTCCCAACTTCACCAAACAAATGATATTAGAAGTAAGATCACATACACCACCAAAGGTATAGTGGGTGAATTCAACACTAATCTATTCACAGGTCATCCCAGCAAAAAAATAAACAGAGGCATCAGGATTAAATGAGGTCACAGAAGAAATGGACCTAACAGATATATACAGTACATTTCATCCAAATGCTGCAGAATACAGAATTCTTTACAACAACACATGGAACATTGTCTAAAATAGAGCATATATTAGGTCACAAAGCAAATCTTAGCAAATACAGGAAAATTGAAATAATTTCTTGTGTTCTTTCTGAACATAATGGGATCAAACTACAAATCCATAGCAAGAAAAGCTATAGAGTATACACAAAAGCATGAAAAGCAAACAATACACTACTGAATGATGAATTAGTCAAATAAGAAATCAAGAAGGAAATAAAAAAATTCATAAAGTCAAATGATAACAAGAACACAACATACTAAAACCTTTAGGGCACAATGAAGTCAGTCCTAAGAGCGAAATTTATAACTTTAAGTGTCTATGTTAAGAACTTAGAAAGGTCAGAAATAAGCAACTAAATGCTTTACCTTAAAGCCTTGGAAAAAGAAGAACAAGGTGAACCAAAAATCAGTAGACAGGAAGAAATATAAACATTAGGGCAGAAATTAATGAAATAAAACCTGCCCCCCAAAAATCCAAAGAATCGTATGCTTGTCTGTAAAGAAACTCTTCAGCTTCATATGATCCCATTGGTTGAAGAGTTTCTTTACAGACAAGCATACAATAAGCAAAGCCACAGAATGGGAGAAAATATTTGCGGATTATCCAACTGATAGAAGCCTAATCTCTAGAATCTACAAAGAACTCAAAAATCTAAACAGTAAGAAGTCAAACACCCCACTCACAAAATGGGGCAAAGAGATGAACAGGCAGTTCACAGAGGAAGAAATACAAAGGGCAAACACACACTTAAGAAAATGATCATCATCTCTAAACATCAGAGAAATGCAAATTAAAACAACTATGAGATTCTACCTTACCCCAATAAGGATAGCAAACATCCAAAAATCAAACAAATATAAATGCTGGCAAGGATGTGGAGAAGCAAGAACACTCATCCACTGTTGGTGGGAATGTAGAATGGTACAACCACTTTGGAAAGCAATAAGGAGACTCCTGAAAAACCTGACTATAGATACCAACAAACCCAGTTATTCCCTTACTGGGCATCTACCCTAAAACCTTCAAACCACAGGCCAGATAGATTTGCTCAACCAAGTTTGTAGCGGCTCAATTCGTAATAGCTAAGAGCAGGAATCAACCCAGATGTCCATCACTAGAAGAATGGATAACTAAGATGTGGTAAATCTATACAATGGAATTCTATACATCAGTAAGAAAAAATGACACAAAGAAATTTGAGGAAAAATGAGTGAACCTGGAACAGATACATTCTCAGTGAACTTACGCAATCACAGAAAAAAAATCGCCACATAGTCTCACTCATCTACAGCACCTAACCTGAATCTACCCAAGATACCTTACACACCCAGCAAGCATCTCATGGACTAGACACTAGGAGGGATGGGGAGGAACGGGAGGGCATTGAAGGGGTGGGAAACACTAATCTAGACCCAAATAGCAATGGTACCATAAAATTCTACTTCCTAAAAGGCAGACAAAATGGCTGAACCTTCACCAGGCCCTTACAGGGAATACCTAAACCACAAGACACTGGAGAGGGTAGGATCAAGTCTAACCTAAATCCTCTACATCTTCCCTCCCTCCCTCTCCCTTTCTCCTCTCTAACTCCTATATATTAGTTACCTGTTTTCTTTTTTCCTCATTTTTTTAGGGGACACTGACCTGTAACTCCCAGTACCAGGATGGGGCTATCACCCACAATGAGCTTTTGATCAGAGAAACCTACAAGGTTTCCTAAAAGAAAGACAGATTTCTGTCAGAGTACTTGATGACCCACCAAAGGTTAGTGTAAAGACCCTATTGCTGAAGACACCATATGCAGCTGACATGTAAAATGGAATGGCATGGCTGGAAGCCAGGAGTCACTCAGTCGCCAGTCAGTCAATGCGTCTAGTGACAGAAGGTGCTACAAGGGTGACTGGGGGAAACAACCAATATCTGTCCAAGCAACTCATGGTCCAACCTACTTAGCAGCAAATAACCTGGTGTGATGTCCACACAAGTGCAATAGTGGCACACAGCCATGGTGGGGAGCCAACTCCTCTTGATTTGGCTAACTGATCCCCTCAGTGGGACAAGACACATAGCTAGAGCTGGGAAACAAGTCAGAACCATATCCAAACATAACACCACTCTCCAATATCAAGCTACCATTAATCATGGGCTACAAGAGGGCCTACACCTATTAAACTCTATAAAAAAAAGGAAGGGCTATCTCATTTGTCCTGGTGCTACCTTACTCTCCGTTGGAGAACCTGTTTCTTTTTCAGATAGATACAGATCCTAAGGAGAGAACATACACATTATACCTCATTATACCTCAAAAGGGCCCTGGCTGAATCTAAGGAAAATTGGCAAAACAAGCAAGGGTGCTATTTTCCTGATGAACCGGATAACAGCACAAGGGTGAAGGAGACCAACACAGAGAAAAATCAACACCTACCAAATCAGAGAGCCACAGCCCCAGAGGCCCCCAACATCTCATCACTGAAGCAGACCAAAAATGAACCCAACATGGCTCAGGGACATTTTGCGGAAGAGGGGGCCGAAAGAATGTCAGAGCCCCATGTTGGGTCATGATATACAGAGACATTTACGGTACCAATAACTGTGGGCTAACTCCACAACGCACGACCCATATACCTCAACAAGGAGGGGCCAATGGGGAAGGGGTAGGTCACAGATGAGCCTAATAATGGTACCAAACTGCCTGTACTTGAAGAATAGAAAACTAATTTTAAAAAATCCAAAGAATCAATGAAACAAAGAGTTGGCTCTTTGAAAGGATAAACAAGATTGATAAACCCTTAGCAAATATGACAAAACAAAAAAGAGACACCAGTTAAAAAAATTAGAGATGAAAAAGGCACCATCACAACAGAGCAGAGAAACTTACAAAATCATAGGGAAACACTCTAAGAACATATACTCCACTAAGTATGTAAATCTGAAAGAAATGGATAACTTCCTTGATTTATATGACCTACCTAAATTAAATCAAGATGAGATTAACAACTTAAATAGACCCATAACAAGTATGGAGATCCAAGCAGTTATCAAAAATCTCCCAAAAAAAAAGTCCAGGCCCAGACGGATTCACCGGTGGATATTACCAGACCTTCATGGACTAACTTAACACCAATGCTTCTTAAAATTTTCCATAAAATAGGAAAAGAAGGAATCCTACCAAACTCATTCTACAAAGCCAGCATCACCCTGATGCCACAACCAGGCAAAAAAAAAAAAAAAAAAAAAAAAGAAGAAGAAGAAGAAGAAAAGAAAACAGAGAATTACAGACCAATCTCCCTCATGAACATAGATACAAAAATAGTTGACAAAATGTTGGCAAACAGAATACAAGAACATATAAAATCCCCAGAGATGCAGGGATGATTCAATATTTGCAAACTGATAAATGTAGTACAGTATATAAATGGACTGAAGGAAAAATATCATATGATCATCTCATTATATACAGAAAAACCATTTGCCAAAACCCAACATCCCTTCATGATAAAAATTCCTATAGAGACTGGGAATAGAAGGAACATAACTCAACATAATAAAGGCTATTTATAAGAAGCCTACTGCTAACATATTACTAAATGGAGAAAAACTTGAAGCTTTTCCACTAAAATCAGGAACACTGCCCCACTTTTAATAAAGGACTGGAAGTCTCAGCCAGAGCAATAAGGCAAGAGACATACATAAAAGGGATGCAAATTAGAAAGGAAGTGGTCAAGTTATCATTATTTGCAGATGATACGATTGTGTACATAAAGGATCTTAAAAACTCTACCAGCAAACTGTCATAGTTGATAAACACCTATAGCCATGTAGCAGGACACAAAATAAACAACAGAAATCAGTAGCCTTTCTATATGCTAACAACAAACAGAATGAAATCAGAGAATCTCTCACATTCATAATTGCATCAAAAGAACACATAAACAAAATACCTTGGAATAAACTTAAGGAAGTGAAGGATCTCTGCAATGAAAGCTTTAAAACACTCAAGCGAGAAATTGCAGAAGATATTAGGGAATGGAAAGACATCCCTTGTTCTTGGATCAGAAAAATCAAAATTGTGAAAATCACGATCTTACCAAAAGGAACCTACACATTTAATGCAATCCCCCAAATTACAAAGGCATTGTTCCCGGAAATAGAAAAAAAATCCAAAATTTCATTTGGAAGCACAATATCTTGAACATCCAAACAATTTTGAGCTGCTGGTATCACCATGCCTGATTTTAACCTACACTTCAGAGCCATAGTAACAAAAACAGCATGAGGCTTGCACAAAAACAGACATGTAGAATAATGGAACATAATACAGGTATCTATATCCACCTGACATTTGACAAAAATGCCTTTTCAGCAAATCATGCTGGGAAAACTGGATATGTGTCTGCAGAAGTATGAAAATAGATATATATCTCCCTCCAATGCACAAGAATTAAGTCCAAATGGATCAAATAATTTAATATCAGACCTGAAACTCTGAAACTGCTAGAGGAAATAGTAGGGAAATCCTTCAACATACTGATCTTGGCAAAGACGTTCTGAATATAATCCGAATTGCTCAGGCAATAAAACCACAAATTAACTGATGAAATTACAAAGCTTTTATATAGAAAAGGATACTGTGAACAGAGCAAAGAGGTGAGCTACACTACATCCTAAATTGTTGGTGGGAATGCAATCTGGTCCGGCCATTGTGGAAATCAGTGTGGATGCTCCTGAGACAGCTAAAAATAGGACCACCATATGACCCATGTATATCAATCCTAGGCATATATTCTAAGGATTCATCTCACTACCTTGGAGATATTTGCTCAGCCACATTTATTGCCACTCTACTCACAATAGCTAGAAAATGGAAGCAAGCCTAGATGTTCCTCAACTGATAAGTAGAAAATGAAGATGTGGCACATTTACACAATGGGGTTCTACTCAGCGGTAAAGAAAAATAATGCTATAAAATTTGCGGGAGAATGGATGGATCTAGAAAGTATTACACTTAGTAAGGTAACTCAGGCCCAGAAAGCCAAACTTCATATGTTCTCTCTTATATAAGGAGCTACAAATGATTGGACTTCTATTTGAGTAGGAAGAAAATTCTATAGGCTCAGGGTCCATTGTGAAAAAGGTAGCACAAATAATATAAGAACCAAAAGAAGGGTAGAACTCCTTACAACGTGCATCTCCAAACACAAAATGGCCTGATATCCATGACCTCACAGTGTTGATAGTACATACAGAAGACCAGTATAATAGCAGGAAAAGATCATGACACCAAAATAGAAGACAGGCTGATCGAGTGGGAGGGGGCTATGATGGGGAGTGGAGTTTTGAAGGGGAAAGTGTGTGTGGGGGGGTTACCATTGGATATTGTTTACAATTATGGAAGTCATCAATAAAAAATCTGATAAGACCTTTAAAACATTGTTCATAAAAAATTTACAGATATTATTCTTACATTCATTACATCTTATATCAATTACTTACATTAAAAATTGAGTAACAGCTGAGCATAGTGGCACATGCCTTTAATTCCAGGAAATACATGGATCACTGTGAGTTAGGGGCCTGAGATTACATAGTGAATTCCCAGGCAGCATGGGTTGAACAAAAACATGAGGCTACAGGAAAACCTTTGTACTGAAACATTCAGTTTCCCCAACCCACGTAAAAACATGACCATTTTATGATTATGTATCTATTTAGCCTATGTAAAAATGTCCACAGCAAATAGAAATCTGCTCAAAACTCAAAAATCTAGCATCTCAACTGATATGTCAGAATGTCTATTAACTTTGAGCCTTGTTACCTCACACTACAGTGACTTATTTCCAACACATAGACACAGAGTAAACATTTCTATTGCAAAAAGAAGGCATTACAATTTGGAAAACAAACAGGACAAATTTCAAAACTTGCAGCTTTACCTAAGGAACTTGAGAGAAAAAAATCACATGTTCTGCAAGTTTAACCCCTTCAGTCCTGAATGCTAGCTTTATGGAGTAATGAAACTATGCCAGCATGAGGACCATTCCATGGTGCCCATTCCCAGAGAATCCAAGCAGCTACACGGAAACATTTTTCATCTCCACAACTCTCTTTATGACATCATAGAGTGCAATATTCAGGGTTCTCTGGAGGAACAGAGCTACTAAAATGAATTATATTAACAAGGGAATTTATTGAATTTGCTTATGGTAATTCAATGGCAGTTGTATGCCTGAGAATCAAGGAATCCAGTAGCTGGTCAGTCCACATGGCCAGATGCCTCTGCAGTCCCAATCCAGCACCATAGGCTTATAGGCTTCCTGAGAAACCACTGGTTTTCAATTCATGTGTGTCTTCAGTTGACTCTGGTCATCAGTCCTCACTGGTTTTCAATCCATGCTGGAAAACAGCAAGCAGCTCTGGAGCCAAGTGGAATGATAGGGCTGTTTTCACCCAGAGCTTCCTTATATAATGTCCCCATCTGAAAGGAGCCTCCTGCTCTGGGGGAAGAACTTACTCCTTCAGTTAATCCTTCCTGAAATCAAGCTCAGGAACACACCCAAAAGGGATTTCTTTGGATTACTAAACAGATCAAGTTGAAAACACCTTATCCACAAGTCCACCCCTTGTCATATAGACAACAAACCACATCTCTTTACATAATACTTAATTTCCAAATGAAAACAGTAAAAAGTTCACAATTCCACCTAACATGTTATAATCCCATATACAACAAGAAGTGCAAAATCTTCCCCTAACACAAAGAAAAATTCCTTGAGGAATAATTAGTCTCCAACACACTAAGTCTAATATAAATTCAACAACAATTAGCTAATGATATAATCTTAGTGTTGGTGTAGATATGTACAAAAACTCCCTACCGGGCTGGAGAGATGACTTAGCAGTTAAGCGCTTGCCTGTGAAGCCTAAGGACCCCAGTTTGAGGCTCGGTTCCCCAGGTCCCATGTTAGCCAGACGCACAAGGGGGCGCACGCATCTGGAGTTCGTTTGCAGTGGCTGGAAGCCCTGGCTCGTCCATTCTCTCTCTCTCCCTCTATCTGTCTTTCTGTCTGTCACTCTCAAATAAATAAATAAAAAATGAACAAAAAATATTAAAAAAAAAAAAAACTCCCTACCAAGGTAGGACAGAAACATTAGAATTACAGTCTTTGTTTTTGTAACTGCTAACATTATCTGGTATTTGTAGCTATCTTCTTCTGCTACCTATTCTGTATCCACCACCCCCCCCCCACCTGCAGCAAGCACCTCAAGAGATCTTACTTCATTACCTGGAGGGACGACCCACACTTTCATTTCTGAAGATCTGGGACATTTATCACACTACCTCTATTGGTTTGTTGGATTTGTCCATTGACTGTGATATCAGGGCATGGTAACACTAAGAGATACCTTAAAGGATCTCCTACATGTCAGACATACTCTTCCTTACCTTTATTGTGGAGGAGTCCAATTTCCCCAATAGTCTGGATCAATCACACCTGCTAAAACTGTAACTCCTTTATTATACTGATGATTGGAGGGCTTCAGAAGTCCAAAATGGCCGGGGGGGGGGGGGAGTCTCACCTTCCAGTTCAATGGAATGTTCTTTGTGCATCCTGGCAAAAGCACTACCCCCTCTGGCATAAAGCCCTCTAGGCTAGAAGAGTGTAAAGGTGGTGGGAACAGGAAGCAAAAATTAGCTAATGAGTCACTTGAGGTGATGGTTAGTGGGAATGTTACTATTTCCACCCCTTGGTTCCTGGACCTGTGAATCTGGGCTATAGGAGAAATAGTACCATATATGGAATGCTGATTCCGATCATATACATCCTACTTCAGGACATACCCTCAGCCATCCAAGTTATTGGCACCTCATTGGCACTGTAGCTGTTAGGTGAAAAAGACATTCTAACATTCTATCAAGCCAGCTGCTTCAATGTGGTTTGGCACATGGTAAGACCAGTGAATTCTATGCTCATGAGCCTGACTCTGTTCATCTTTGGCTGTGAAGTGAGTTCCTTGGTCAGAAGCAATGCTGTGTGGAAAACCATGATGGTAGATTAGGCATTCTGTAAGCCCATGAATGGTAGATTGGGCAGAAGCACTACATGCAGGAAAGGCAAATATATACCCAGAATAAGTGTCCATTCCAGTAAGGAATAAAAACTGCCCTTTCTATGATGGAAGTGGTCCAATGTAGTCAACTGCCACCAAGTTGCTGGCTGGTCACCCTGAGGAATACTACAATATCACAGGTTCATAGTTAGTCTCCATTGCTGGCAAATTTGGCACTCAACAGCAGCTGTAACCAGGTCAGCCTCAGTTATGGGAAATCTATGTTGTTGGGCCCATGCATAGCCTACATCCCTGCCACCACAGTCACTTTGTTCATGGGCCCATTGTGCAATGACAAGGATGGCTGAGGAAAAGGTTGACCACTATCCACAAAATGGATCAGCTTATGTAATTGATTAAGGTCATACTCTGATAAGCATTAACATGGGGCACGAGTATCTTTATATCCTTTGCCATTCAGAGAATTCTATCCATATGCATCTTCCCCAAATGCCTTTGTCACCAATTTTCCAATTGTGCCCCTTCTAGGTCCCAGATCACCCACCTAAACCACCTAACTATTTTTCTTCCAAAGCAAAATGCAGAACCATGTGTACTTCCCATAGTTCTGCCCATTGTGAAGACTTCCCATCACCACCGTCTTTCAGAGTTGTACCAGAAAGGGGCTATAATGATGGAGTTGTCCACTTCTGTGAGGTGCCCACATAATGTGCTGAACATCTGTGAACCATACCCTAGTCCTCTCCTCCTCAGTAAATTGATCATAGAGCACACCCTGATGCCACAGGTGCATGCTTGGGGAAAGAAGGCATTGTTATAGAAGCAGAAACCATAGGCATTTGGGTAACTGCCTCAACAACCTATTTGTGCCTTCAGGGCCTGCTTGGGCCCAATCATGTATATACCACTCCTATATGATGATGAACTGCTGTGCACATCCAACTATATGGCCTAGTGGGTCAGAAATCACCCAGCTCATAAGTGGGTCAGGTCACATAGTAACTTGATGGCCCATTGTCAAATGTTCAGTTTCCACTAAAGGCCAATAGCAGGACAAGAGCTGTTTCTCTAAGGGAGACTAATTGTAGATGATGGCAGTGCCTTGCTCCAAAATTCCAAGGGCCTCTGCTGTGATTCACCTATGGGAGCCTGCCAAAGGCTCCCAAAGTTGCCACTATCTGCTGCCAACACCTCAAGTACCAACAGTATTTTATGGCCCCGCCTGGATCTGTTGAAGAGCCTTCTCTTGTTGAGCTCCACTGAAAACTAGTAGCTTTCCAAGGTTGGTATATGGGATGGAGTAACACACCCAAGGGAGGAATGTGCTCACTCCAAAATCCAAATAAGCCCACTAGATATTGTGCTTATTTCTTAAAAGTAGGAGTTGTTACTGAAAAGAAAATTAATAAAATAAATTAAAAGAAAAAAGTAGGAGTTGCCACATGCAACAACTATTCACATTAGAAGGAACATCCCTACATGCCCCACACCACTGAACTAGTAGAAATTTCACTGATGTGGAAGGTCCTTGAATTTCTGATGGATTTATTTCCCCTCCTTTATGTGCCTATGCTGTACCAGCAACTCCAGAATGGTTACCACCTCCTGTTCAATCAGCATAATGTCACCAATATAATGGATCAACATGACAACCTTGTGGAAGGAAAAGGTGATAAGATCCCTGCAAATTAAGCTATGACACAGGGCTTAAGGGTTAATATACCTTTGAGGTAAAACAGTAAAGGTAGCCGGGCATGGTAGTGCATGCCTTTAATCCCAGCACTCGGGAGGCAGAGGTAGGAGGATTGCCATGAGTTCAAGGCCACCCTGAGATGACAGAGTTAATTCCAGGTCAGCCTGGACCAGAGTGAGACCCTACCTCAAAAAACAAAACAAACAAACAAACAAACAAAAACCAGTAAAGGTGTACTGCTGACTTTGCCAGCTGAAGGCAAATTGCTTCTAATAGTACTTATGGACAGTTATGGAGACAAAAGCATTCACAAGATCAATGGCTGCATACCAGGTACCAGAAGATGAGTTAATCTACTCAGGCAAAGAAATCACATCTAGTACAGAAGCTGAAAATGGAGGAACCACCAGATTAAGTTTCCCATAATCCACTGTCTCCATGATCCATCTGTATTCTGAATGGGACAAATACAAGAGAGAAAGGGAAATGTGGTAGGAACAACCAACCCATAATCCTTCAATTCCTTTAGAGTGGCATTAATTTCTGCAATACCTCCAGGGATGCAATACTGTTTTTGTTTGATTTGCTATTTCTCCAGTAGTGGGAGCCTCAATGGCTTCCATTTGGCCTTTCCAACCACAATAGCCCTCACTCCACAAGTCAGGGAAAAAATGTGGGAGTTCTGCCAATTCCTAAGTTTATATATCCCAAATATGCATTCTGGAACTGAGGAAATAAACACAGGGTAAGTTCAGGGACTTGCTGGACTCACTGGCAGTCTAACACTTGCCAAAACTCCATTGATTACATGACCTCCACAAGCACCTATTTTAACTGGAGGGCCATGATGCTTTTTATGGTCTCCTGGAATCAATTTCAATTCAGAGCTAGTCACCAGAAAAGTTTTGATTATTTCCTTTCCCCCACTGTACAATTACCATAGGAAAAGACTGTAGGTCCCTCTGAGGAAGTACAGGAGTAAGGTTAACATTAAAACTTTTGGGGGTTGTAGGAGGGTCCTTTCTTGAGGTGACACAGGCAACCCTTCAATCAAGGGGCTCAGAATCTGTAAACTGGTTCAAGTCTGGAAACTGATTATGAGACCTAGATTCTCTGTTGCTATGATTCAAAGTGGCTTAATGTGACTCAGCGCTGCTACTTGGAACTTGTTACCCTGAGGTCCACTTAGGCACATTGCATCTATGTCACCTAATGCAGGAACTGCAACTCCCACTGTGATGTCTCCTTTACATAAATGACCAATGGTGGAGGACTTTAAATATGCTGGTGCCCCTCTTGCAAATTTGTTTCTTACAGTGTTAGTAAAGGACACATCTTCTGGAAACTCCCATTGTGCGAACAAAGATGAGTTTATCTGGCAAATCCTTTCTGACATTCTATGCTCTCTGACCCTTTAATCCCTTCATCAACTTTAAGCCAAGGGATATGAAGCAGTTCCAGATCATTCTCAGTAAGCCACCTTTGGATGCATTATTCATCCAACCTATCAAACTCTTGACACATCTTCCAACTACATGAGATGCAGTGTTAAACCTAAAATTTCTGCTCAATGGGCCCACTTCAGTAAATTCAGCCTGACCTAATCTTATGTTCCTGCCTACATTACCCCACACCATAAATATCTATTCCCAGACATACTCCCTGTGCTTCTGCCTGTACAAGTTAAAATACTCCTGAAGAGTTTACATTGGAAGTTAGCCAATTTTATAATGAGAGCTTGGGATTGGTTTTCTGCAATTTGAGCCCTATTCTGGCTAGAGAAGTTACTCTTCTTCAGGGAACCCATAGAAAATTTTAGGTCAGGAATGGGGGTCTTAAGCTTAGAAATTTCTTTTCTGACCTTCTGCTATTGCCCCAATAATTTGTCCAAGAGATGCTAAAAGCAAACAACCAGCCTCATATTTTGTCTTACTTTTCTACAAATATTCAAGTGTCTTAGATAGAGTCAATAAATTTCTTGCTCTTCACTCAGGATAAAAAATACATCTATTTCACAGAGGTCTTTATATAGTTCTCCTTATTTTCAATAAAAGTGCTCTTATTACCAGTAGGGCCTTTAGTATTACTGAAGTGGAAAAGCCAACTTCACATAGTACCAAGCCCACTAAAAAAAAAAAAACTATCTTTACAATGCTGTTTCTCTAGAATCACTTCTGGTACCAAAATGTACACTAATCAGGGTTCTCTAGAGGAGAACTGCTAGAATGAATTATATTAAAAAGGGAATTTATTGGATTATTTTATGGGTAGTACAACAGCAGATGCAGGCCTGAGAACAAAAATAACTGGTAGCTGCTCAGTCCACATGGCCAGATGCCTCAGCAGTCCCAATCCCACACTGAAAGCTTGTGGCTTTCTGAGGAGCTTCTGGTTTTCAATCCACATGGATCTTCACTTTAAGCTGGTCTTCAGTCCATACTGGTCTTCAATCTACACTGGAAGGCAGCAAGCAGCTACACTGGCCAAATGGAAGGAAGAAGCTCTTTTAACCCAGAGCTTTCTGATACAAAATTCTGTGGTGGTTTGATTCAGGTGTCTACTATAAACTTAGGTGTTCTAAATGCTAGGTTCACAGCTGATGGAGATTTAAAACTTAACCCCTCCTGGAGGCAGTGTATTGATGGGGGCGGTACTATAGGTATTATACCCAGTGTCCCCTTGAAAGTGTTTGGCATACTCTACTGCTCCTGTTGTCTACCTGATGTTGGCCAGGTGATGCCCACACTC
This sequence comes from Jaculus jaculus, assembly GCF_020740685.1. Classification (NCBI taxonomy): domain Eukaryota; kingdom Metazoa; phylum Chordata; class Mammalia; order Rodentia; family Dipodidae; genus Jaculus; species Jaculus jaculus. The sequence goes on from NW_025423491.1 coordinate 611,692, forward strand.
TGCTCATGTAATAATTTCCCCTACCATCGTGGAGCTTCCTTTTGATTCTGTAAGCCAAAATAGACCATTTTGCCCCACAAGATGGTCTTTGTTGGGTGATTTCTACCAGCAATGTGATCCTGAGTGCAACAATAAAATGTGACCAAGGAGTGGGATTGCTGCTAAAGACCTGAATGTGTGGCTTTGGCCTTTTGGAGCTGATTTTCAAGAGAAATATGGAAGGATTTGAAACCTTGGCCTAAGAGATGCCTTGCAATGTTGTAGGTACAGCATGATGGACTATTCTGGTCAAAGTTGAAAGACCTAAATGCAGTAAGAACTATGGACTGTGAGGTTTGGCTTTTGGGTGTGAGAGTGAATTTTGCTTGGCCTTGGCTAATAGATTATGTGAGAAGATTGCTGTTATGTCTGTGTCCTGGGAATTTGTACAGGGTTGCTTTGCATAGAAATGAACTGGTGTGAGCAGAGGGACATGCAACAGAAAGAAAAGAAATATTTGGGTGAACCGCTGCTTATTCAGCTGCAATTGAGAGACAATGTTTGCAACATGGCCAGTTGGCCTGCACTGGAACAACAGGAAGAATATAGACTCTTTTGAAGGGGCCTGAGTGCTCAAAGAGTGTTCTGCTCTTAAGGTTTGCTGAATGACTGCATGGAGACTCCCATGGAGCCATGAGGATGAGCCATGGATTGCAGTGGAGATACCAGAACCACGAGATGGCTGCTAAGGAAAACTACTGGCCCCAATGAAGTTTTCCAAGAATGTGAATGGCCTAGATGGAGAGGTGGAATTGTAACTCTGGATACTTGTTGCTGTTTAGAATTATCAGACTTGGAAATTTGTACCTGGCTACCGTTGTTGGATTTGACGCTTCAGAGTTTGATGTTTTCCCTGGTTGTTTTAAATCTTGTACTGGCTGAATATTTCTTTGCTATGCCCAGTGCCATCTTTTGCAATGTGAATGTTTATTCTGTGCCATTAAAGGTTTTGAAGAAATTTTTTTGGTATTATGACTCAGTTAAAAGACCGTGGGTCATGGGGAGGTTTGAACATCATTAGGAATGGTTTAAAAAAATGGAAATTTTAAAGTTACATGAGTGCATTACATTTTACATCACATATGGTTATGAGTTTATGGGGGTAGAATGTGGTTTGATTCGGGTCTCCCCCATAAACTTAGGGGTTCTGAATGCTAGATTCCCCGATGAGCAAGATTTGGGACTTACTGCCTCCTAGAGGCAGTGTACTGTTGGGGGCAGGGTTGTGGGTATTATACCCAGTGTAGCTTTGCCAGTGTTTGATATACTCTTCTGTTCCTGTTGTACAACTGATGTTGGCCAGAATATGATATCCACCCTCTGCTCATGACGTTGTTTTCCCATGCCATTGTGAAGGTTCCACTCGAGTCTGTATGCCAAAATAAATGGTTTTATTTCCCCAACAAGCTGCTCTTTGTTGGGTGATTTCTACAAGCAATGCGAACCTTACTGCAACAGACGTCATCTGCTCCAGGGAAAGGGCTCACTATGGAGGAAGGACTACCTCCTTCAGATAATCCTACCTGCAAGAAACCTCATACACCAACCTGAAATGGATTTCTGTAGATTACTAAACAGATCAAGTTGATGACACCTTAATAATCAGAGTTTCCCTACAAGAACTTCAAGATGTCCCTTAGTTGCAAAGTAGCAATCTGACATCTTTCTGTACTTCCAGATCCCTCTTTTCTATCTTTCTTATTACAAAAGCAATATAAGGTGAGTGACCAATGCAGAATAATAATATACTTTAGTGTTGTTATCACAGAATTCTCCTATTTTCAGACTAACATGCAATAATCATACTGTTCTAATACACAGCAGGTTTCTCATCCGCAAACATGGAAATTGCTTACGGAATTACACTTAAGAGAGCAAATGATGCTCATATGTTGTTAAATTCAAAACTTCTCTCTCAGACAACAAAATTTTTAAATTTTAAATTTAAATTTTTAAATTTTAAATTCTTCCAGTTACCAGGAAATGACCTGGAAAGCAAGTGGTCATCACACAAAATACTACTGTCAAAATTTCTTATACCCCACACTTCATTTTGCTTTTCCAAACATTACAATGGCACAATAAGCATTGGTTATATCACTGCATGGATCCTCAAGTGGAAATTCCTATGTAAATCCATATACTTCCTGCAAACCAAATGCAAAAGAAGAAAATCAACACATTTTCAGAAATTAACTAATCTATGACTTAATGAATAAAGTTTATATTTTTTTCAGAATAATGAAAATTATCTGCAAGGTTTCAACATTTATTATATTTATATGATTTTAAGTTATACAATTCCATCATACATAGCAGGCTGTGACTGAGAGATAAAAACTTTTAAACTTTCTTTACATTTATGAATCCTCACCTGGATGAGTTCTCTGATGTACAGTGACATGTGACTGGAAAATAAATGTATTTCTACATTTACATTCATATGGTTTCTATCCTATGTGAATTCTCTAAAATTTGGTTTGACTTCCCCATGAAACTATTCTCAAATTTACCATATTGAACTATAGAAGCTATCTTATAATTTGTGACACATGATTTCAGTTAAAAAAAAAAAAAAAACTTTCTCACCATTAGTATGTTCATGTGGCTTTTCACCTGTCGAAGATGTACAGTTCTGACTTCGGGCAGAAAGCTTTCTTGCATTCATCACATAAACAATCAATGGGAAATGGATGTGTTCCAATAGTCATATTGACATGCTTTCTTTCCTACGTGAGTGAGTCCTATGATGTTTAGTTGAGACTTTACGTGGGGAAAAAGCCTTTACCTCATTTAGTAGTCATCTGGCTTCTCAGGTATATGAATTCTCTGATGTTTCTTAAGATACGACTTAACAAAGAAACTTCTTCCACACTCATTACATTGATATGGCTTCTCACCTGTGTGAGTTCTCTGGTATACAGTAAGATGTGATTTGCAAATGAATGCTTTCCCACATTCAGTACATTCAAATGGCTTCTCACCTGTGTGAGTTCTCTGATGCACAGTGAGATGGGACATGGCAATGAATCCTTTCCCACATTCAGTACATTCATATGGCATCTCTCCTGTGTGAGATTTATGATGCTTAGTGAGATTTGACTTAGAGATGAAGCCTTTCCCACATGAAGTACATTCATATGGTTTCTCCCCTGTGTGAGTCCTCTGATGAATAGTAAGAAAAGACTTGGCGGTGAAATTTTTTCCACATTCACATTTGTATGGCGTCTCACCTTTGTGAGTTCTCTCATGAGTAATAAGATGTGACTTGGCAATGAAGGCTTTCCCACATTCAGTACATTCCTATGGCTTCTCACCCGTGTGAGTTCTCTGATGTTTAGTGTGACATGACTTGGAGATGAAGCCTTTACCACATTCAGTACATTCATACAACTTCTTACTTGTGTGAGTTCTCTGATGAATAGTGAGACGTGACTTGGTGGTGAAAGCTTTCCCACATTCAGTACATTCATATGGCTTCTCACCTGTGTGAGTTCTCTGATGGTTAGTGAGATTTGACTTGGAAGTGAAGCCTTTCCCACATTCAGTACATTTACATGGCTTCTCACCTGTGTGAGTTTTCTGATGTGTAGTGAGACGTGACTGAGAGATGAAAGCTTTCCCACATTCAGTACATTCATATGGCTTCTCACCTGTGTGAGTTTTCTGATGTGCAATGAGATATGACTAGGAGATGAATACTTTTGCACATTCAGTACATTCATATGGCTTCTCACCTGTGTGAGTTCTGAGATGTACACTGAGACGTGACTGAGAGATGAAAGCTTTCCCACATTCAGTACATTCATATGGCTTCTCACCTGTGTGAGTTCTCTGACAGTGACTGAGATGTGATTTGGAGGACAAGGTGGTCCTACATTCATACAGCTTCAACCCTGTGTTTGCTCCTTGATGACAAGTGTGATGTACGTTCTGGTAAACTGCATTGTGACATTGCTTAAAATCATGAGTCTTTGTCCAATGAAAGTTCTGTTGAGATTTAAATTCTGAGAAATACAAAAAACTTATTACACTGCAAATACTAAGCAAAAATTTGACTCACAAGGGCTTGGTAGTACTTGGTAGGGTATTATTTTTTACGAAAAGATATGTCCCAATAACTATATTAAAACTACTTTTCAACTGACTTCTCTATGGTGGGATTCAGGACACGATGCATGTCTTACACAACAAAGTGCAAGCTCAGTAAAAGCAGAATTTATTAGAGACTTCTATGCAAGACCACTCTTTGGAGTTTGGTTGGTTTTCTTGCCTCCTCAATAAATTCTGGTCTAATGTTTCTAAAGACAGCAATTCTCACTTGGGTTAGGTTTATATAAGAACTTAATTTTCAGCAAATAAAACTATTGGGTATGAAGAAAAGTTTTATTTTCCACTTGCCGTTACTTGACTAAGTGTTTACACATCATTTTAGCACATGTTGACTGGATGTTTTCCTCTATAGATCTTTGTCTTATGTACAAAGATTAGTGCAGAATTCTACTACAACAACAGGACATGTTGTACTTTTACTTTTAGTCTCTCACTACTACTTTTCTCCACGGAATGAATTCATGATAGTTTTTTAGTTTTATATGTTTATATGCACATTCTTGTTTCAAATGCTTGTTTGCTAATAATAATTTGGGTATAAATCAGCCATTGCCGTTAACCTTGTTTGACATTGTCTCCTGTTGTAAGCCACTGTATATGCAATCACTTGGGACTATGAGATTTGAGGGATTGTCAGTGTTCTGGTTGAGTCTTGGGATCTTAACTCAAGATTATACAAAAAGCATAATGTTGGGTTTCATAATGACTGGACATGATATATGTTTTTAAATTGCTGACATGTAATGATAATAGTAGATGAACATTGTTTTCAATCATTATTATTCTGAATGAAGGAGAAAAGGTGAAAAATATGGCAAAGAAAGAGGCTATATGAATGAAAAGCAAACACAAACATTACACTATGAAAGAAAATAATAGTAAATAAAGACAAGAAGAATAAAATATGAACATGAAAAAGATCAATATATGGAAAAGGTGAAAATAAAGCTATTATTGCAGAAAAATAGATGACAAATACACATTCGAAAACACCTATATACTATCTCCAAGTTGTTGTTGACAAATGTAATGGTGTTTTATCTGTAGACTGATATAGTCATTTCTTTTTCACTGTTGAAGTTGGTGTTGTATGTGCACTGATAGATGAATCCACAAGCAAGGTAAATGGCATAAAATAAAATTGTATTTTCATACAAAAAGTCACTAGAAACCCTTGAAATTGACATAAAGGCAGAATGCCACATTTATTCCGCATGCAAGCAACATTGCAAGGCCCTAGCATTTCCCTCATGTCAGGCTACTGTGACAGTTTAAGTGACAACCATACTCACCTGAATATCTGGAATTAGTCCCAGCAACAGACTCCTATTTCTAAGAACACTACAAGTACCACACTTTTTGCATAACAGCTCTCCGTACTGTCTGGTCTTATGCTTTACCTGTGGCTTTATGTTGTTATTTTCTTCTAAAACATTAGAGTGGACTACTTCTTACTTTTCATTGCACTGTCATTCAGATTTTCCTTTCTTCAATGTATGTACCAAATGTTCTTTTGAAATCCCTGATACACTTCCTAGATTTCACAAATCATACTTTTGTCACCTACATTCTTCTTATGCATGTTGCACAGAAGTGTTCTAGTCCCATATAATGGAATCTCTGATGCTCTCTTTTCTCAATCACTTCTAAATTTCACAGGTGATTGTAAATATAATTATGTTGAGTACTTTCTTTGTGTGTGCATTTAAAGCATAATCACTATAATAGAGTAGTATATACTTGAATAAATATTTTTCTTCCTTAATGTGTTTCTTCAAGGGATAATGTCAGCTAAAGTAGCTGATGGAATTGTTATACTGAAATACCCAGAAAATGGTCAAGTGAGAATTACAATACCTAACACAATATTTTCCAAGACCACCTATATAGGGAATTAAATCTTAGAATGCATAAGAAAACATTCTTCAATATCAGAAACAAGATAGTGCTTTCTCCATGCCATAAGAGGTAGGTGTTTAACAGTAATAGCATTTATCATAACAATTTTTGATGAGTTCTCATTGCATTTACCTATGCTACTTGCCTGGAAGCCTCTGAATTGAGCCTTCTACTACACTCCATGGTGCAAATCCATGCTCCAACTTGAAGATCAAATCTGGTTTGGTCATACATCTCCCTGTAATTGAAAAATTGTGTCAATTTTATATGTCAAGTGGACTCCTGTAAGATAACAGCAGCATTTCAACAACTGATCTCTACTAAGCGAACTGTAAAGTTAGCTTACAGAAAGTTTATACTCCTGGTGTTAATGAACTAGAATATTTCTCTGAAGTGATATTGAACAGCATGATATATAATACAATATATATTTTTTAACAAGATATGGACTCACTTTAGTCCAAGTTGACCAAAACCAGATACTGTAGTCCCAGGCTGTTTCTTATACTCATGGAGGTTCTTCTACCTCAGCCTCATACTTTCTAGGACAAAACGCTTAAACAATGACTTTAAAAGAACATTAAATGAATAGAGCATAACAGAAGGGGAATATAATAAAACTAGAAAGACAATAAATGAAATTAATGAGAGGTGGAACAAAGAGAGAGTGGTCATAAGAAAAAGAAGAGAAAGATTGTGGGACAAGAGTTCAACAAAAGAAATGAATAAAAAGGTAAAATGGGGTCTGGAGAGATGGCTTACTGGTTAAGATACTAGCCTACAAAGCCAAAAGAACTAAATTTGATTCTCCTGTACCCACAAAAGCCAGATTCCCAAAATGGTGCATGCATCTTGAGTTTGTTTGCAGTGGCTGAAGGTCCTGGCACACTCATTCTTTCACTCTATCTGCCTCTTCCTCTTCCTCCTCCTTCTCTCTCTCTCTCTAAAAATTTTTAAAAAGTAAAACAGGAAAGAGGATTGAAAATTAGAATATGGAAAATGAATAGCAGAAAAGGAATAGAATGAAGATGGTTGTAATTAACTGTGCATTTGGAAGAAATAACTTATGCTGTGTAGCACAGTAGTAAGTTAGTATGCATCTGGTAACAGTTACATTAATACTTCAAAATATCTACAAGAATTTTTAAATGTTCCCCATATAAGTAATGCTTGATCTGACAGACTCTTGTCATTATATATGTGTGTACTGTAAAGCTACTTTGTTGTACATAATATGGTCTATTAAGTATCTCAGTTTAAGAATACCATATCAAAACAATGCTAAACATTAGTAATGATAACTATATTTAATCACCAAAAGAAAGGAATTGCTACTCAGAAACTCACGGGAGTTTAGCTCACCCAAGAACATCAGGCTGCTGTAGTTCTCCAGCATCACATCTCTGTAGAGGTTTTGCTGAACAACATCCAGGTGCTGCCATTCTTGCCAGGTGAAATCCACAGCGACGTTTTCAAATGACATCACCTCCTATAATGAGATATTTGTCTACAACCTAAAACTACAAAAGAGGGACTAAAAAATTGGACTTCACTGTAATTTAATATATTATTCCAACAAAACTGCCCTCTAAATAAGTTCATGCCCATATATTACTAGTACTCTCACTGTTTGCTAGAGAGGCCTTCCTTTTCATATGGCAGTTACCATTGGATTGATTCAAAACACAACAAATTGCTGATAATTGATAGTAGAATGTTTAATACTAAATGAGACATCTCTATCACATACTCCAAGGCTCAGACACCATTGTAGAAGAGGTGAATAAAGAATTGTGAGAGCTGGGCATGGTGGTACATGCCTTCATTTTCAACACTAGGGAGGCAAATGTATGAGGATCACTATGAGTTAGAGGGTACCCTGAGACTACATAGTGAATTCCAGACCAACATGGGCTACAGTGAGACCCTACATCTAACATTAAAAAGAAAAAAAAAAAAAAAAAAGAATTAGAAGCTGAAAAAGTGCCCTTCACATTAACCTCACTGTGGCCGATGCTATCCACATGAATACTGCTTAGTAGGTGGGAAGTAAATAACATCAAAATAGAAAAGAGACTAATAGGAAAAAACAAAGAAATCAGTGTAAATTGAATTTTGGAGGAAGAAAATAGAGGATGGTGGGAGAGGATAAGGAAGTTTTTAGAAGGTAGTTCTTTCCCCATTACTACTCAGCACTTAAATATCAAATGTTATATAGTTGGAAGTGTGGTCAAATAATGAATTTCATCTACTAGGATAGAATGTGTTCTTTAATAAATGGGAACTCAGATAACTCAAGCAAATATAATGTAGGCAATATTTTGAACCATCCTTCAAACTACCATCCCAATAAACTCTTGCCAAGTATTTTAAATTAGCCTGTCTTGATAAACACAACTTGATATATTTACATATATGGCTTCCAACATAATACCATACCCTGAAAATACACTCCTATACATATACCATATATTTCTTCCTGTGTGAGTTACAACAAGCATGATGTTCTTTAGCAGGATGGTTAATAAATTCGCATGGGTCATGTTAGGAAAAGTGGGAAATAACATGACAGGGAAGACATGAATAGACTTTATTTGAGGCATCCTGAGAAGGGCACTGAGCAAGAAGGTCAAAGAACCTAGGGGATATTTTGAAGGAATGTGGGCATTGGAATTATTTCATTGCTGGGTCATCTACCTTGTCACAGGGTTTGGGCCACTTTAGGGAAGTAGTAATCAGACAAGTGGCTTGGGCTATTCCTGGAAAGTGAAAATAGGAATGGGTGGTCTGGTCTGCATTATTCCAAGAATGTGGTATTTGGGATGGGTGGTTAGATCACTCTAAGGAAACAAAGGGTCACAATAGCATGGCCATCAGAGTCCAAAGGTGGTGTCATTCTGGTTTTATCAGGTCCCACTTTCTACTTAATCCTAGTATCCCGTAATTTTTTTGAGGCAGTCTCATTAAACTTCCTATTTATGTGTCCTACAGGCAGAGGCCTACTAGGGGAGTGTGCTATTGGCAGAGTATCCTTTACCTACCCCTAGGGTGTATTCTAAGCAGCCTTGATTTCTGCATGCTCTCTTTCATGCCTGGCTGTGTATGTATGATGAAGCGACACAGCTTCTACTGCCATGGTGAAGCTTTCCCTAGAATGTGTAAGCCTTAAATAAATAAACTGAAACATCTCCATTTCTATTCTCACTCTTACAAAACTCAAACCTCTCACCTTCTGAGAACTGCCTTTTAGACTCAGATCACGTCCAAAGCTCCTCTTCCCTCCAAACCTTTCCGAGGTATCTTATGCATCAGATGCCTGCTGCTTCTATATGACCAGCACTGACACTCTCACATGCTTTCTCAGTCAAATCCTCTTACGTAGCCACCCCCACCCTCACCATAGACACCAGTCACTAACTCTCAATCTCTTGAATTGTCCTCAGTTTCTTGCTTCCTCCCTCACACCATAAATTCACCCTTCACACCAAGAAGGCCTGTCTTCCTCATATACATCCACCTTCAAAAGACCCTTTAGTCCCTTATTCATCCTCAGAGGATGAAGAACAATGTGACCCACACCATTCCTATGCTTTGTAGATTCTTAGTCAACACATAGTGTTGTGGTAGTAAATCCAATGGCATCCAGGTTTAGCCAATCCAGGTGGACAGTCATTTCTCAAACCAAGATACGCCATGGACACATGAATAAATGACTCAGAGAGGAAAAATACCTAATCAAAGGTATCCAGCATGGTGATAGGAATCTTTATTCCAGCCCATGACCTGGGGATCCCCAGGACTTGAAGGAAAGTTTTCATTAAGACAGTGAGAGATACTGAGATAATAGAGACAAATAGGATACCCATAGGGGACCCAAAGTGAGGTCAGTGTAACATGCCTTGATTAGGACAAAGAGAGAGTCACAGAGATTCAGATATTATAGACCCCTAGGTAAACAGCCTAACACAAAAACCTATGAGCACAAACAAAACATTATAGAGGGACTATGATCATGAACCCTACTAGCTGTGACTCCCAGCTACAAATCTCATTTTCCCTCAGAACACTTTCCAGATCTCTTTTCCATCAAACATTTACTATGTCACTCAGAACATCCCTGAGACCCTCACATGCTCTCTGAGTCAAATCTTCTCTTAAGAAATCATGTCCCTGAGACACTAGCCTCTATACCTAATTCCCTGGTCTCCTCCCTCAGTATCATGCCTCTTTGCTCAAACAATAACTTATTCACACCTATAAGGCCTGTATTCCCCATACAGATCATCATTTCACAAATCATTTAGCTCTCCATCTGTACTCAGCGGGGAGACAATCAATGACCCATGCCTTTCCAAGTCTTTTTAGAATGCTTTTGCTTAGTGAAAACCCAGTCTTCTGGAACATATGATAATCAAGCCAGTGGATTATTTGTCCCATGGTGGCAGACAATGGAAGACTCATCCACCAGTTTCCCAAACCTGTAACAAAAGCTTCCCTTACTATGCATCAAGCCAAGCTCCATACCCAAATGATCTCCCAGGTATCAGGGTCTAAATGGAGGACTGATAGATTTTAAAGCAGCCTGGGCCTCCCCAAAGCAATTGCTTACTCTTGACATGCTGTGATTCACCACTATGGTGAGCAGGCAGCAACAACACTCAATTCTCTAGAAGAAAAAGAAGTCAAGGGTAGGAACTGGGTTATCTAGGTGGTACTAATGGAAAGTGATTGGGCCTTTTGTCTTTCATTATAAGTGTTGCTTTACCTCTCTCTGCATTCATTTTTTGTGTTCTTCATCACTGCAATCACTCATATTTTCATATCCTGCACTTTTGTTTTCTTATCTAGTTCAGTTTTTCACTTATTTTTTAGTAATTAATCACTAACACGTTTTAATAAGTTTAGCTTATTCATTATACCATTAATATCTTAATTAATTAATATCTTAATTGTGAACTTAATTGTATCTGGAATCATCTAGAAGGCAAATGCCCTGGTGTGTCTGTGAGGCAGTTCCTATTTTATATCAACTGAGGAAGGAACATCCATCTGAATTGTGGGAAGCATGCACCATCAGATGGTTATAGCAACCTGGATTAACACATCCTTCACGTCCTTAAGGTAATTCCAAGGTTCGTTCGTTCATTCCCTCCCTCCCTCCCTCCCTTCCTTCCTTCCTTCTTTGAGGAGACTCCCTGATTTTACCCTCTGCATGTTTGTTGTTAGTTTATAGGAAAGCTACTGGTTTCTGTGTGTTTATATTGTATCCTGTTATGTTGCTAAAAGTGGTTATCAGCTCGGATAGTTTCATGGTAGACTATGTAGGGTCTTTCATGTATAGAAACATATTATCTGCAAATAATAATTTGATTTCTTCCTTTCCAATTTGTATCCTTATTATGAGTGTCTCCTGCCTGATTTCTATAGTTAGGACTTGCAGTACTATCTTAAGTAAAAGTGGGGAAAGTGGACACCATTGTCTTCTTGCTGAATTTAGTGGAAAGGCTTCAAGGTTTTCCCTATTTAGCATTATGCTGTCTGCAGGTTGGTCATAAATAGCTTTTATTACGTTGAGACACATTCCTTCTATTCCAGGTTTCTGTAAGACATTTACCATGAAGGGATGAAGGATTTTGTCAAATGCCTTTTCTGTATCTATTGAGATGATCGTGTGATTTTTGTTCTTTAGTCCATTTATAGAGTGTATTACATTTATCATTTTGCATTTGTTAAATGACCCTGCATCTCTGGGAAAAGCATACTTGGTCGGCATAAATAACATTTTATGCTTTATTTTTATTTATTTATTTATTTGAGAGCAACATACAGAGAGAGGAAGAGACAAAATAGGCATGCCACGGCCTCCAGCCACTGCAAACAAATTCCACATGCATGCGCCACCTTATGCATCTGGCTTACAAGGGTCTTGGAGAATTGAGCCATGAAACAGGGTCCTTAGGCTTTGCAAGCAGCACTTAACCACTAAGCCATCTCCCCAGCCCATGAATGTTTTGATATATTCTTGTATTCTATTTCCCAATATTTTGTTGAGAGTTTTTCATCTGTGTTTATGAAGGAGATTGGTCTGTAATTTCCTCGTTTTTTTTTTTTTTTTTTTTTTTTGATTTTTCGAGGTAGGGTCTCACTCTAGCCCAGGCTGACCTGAAATTCACTATGGAGTCTCAGGGTGGCCTTGAACTCACGGTGATCCTCCTACCTCCGCCTCCCAAGTGCTGGGATTAAAGGCGTGTGCCACCATGCCCGGCCTGTAATTTCCTCGTTTTTTGTTGAGACTTTGTCTGGATTTGATATCAGGGTGATGATAGTTTATTAGAAAGAGTTTGGTAGAATCCCTTCCTTTTCTATTTTATGTAAAATTTTGAGAATAAGTGTTATTAGTTTGTCCATGAAGGTCTACTAAAAATCACCAGTAAATCCATCTGAACCTGGACTGTAATTGGGAGACATTTTATAACTGCTTGGACCTCCGTACTTGTAACAGGTCTATTAAAATGGTTATCTTATCATGATTTAGTTTTGGTAGGTAATGTGATTCAACAAAATCATCCATTTCTTTCAGATTTTCCAATTCAGAGATGTATGTATATGTTCTTAAAGTTTATCCTTAAGATTTTTTGAATAATTTTGGTATCTGTTGTAATGGTGCCTTTTTCATCTTTCATTTCACTAATTTTTGTCTCTTCATTATTCTGCTCAGATTTATTAAGGGTTTTTCCATTCAAAGAACTATTTCTTTGTTTCATTGATTATTTGGATTGTCATAATTATTTTTTTTGTTCATTAACGTCTGCCCTACTCCTTATCATTTCATCCTGTCTACTGATTTTTGGCTTGCCTTGTTCTTCTTTTGCAAAGGCCTTATGGAGAATCAAATTGTTTATTGGAAACTCTCTAATTTCTTTTTTTGTGTTGTTGTTGTTTCTTTGTTTATTTTTTGGTTTTTTGAGGTACGGTCTCACTTTGGCCCAGGCTGACCTGGAATTAACAATGTAGTCTCAGGGTGGCCTTATACTCACGGCAATCTTCCTACCTCTGCCTCCTGAGTGCTGGGATTAAAGGTGTACGCCACCACACCCAGCTCCCTAATTTCTTAATAGAGGCACATAGAGCTATATATTTCCATCATAGGACTGCCTTCATTTTGTCCCAAAGGTTTTGTTTGTTGTGTTCTCATTATCATTTGGTTCTATGAATTTATGGATTTCCTTTTTGATGTATTCAGTGACCCATTTATCATTCAATAGTGAGTACTGTTTAGTCTCCATGAATTTGTGTATGTTCTGTAGTTTTTCTTGTTGCTGATTTGTAGTTTAATCCCATTGTGGTGAGATAGAGTATAAGGGATTATTTCAATTTTCCTGTATTTGTTAAGATTTGCTTTGTGTCCTAATATATCAAGTATTTTGGAGACTGTTCCATGTGCTACTAAGAAAAATGTATATTCTGCAGCATTTGGATGAAATGATCTGTAGATATCTGTTAGGTCCTTTTGTTCCATGATATCATTTAATCCAGATGTGTCTCTGATTTTTTGTTGTTGTTTTGTAGGGATGACTTGTCAATTGATGAGAGTGGGGTATTGAAGTCACCCACTACAACTGTGTTTGGTGTTATCTGTGACCTTAAGTATAATAGTGTTTGATGAAATTGGGAGCCACCATGTTATGTGCATATACCTTTAGGACTGTGATGTCCTCCTGTTAAGTGTGTTGCTTTAATGAGTATAAAATGGTCTTCTTTTTTCTTATTTTTTGTTTATTTTTATTTATTTGAGAGCAAGTAAGCGAGCAAGAGAGAGTGCCAGCGCTTCCAGTCACTGCAAACGAACTCCAGATACATGTGCCTCCTTGTGCATCTGGCTAACGTGAGTCCTGGGGAACTGAGCCCCTAACCAGGGTCCTTAGGCTTCACAGGCAAGCACTTAACTGCTAAGCCATCTCTCCAGCCCTAAAATGATCTTCTTTATCTTTCCTCATATCTTGGTTTGAAATATATCCTCTCAGATATTCAGATAGCAAACCCTCCTTGTTTGCTAGACCAGTTTGCTTGAAATAGCATTTTTCATCCTTTCATCCTAAGACAGTGTCTATCTTTTATTGAGAGATGAGTTTTCTGGAGGCAACAAACAGCAGGATCCTATTTTTTTATTCAGTCTTTTGGTTGGGGCATTGAGGCCATTGATATTATGAGTTACTACTGATTGAAAGGTACATGTTTATTCTCATTAGTATTATAGTTTTATAGTGATTCCTGTTTCCCTTTACTCTCTTGCTTTAACTGTTATTTGAAGATGGTTTATATTTTCCTGTTTCCTCATGTGTGTGCTTTACTTTCTCTCCAGCACGAAGGATTCTTTCAAGTATTTTCTATAGAGCTGGCTTAGTTGTCATAAATTCTTTTAGCCTGTTTTTGTTGTGGAATGTCCTTATTTCTCCTTCAATTTGGATAGACAGATTTGGAGGATCAAGTATTCTTGGTTGACAGTTGTTATCTTTCAGAACTTGCAATACAGTATTCCAAGCCCTTCTGGCTTTTAAAGTTTTGTTGAGTAATGTGCTGTAATCCTGATGGGCTTGCCCTTACAGGTGATTTGCTTTATCTGTCTAACTGCTTTCAATGTATTTTCTTTGGTTTGCGTGTTTAGTAGTTTAATTATATCATGGTGAGCAGAGGTTCTTTCCAGATTTTGTCTGTATGGTGTTCAAAAAGCTTCTTGTATCTGCATTGGCATATCTTTCCCAATTTAGGGAAAATTTCCTTCTATGATTTTGTTGACAACACTTACAAAGCCTGTGGATTGAAATTCTTCTTCTTCTACTATACCCTGAATTCTTATGTTTGATCTTTTCACAGTGGTCCAGATATCTTTAATTTAACATTCATACCTTCCTGTTAGCTTTTCTTTCTCGTTGTTGGACTGTATTAGATCTGCCACCTGGTCTTCTACTTTAGATATCCTGTTCTCTCCTTCATACTTCTACTGGTGAGCCTTTCCAGAGTTTTTTATTTGATAGTGTTGTTTAGTGCTAGTATTTCTTCCTGGTTTCACTTTAGTATTTTTATTTTCTTACTCATATCCTGTGATGACCTCCCTATTTCATTAACCTTATTTCCTGTGTTCTCTTGGAATTCCTTCAGGAGTTTGTTCTCTTCTTTAATTCCTTGATTCCTTTGATTTATTCTTTATTTTTCATGGGATTGTGTTGTCTTGATTCTCTGTATATCTTGTATTATAATGCAGTGATGATTTTTGCTTCCTGAGTTGATTTGATGGTTGGGTTTTCTAATTATCTGTGGATCTTTAAGGCTTAGCAATCCAATTTTATGTACCTTCAAAGTACAAATTTAAGGTGCCAAGTGCAGCTCCTGTACTCCTAGGTGTTGAGTTTGCCTACTATTCAACTATTCTAGTGAGCTGGGTGGAGAAATTTACTGGCAAACTATTAAAAAAAAAAATCAAGTGAGCAATATACACATTCAATAAAAACCAGAACAGAGTACGCAAGTATGTAGAATGAAACAGATAACCTTATAAAGCCAAAATTCTAAGGGTGTGTGTTCTGCATTCTTAATCCTGTCAGCTGGGAGGTTTATATTACTGTTCTCAAATGGGTTACAAGTCAGACTGGGTCTGAATAGGACCCTGACCCCAATAATGACAAAAGAAAAAGACAACAGCCTTATGGATCTGAAAGTGTCAAAGGCTACAATAGTCAAGCCCCAAATACAGTTGAATTGAGAATGGTAAAGCAACCAAGAATAAGTAACCCATAACCTGCCCTGACATGGAAAGGGAGATGAGCATTTCCTGTGCAGGCCTATGCACCTGCTTATTTTCAGTCTGCATCATTTCCTTTTGGAATGGCTTCAAATCTCGCCAATGTTGAGTGCCCCCCCAACCCTCCATGTTGTGCTGTGGAGCTGGTGCTCTGATCACCTGTGCTGGATGCCCTGCTTCTGGGGTCTGAACGTGTTCCCTGGAGTGTCACAGTGTTGTCAATTGGGGGATGGGAGAGTGCAGGAAGCCTGGCATTGCACTGTAACTGCTGAGCTGGCCCCATCGGTATCTGTTGAAGGAGCTCCTGAGCTGATCTATGCTGTCCTCCTTTCAGGTTCATTGACTTTGCAACGAGGCTAAAGATGCTGGAAAATCCCCTTGCTTGATCTCTGCTCCTACAACTGGGTGTGGGCTATGTCTCAATCCACAAGCACCTCAGTGGGATTCAAGCTGGTTTCCTCCTTTCTAGTAGATCCTAGTCTGTCTTGGTTCTCTGCTGGGACAATAAAACCTATACACATTCACTTTTCAGACAAAGAGTGTATTTTGCTGTGGTTCTGTTTAAATTGCTCCCTAACCTAGACTGCTGTGACTCCTATGCAGCCATCTTACCTGGAAGCTGAATTCCTATATTTTTTATATTTTTACTTATTTCCAAGCAGATACAGAATTAGTGTTACGAAAGTGATACACCAGGACCTCATGCCACTGAAAACAAATGCAGATTCTTATGCCACTTTGCAATCTGGACTTTGGAATTGAACCCTGACCATCAGGCTTTGCAAGTGAATGCCTTCAATCAATAAGCCATATCTCTGGTCAATATTCCATATTTTTAAACATTGCCACATACATACTCTCAGTCATTTCTTAGTGTTTTTCACTCAAGCATTATCTTTTTCCAATTCTGTGAATTGTGGATGCATTCAAAGTTTCTTTAAAGATCTTCTTACACAATTGATCTCATATAACCTAGGTTGGCATTGAAATAATTATGTAACTGAGGACAACTGTGGCTTTCTTATCCACTGTGGACACAGGCATATTCTATCATGACCAGTTGTATCACTCAAATCTTGAAGTTTTGCCAGAGCATCTTCACTTTTTTCACAAAGTCAATTTCCATGGCAATATCTTCTATATCTAGCCCTCTAGTAGTTCTGACATTTATAACTTCTTTGTTTGTTTTTGAGGAATAATCTAATACAAGCACAGGTTAGCCTTGAATTCACAGTGATCCCCCACCTTCAGCCTCCTCAGTGCTAGCATGGAAGGGATGCATCACCATGTCTAACACTTAAGGTTCTTTTTCTGATTATTATTTTTAATTAGTTTTGTACTCAGTGAATACAGTCACCTTGGTACCATTGTTAGACTCCACCCTGTCTTCCTCCCTCCCCCTGACCCATATTTTGGGGTTATATGGGTCATGAATTGTGGGGTTAGCCCTCAGTTATGGGGAGGAGAAAATTTCTCTGTATATCATGACCCAACGCATGGCTCTGACAGTCTTTCTACACCCTCTTCCACAAAGTTCCCTGAGCCATGTTGGGTTCATTTTAGGTCTGCTTCAGTGATGAGGTCTTGGGAGCCTCTGTGTCTCTGGAAATCTCTGGCTTGGAGGTCTTAGGGTACATGCCTACTAAAGGAATAACTGGGTCTGTTGGAAACTCTATAGTCAGCTCTTTTAAGAGTCCCCATATTGCTTTCCAAAGTGGTTGTACCATCTTACATTACCACCAACAGTGGATGAGGGTTCCTATTTCTACCACATCCTCACCAGCATTTATTCTCATTGAATTTTTTAATGTTTGCTATCCCTACTGGTGTAAGGTGGAATCTCGTGGTTGTTTTCATTTGCATTTCCCTGATGATTAGGGATGGTGAACATTTCCTTAAGTGTGTGTTTGCCATCTGTATTTCTTTCTCTGTGAACTGCCTGTCCAGTTATTTCCTTTTTTTTTTTTTTTTTTTTTACTTTTTATTGTCTAGGTTTTTGAGTTCTTTGTAGATTCTAGAGATTAGGCTTCTGTCAGTTGGGTATTCAACAAGTATTTTCTCCCACTTGGTGGGTAATCAAATGGCTTTGTTTATTGTATGTTTGCGAAGAAACTCTTCAGCTTCATGTGACCCCATTGGTTGAGTGATTGTTTAAGATCCTGTGCTACTTGGGTTTTGTTCAGGAAGTGTTTTTCCATTCCTATATCATGGAAAGTTCCTCCTTCAATTCCTTCCTATAGTCCTCCAGTAGTTCTGACATTTACAATCTTTACTTTTGTTTTTAAGAAATCACCTAAAACAAGCACAGGTTAGCCTTGAATTCAGTGATCCTTTGACTTCACCCTCCTCAGTACTAGCATGAGGGGCATGTACCAGCATGTCTGACAAACACTATTAAACACTATTAAAAATATTCAGTTCTCCAACCAGATGCACAAGGTGATGCATGAATCTGGAGTTCATTTGCAGTGGCTGGCAGCCCTGGTGCCCCATTCTCTATCTATCAGACTCTTTCTGTTTGTCACTCTTAAATAAATAAATAATAATAAATGAAAATGTATTAAAAATAGTTTAGGGCTGGAGAGATGGCTTAGTGGTTAGGCGCTTGCCTGTGAAGCCTAAGGACCCCGGTTCAAGGCTCAATTCCCCAGGACCCATGTTAGCCAGATGCACAAGGGGGCACACGCGTCTGGAGTTCGTTTGCAGTGGCTGGAAGCCCTGGTGTGCCCATTGTCTCTCTATCTCTCTAACTGCCTCTTTCTCTGTCTGTCATTCTCAAATAAATAAATAAACAAAAAATTTAAAAAAAAATAGTTTAAATTTTTTTCAGTTCTTTGATCCACTCATACTGAGTGAGAGATAGGGATGTACACTTAGACTTGCACGTGGAAAATTTCAGTCTTATGAAGACCCTGTCTTTCTTCAAAATATATCACTTGTGACTTCTGGTTAAGATGGTGGCGAAGGAACCATGCCAAAGCAGCCTAGGGGGGAAAAAGCCAAAACAAACAAACAAAACAATAAAACAGCAAAATACACACTTTTACTAAAAAGTGAGGTGCATAGGAAAGTGAAACAGCAGCAGAGAAATAGGAGAGATCCAGAGCATCCGGAGCCCACACAGGCTGGCAGAAGCTGCTCTGGCGGGGTGGGTCTGCATGTGAGACCGTGGCTGCGGCGCACCAGCCAGCCACCAGGCTGAACTTGAGCGGCAGGAAAAGCCAGGCAAGGGGATATCCCACTCACACCAGAGCTCTCCACAAACTCAAGAAACGTGAAGTGAGAACGGCAGTGAACAATGGAGGAGCAGATCACAAAGTAGAAGAACACATAAAACAGTGGGCAAACTAGAGCAGCATCGGCACTCTCCCTTTCCCCACGGCCAGTGCCCAGCCTTCAGGAAGAGAGCAGCGGTCCAGGGACCCAGCCACGCCTACTTGAACTGACAGAGCATAAAAGAGGGACCCAATCAAGAGGGCAGGTGAGACCAAAATCACCCCAAAAGGTAACTGGGATTACACCAGGTCAGTACCCACCTAATAAACCTGGTATATATGCCTGAACCAGAAGTGCTAATTCAACCCTCCATATCAGGATAAATTATATGTTAAATCGGATGGATGGTCAAATTTCCCATTCTGAAATACGCTGTATTTTGGGCTTGTTATTCGTTGGTTCTTGAATTATAGTAGCATTGTTTACTCTTCTGTTATACATTAGGGAAGGGTGTCACCTGGTCACAAGATGACTAGGAACCCTCTACAGACCAGAAATCTTAACCACCTTGTTGTCAGGATTAAGGGAATGGGTGAAGCACCATACAGCCTAAGGTCCAGAGAGAGGATCTGGTTGTCATAATACCTACTCTTGCATAAATTCTCTGTACTGTTTTTCATTGAAAGTGTACATTGTTCAGTGAAATTTTAGAATCTGTCTGTATTTTGTTCCACTTAGCCTACTTGAATACTCTCATAGCAGGCATACCCAACACCTAGAGTCACTTTTGTAGATACTCTGAGTCTTCAGAGCCACATCTAGGACCTTAAGCTCCTATCCTGAAGATATATAACATCTGATTGATTGATACATCTCCTAATACCCAGGTAACTGGAAAATCCAATCATTAACTAATCCAAGATACAAAACTATATACAATATAACAGAAGAAACACCAAAAATCAAGACAATATAAATCCACCAAAATGACCTCCAGTGAGAACGAGTTAGAGGAAATGCCTGAGAAAGATTTCAAGAGAATGATTATAAGTATGTTCAAAGAACTCAAAGAAGAAACCAAAGGAAGCAAAGAAGCCACAGGATGGGATTTTAATGAAATAAAGAGGTCAATACTAGGCAAAAATAAGGAAATTGAAATAATAAAGAAAAACCAGTTAGAATTACTAGCAATGAAGAACACAGTTAATGAAATGAAAAACTCTGTAGAAAATCTCACCAGCAGAATGGATGAAGGAGAGGACAGAATATCTAAGCTAGAAGACCAGGTGGCAAATCTAATACAGTCCAACAAAGAGAAAGACAAACTAATAGAAAAGTATGAGTGGGAAATTCAAGATATTCAGGACATTATGAAAAGATCAAACACAAGAATTCAGAGCATAGTAGAAGGGGAAGAAATTCACTCCAAAGGCATAGTTGGCATTTTCAACAAAATCATAAAAGAAAACTTCCCCCAAATTGTGAAAGAGGTGCCAATGCAGATACAGGAATCCTTAGAACACCAGCCAGACAAAACCTGGAAAGAACCTCTCCTTGCCATATTATAATCAAGCTAAACACACATACTAACCAAAGAAAAAATATTGAAAGGATTCAGAAATAAAAATCAAGTTACCTACAAAGGCAAGACTATGAGGATTACGGCAGATTACTCAACACAAACTTTAAAAGCCAGAAGGGCGTGGAGTGATGTATTCCAAGTCCTGAAAGATAACAACTGTCAACCAAGGTTTCTTTATCCTGCAAAGCTATCCATTGAAAGAGACGGAGAAATAAGGACATTCCATGACAATAGTAGGCTAAAGGACGATTTGAAGACAAAACCAGCTCTACAGAAAATACTTGAAAGAATCCTCCATGCTGAAGAAAAAGGAAAGCACACATATAAGGAACCAGGAAAAAGTAAACAATACTCAAATATTAGTTAACACAAGAGAGCAAAGGTAAAACCCAAAGAACTACAAAAAAAAATGGCAAAAATAAATACACACCATTCAATAATATCTCTTAATATCAACAGCCTCAATGCCCCAACCAAAAAACATAGGTTTGCAGACTGGGTTAAAAAGCAGGATCCTTCAATTTGTTGCCTCCAAGAAACCCACCTTTCTACAAAGGATGGATACTATCTTAGGATGAAAGGTTGGAAAACAGTGTTTCAAGCAAATGAACCTAGAAAACATATATTAGGACACAAAGCAAATCTTAACAAACACAGGAAAATTGAAATAATCTCTTGCATTCTATCTGACCACAATGGAATCAAACTACAAATCAACAGCAAGAAAGGCTGTAGAGCATACACGAAATCATGGAAATTAAACAACACATTACTAAATGATGAATGGGTCAATGAGAAATCAAGAGGGAAATCAAAATATTTATAGAGTCAAATGATAATGAGAACACAACATACAAAAATCTCTGGGACACAATGAAGGCAGTCCTAAGAGGTAAATTTATAGCCTTAAGTGCCTATATTAAGAAATTAGAAAGGTCACAAATAAATGACCTAATGCTCCACCGTAAAGCCTTCAAAAAAAAGAACAAGGCAACCCAAAATCAGCAGACAGGAAGAAATAATAAAGATTAGGGCAGAAATTAATGAAATAGAAACTGAAAAACCAATCCAAAGAATCAATGAAACAAAGAGTTGGTTCTTTGAAAGAATAAACAAGATTGATCAACCATTAGCAAATCTGGCCAAAAGAAAGAGAGAAGAGACACAAATTAATAAAATTAGAGATGACTTTCCAATCAGGTGCTGAGCGGTTCATCGGATCATGTCTGGTGGCTCCAATGATTATAACAGAGAACATGGCAGCCCAGAGGGAATGGAACCTGATGGTGTCATCGAGAGCAACTGGAATGAGATTGTTGAAAACTTTGATGATATGAATTTAAAGGAGTCTCTTCTTTGTGGAATTTATGCTTACAGTTTTGAGAAGCCTTCAGCTTTCAGCAGAGAGCCATTATTCCTTGTATTAAAGGGTATGATGTGATTGCTCAAGCTCAGTCAGGTACTGGCAAGACAGCCACATTTGCTATTCACATCCTGCAACAATTGGAGATTGAATTCAAGGAGACCCAAGTACTAGTATTGGACCCACCAGAGAACGGCCTCAACAGATCCAGAAGGCAATTTTAGCTCTTGGCGACTACATGGGAGCAACATGTCATGCTTGCATTGGCGAAACAAATAAAATTGGAGATGAAAAAGGTAACATCACAATAGATGCCAGAGAAATCCAAAAACTCATAGGGACATACTATAAAAGCATATATTCCACAAAGTATGAAAATCTGAAAGAAATGGATGACTTCCTTGATTTACATGCTCTACCTAAATTAAATCAAGATGAGATTAGTCACTTAAATAGACCTATACCAAGCATGGAGATCCGAACAGTTATCAAAAATCTCCCAACTAAAAAAAAAAAAAACCCAGGCCCAGATGGGTTCACTGCTTAAATTTACCAGACTTCAGGGAAGAGCTAACACCATTGCTTCTTAAGCTTTTCTATAAAATAGAAAAAGAAGGAATTCTACCAAACTCCTTCTATGAAGCCAGCATCACCCTGATACCAAAACCAGGCAAAGATAGAACAAAAAAGAAAATTGCAGACCAATCTCCCTCATGAACATAGATGCAAAAATTCTCAACAAAATATTGGCAAACAGAATACAAGAATATATCAGAAAGATCATTCACCCTGAGCAAGTAGGCTTTATCCCAGAGATGCAGGGAGGGCTAATCAAAATCTAAGAGGATATAAATAAATCATAAGGAATCCTCTGGTTTTGGACAATGGAATACTCAGGAATCATAGATTGTTCCTAGAAAATTTTCAGTGCCAGGGATGGGATACCTTCCAGTGAGTTGTTGGCCAGGGTGGTCTCAGATGCCCCCAAAACATTAGGCCAATGCCAAGGCCCTTGGTTTCCCACCAGGAACATATGTTAAGACCCTATTGCTGAAGACTCCACATACTTGGGCTGCAAGGCCACTGAGAATTCCTGCTGGAACTGAGCTGATAACCTCCTCCATGTAGACCAGTTGACAGAAAGCTGTAATAAGCCATTCTACATGTAGTTCAATGGGAGAACGAGATACCACCAGAGAAGATACTCAACAGTGGAAACTGCAAGCCTTATAATTGGCCACCCATGCCAAATGAGCCAACAGGTGCAATATTGGCACATCTGTCATGGTGGAAACCAACTTCCCTCTAATTGGACTGGAGGCCCGCTCCAAGGGAGGGAATACATCCCTGATACTGAAAACTTAAAACAGGGGTAGTCATGAGCCCTAGGGGTGCAACATCTGTTGATGTCTGGATAAGTGTATATACTATGCTTATCAAACTGCCCAGTAAGCACTTCTCTTAATATTCATACCCTTATATTAATGCTACTCTCACTTTGGGCAGAGAATCTTCTTTTTTCAGATGGAAGTGATCTTGGGACAACTCAGAATGTATCATGGTGCTGGCAAAAATTGACTAGAGTACTGAGTAACATCTCGATCACACCTTCCAAGGCTCAGGGTCTAATGTGGAAGAGGTAGCGGAAAGAATGTGAGAGCAAAAGGAAGGGTAGGACTCCTTACAATGTTCTCCCTCCAGACATAAAATGGCCTCAGTATCCATGACCTCATAGTGCCTGACACTACCTACACAAGACCATCATAAGAGAAGGGAAAGATCATGACATCAAAATAAAAGAGAGTTATTGAGACAGGGAGGGGACATGATGGAGAATGGAATTTCAAAGGGGAAAATGGGGAGGGGTATTACAATGGGATATATTTTTATAATCATGGAAAATGTTTAAAAAATTTGAGAAAAAATTAAATTAAAAACAAAACAAAACACAATAGATTACTTGTAATTTTGTTTTCTTCATATGACTATTTGAGTGCACTTTTGGGTCACAGTAATTATAGCCTATGTGACTGTGTGACTACCTTGGATCCAATATCTTGCTGTTTTATTATTGTTCTGCTGCATAATTTACACCTACTTATGGTGATAATTCTAACATTACCATTTTTCTCTGGTTACTGCTTAATCAAGGTCACCAAGCCAGGAAGTGGTAATCCTGATTTCAGCCACTGACCAGGTGTTTTGAGGAATTTTAAGGAAAGTCCTCAAAACTAATAGGTACTGAGATACTAGAGACAGATGGGTCAGTGAGAGTACATAGTGCAGTCACATCCACATGCCTGCATGAGGATAGTTAAAGAGACCCAAAAGAGATCCAGAACTATGGAGATTATAACTCTAGAGGTAAATGGCCCCTAATGAAGCAGAAGCACATACAAAGCTTCTGACTGGGCTGGGGCCTTGAGCCCAGGCTGTGTCTCCCTGAGAGAATGCAAGTGGTTCAGGAAACAGAAGAAGGGTTAGCTTCCCTGTGGAGGAGACTTCATGACCCAGGCTAACCAAAGTCCCTTCCATTCCACTCTTACAGGGTTTATGGTTAAAGCAACTTACCAAACCATCCTACACTTCTGCTGCATTCACCATCTCCCAAAGGCCCTGTGACCAGAAACTAAGTCACTGTCCTATAACCATGGACATGAGTTACAAGAACCTATGAATCTGGATCCATAATACCATTGACTCCACCACTAAGTGTCACCCTGAAGCCTTCCTACACCTCTGTCAGATGGCTGAACATGCCCCCAGACCAATGACAGATTAGCCAGGGCATGGTGAGTGGCATCCTCATAGTTAGTGGCAGATATAGAGTTTAAGGTAAGCAATGTTGCAAATAACTTAGGTTGAAATCATTACAGTACTTAAGTGCTACTTAGAGAGGCCAGAGAACTCAGATATATTATGTATGTGTGGAGGAGAGCTAATACTCCAGAATTCCTCATCACCAAGCTCTAGTGGTTGAGTTGTTTTTTGTTGTTGTTGTTGTTGTGTTTTATGGTTTGTTTGTTTTGGTTTTTTGATGTAGGGTTTCACTAGCCCAGGCTGACCTGGAATTCACTATGAAGTCTCAGGGTGGCCTTGAGCTCACAGCTAACCACCTACCTCTGCCTCCCGAGTGCTGGAATTAAAGGTGTGCACCACCACGTCTGGAGGATGTGAGTTTGTATAGACCTCTTAGTGGGCACTCTGACATCATTTTGAGTTCTTTACATTATGGGTAGGCTTTAAATTTTAAAGCTTTATGACTAAAGACACATGGGAAATTCTTCAAATATGCAGATTAAAAAGGAAAGCAAAAGCTGTTAGCTTAAGAGGGGGGTTATAATCATAGACTGGCTTGGGAAAATATCTAACTGTAGTACAGGATGCAGTAGTGCTGGGTCAAGACAAAAGCAGGGTATCATGATTGATTAGTCCCAGCAGATATCCTGTCCAGCTTGAATTTTGGCCATTTGACACAGGATAGGATCTAGGGGTCTCAGAAGAAGTCCTTCAGAACAGCACTGTTAAAATTTCAATCACAAGCACACAAAAGAGAAGAATTCTGAGTTAATAAGAGATATAATAAAACTTCATATCCCAGGAAAAGAAATAAGATTGTCTATTTGTACAATTTCACAGGCATAAAGTTACAATAGATGGGAAATTAGATATGAAAGTTACAGGAGGGAAGATGATAGAAGATACTAGGGCACTGAACCTAGAAGCCAAATGACACAGACAGTGGGAAGGGGCAGTGTTTTATAGTTATATTGGTTATATTCCTTCCTCTGTCATAGAAAGCCAAGCACAAACCCACAGTTTCAAATCATAAAGTGTCCTCCCATGAACACCATGGGCCATGTTTCACAGAAAAGTCTAAAAACTTTAAGTGTATATCTAGAAAATTAATAAGGTCACATCTGAATGTCATGTAAGCTTAAGCCTTAAGCAAAAATTATTACTAGAGCAACATTGTTACTTAAAATATTCAGAAGGAATTTTCTCTATACAAGTAACCTCCATAGCAAATGTTTCCAATAATGCTGGAATTCCTGAT
Organism: Jaculus jaculus; assembly: GCF_020740685.1. Classification (NCBI taxonomy): domain Eukaryota; kingdom Metazoa; phylum Chordata; class Mammalia; order Rodentia; family Dipodidae; genus Jaculus; species Jaculus jaculus. The sequence goes on from NW_025423491.1 coordinate 637,760, forward strand.
TTTCAGCTCACAAGAAACTTTAAGCAGACCCCAGACTGAGGGTCTCCTTTCCCTTCCCATGTCCTCATAATTTTCCCTTGTTCCATTCTTCTTACCCTTTCATGGGCTATAACTTCACCCTTCCTATCTTAAAACAACCCTGCATCCTAAGATAGTGTCCATCCTTTGTAGAAAGGCGAGTTTCACGGAGGCAACAATGTGAAGGATCCTGCTGTTTAACCCAGTCTGCAAACCTATGACTTTTGGTTAGGGCATTGAGGCCATTGATATTAAGAGATATTAATGAATGGTGTATATTTATTTTTGCCATTTTTTTTGTAGTTCTTCCAGTTTACCTTTGCACTCTTGTAATAACTAGTATTTGAGTATTGTTTGTTTTTTCCAGGTTCCTTATATGTGTGCTTTTCTTTCTCTTAAGCATGAAGGATTCTTTCAAGTATTTTCTGTAGAGCTGGTTTTCTCTTCAGATATTCCTTTAGCCTCCTTTTGTTGTGGAATATCCTTATTTCTCTATTTGAATGGATAGCTTTGCAGGATGAAGTAACCTTAGTAGACAGTTGCTGTCTTTCAGAACTTGGAATACATTACTCCAACCCCTTCTGCCTTTTAAAGTTTGTGTTGAGTAATCTGCTGTGAAACTGATGGGCTTGCCTTTGTAGGTAATGTGATTTTTTTTTTACTCTAACCGCTTTCAATATATTTTCTTTGGTTTGTATGTTTGGTAGTTTAATTATAAGATGAGGAGAGATTCTTTCCAGGTTTTGTCTGCTTGGTGTTCTAAAGGATACCTGTATCTGCATTAGCACTTCTTTCCCAGTTTGGAGGAAGTTTTCTTCTACAATTTTGATGAAAATACCTACTATGCCTTTGGAGTGAAATTCTTCTCTTTCTATTATATCCTTAATTCTTATGTTTGATATTTTCATAGTGCACAAATATCTTGAATTTCCCATTCATACTTTCCTATTAGTTTGTCATTCTCTTTGTTGGACTGTATTAGATTTGCCACCTTGTCTTCTAGTTTATATATTCTGTCTTCTCTTCCATCTATTCTACTGGTGAGATTTTTGTACAGTTTTTTTTTTTTTTTAATTTCATTGGCTGTGTTCTTCATTGCTAGTAATTCTGATTGGTTTTTCTTTATTATTTCTATTTCCTTATTTGTGTCTTGTATTGACCTCTTTATTTCATTAAATTGGTTTCCTGTGTTTTCTTTGATTCCTTTGATTTCCTCTTTCATTCCTTTGATTTCTTCTTTGACTTCTTTGAACATATTTATAATCATTCTTTTGAAATCTTTCTCAGGCATTTCCTCTAAATCATTCTCACTGGAGGTCATTTCTGATGCATTATTACTTTTGGGGGGATTTTTATTGTCTTGATTTTGGGTGTTTCTTGTGTTATCATGTATATATTCTTGCATCTTGGATTAATTTAATGCTTGGATTTTCTAGTTAGCTGCAGTATTATTAGATGTATCAACCAATCTGATGTTATATATCTTCGGGGTAGGAGCTTAATGTGCTAGGTGTGGCTCTGAAGATTCTCAGAGTATCTACAAAAGTGACCCTAGGTATTGGGTTTGCCTGCTATGAGAGTATTCAAGTAGGCTGAGTGGAACAAAATACAGGCAGATTCTGAAATTTAACTAAACAATATACACATTCAATGAGAAACAACACAGACCATTTATGCAAGAGTAGGTATTATGACAACCAGATCCACTAACAAAGCCACTGTCCCTTAGGGTGTGTGGTGTCCCACACTCTTAATCCTGTCAACTAGGAGGTTAAGATTTCTGGTCTGTTGAGGGTTCCAAGTCAGTTTGTGACCAAGTGAGACCCTTCCCAATGTATAACAGAAGAGGAAACAAAGCCACTATAAAACAAGAAGCAACAAATAACAAGCCCAAAATATAGCTTATGTAAGAATGACAAATCTGACCATCCATCTCATTTAACATATAATTTATCCTCAAATGGAAGGTGCAATTAGCACTTCCAGTTCAGGCCTATATACCAGGCTTACTCGGCGGGTAGTGAGCTGGTGTAATCCCAGTTACCTTTTGGGATGATTTTGGTCTCAGTTATGCTGTGCTCCTGCTTGGGTCCCTCTTTAGTGCACTGTGGATTCAGGTAGGCTAGCTGGGTGGTTGGATCACTGCTCTGGTAACCAGTGCTGGGTGCTGGGTGCTGTGAGCTCCCTTCCCCAGGTCGCTGGTGCTTTTGCTGGTGGTGGGATAGGGGAGGCTGTGGATGGTGGCTCTAGTTCTCCCATTGGTCCATGTGATCCTCTACCTTGTGATCGCCTCCTCTGTTGTTCGCTGCAGTTCTCCCTTCATGTTTCTTCAGTTTGCCAGGAGCTCCGGTGTGAGTGGAAAATCCCCTCACCTGGCATTTCCTGAGACTCCAGCTGAGCCTTGTAGCTGTGGCCCCACGGACCTGGTGCTGCCACTGCTGGAGTCGCTTCTGCTTTCCTATGTGGGCTCTGGATGCTGTGGATCTCTACTACTTCTCTGCTGCCATTGGTAATTTCTCATACACCTCACATTTTAGTAGAAGAGTGTATTTTCCTTGGGGATTTTTTGCTTTTTCTCCCCTAGGCTGCTTTGGCATGGTTCCTAATCTGCCATCTTAACCAGAAGCCCTTGTATTTTTTTTTTTTTAAGTGAGGACACAGCCTTCTGAAACCTGTGATAATCAGGCCACTTGTATATTTTCCCATAGTGTCCAGCAATGGGAAACTCACCCAACACATAACCAGCCCCTGGCATCAGCTTCTTTTACTGTATAGCAAGCTAACACCCCACATTCCATTCTTATTCTAGGTTTCTGAGTCTTACAGGAGGGTTGGGGGGGGGGAACTAAAGAAGCTGTGCTGTTTACAAAGAAACTCCTTACACTTGTCATGCTGCTATTCACACACTGCCATAGGTACAAGCATCACTCTAATTATGAGACAAAAAAAAAAAAAAAAAAAAGCAAGGGCTGGAGAGATGGCTTACCTGTAAAAGCACTTGCCTGCAAAGCTAAAGGACCAAGGTTTGATTCCCCAGGACCCAGGTAAGCCAGATGCACAAAGTGGCACACACATCTGGAGTTCACTGGCAAAGGCTAGAGGCCCTGACATGCCCACTCTGTCTCTCTCTCTTCCTCTCTCTCTCTCAAATAAATAAAAATTTTTAAAATGGCTGGATGTGGTGGTGCATGCCTTTAATCCCAGCACTTGGGAGGCAGAAGTAGGATTGCCATGAGTTCGAGGCTACCCTGAGACTCCATAGTGAATTCCAGGTTAGCCTGGACTAGAGTGAGACCCTATGTCAAAAAACCAAAAAAAAAAAAAAAAAAAATTAAAAACTGTTTAAAAAGAGGAAAAAAAATGAATTTAAAAGTGACAATTGCATTGTCTGAGATAACATAAAGACTTGATGGGAATAAACACAAGGCAAAGGCCATGCCAAATATGTGCTCTGTAGTAGGATGTTAGGGATCCATTCAAGTCCTTGAACCCCAACCCCTAGGTTCATTTCAAATTGTAATCAAAGAATTAAATTAAAATGATGGAAGGGCTGGAGAGATGGCTTAGCCTTTAAGGCATTTCCTGTGAAGCCTAAGGAACCATGTTCAGCTCTCCAGTTCCCACGGCAGAAGCACAAGGTGACACAAGTGTGCAAATTTGCACTTACACACAAGGTAACAGAAGTATCTGCAATTTGAGTACACTGCCTGGAGGCCCTGGCATGCCTACACTCTATTTCTCTCACTCTTCATCTCTAGCAAAACAAAGGGCCAGTCTTAGACTAGCCACAAAACTAAAAAAGATGGGCTGGATGGATGGCTTAGCCATTAAGGCATTTGCCTGCAGAGCCAAAGGACCCAGGTTCAACTCCCCAGGATCCATGTAAGCCCGATGCAAAAGGAGCACATGCATCTGGTGTTTGTTTGCAGTAGCTGAAGGCTACTCTCTATCTGCCTCTTTCTCCTCTCCTCTCTCTTTCTCTCTCACATAAATATAAATAAAAGTATTTTTTAGAACAGAGTGAGAAAGATAAATTATTAAATTATTATATATATTATGTGAAGTATGGAGCCAAGGAAAGGCACCCACATGGCTAGAGATCCTATGTAGGGCGTGGAAAAACCACTGAAAGAAATGAGAGAAAAGAAAGTTCAAGGAGCTCCTGCCATGTGGGGAGCTGGAAGGGGTAAATGAACCCATGTGAGGTGTGAGGGCTAAGGTGCTGGGCTGTCTTCCAGCTCAGATAAATGAGAGAGACAGCTGGTATATTAGAGCTAGGGGCTGTTTCAGGAAGAGGCTACCCCTGACACCAAGTTCTGGGCACTGAACTTGACTAACCACAATGTTTAAATCCTATGAAAGACCTACCTCGCAAGAGGGGGCCTGGTTACTAGTGGAAAAACAGGTCTAGAACACTAGGCAAGAATAAGAAGTAAGATCATCCCTGATTTCTATAAAGTGCAGACTTTCCTGACCCCCCCCACCATCACCCTTTACTTTCAGGGATCAGGACACCCTAACTATAACCCTTTCAGTTATACCAGTGAAATTTATATAATTGTTTTTATTTGAGAGAAGAGTTTCACTAGGTGCCCAGGTTGGCTTGAAAATAGACCAGGGTTGGTCTGTAACTTGTGGTTCTCTCTCCTTAACTTGCAGAGGGTCTGGGTTATGGAACCTGCAGAACCATGCCTAGTTTCCAAGTCAGATTGAACCAAGGTCTTGGTCCTCTCCCCATCACCTTAACAGGGCATGGATGGGGGAACATCCTGGAAGATCAGGAAGGAGGCAGGAAGAGGTGAGACATATAAGCACACATGAGTTTCTTGCATTCAGTATTAATCATATATTTGGGTGGGGTCCTAACCAGCAAAAGTACATTCCCAAACAGGGCTCCACACTGATTTTCACTGTCATACATGTAAGCCACAGAGAACAGAGAGACAGAGATATGAGGAACAAAAAGGGTCAGGTAGATGGACCATGTATATAAATCTCAGTACATGGAAAGCAGAGGTAATAGGATTGCTGCATTCCTCATGCAAATCTGGGCTGAGCTGCAGATAATCTTGGCTACAGAATGAGACACTGACCCCCTCCCCCCACAACACACAAACAGGGAAAGGATGGGGGAAGAGGAAAACAGGGAAAGGATTGAGGGACTAATATCTAGAAGCACAGAAATACCCCAAGAATGAGGGACGGTCATACGCCCCTGGGAAGGTGTGGGTTGAATGCCTTATTCCTCTGTCCCTGAGTATCCAAAGCCTTCCAATCTGACCTCTGTCACTCTGTGAAAAGCATTCAACCCCAGTGTCAGTCCTGTCCACAGGGAAAACCAGGAAATCCCCAAAGCGTAGGCCTATGCTTCAGGAAGGGTAAGATCAGAACCCAGTTTCATTTAACGGGTTTGCTTTGTAAGTTAAGGCATGAGTGTTTGCTTCAGCAGCACAAACACTGAAATTGGACGGGAACAAACAAACAAAAAGATTAGAAGGGCTCCTCCACAAAAATGACAGAGTGCTGGTATTAAAGGCATGCACCACCATGCTTGACTAACATTTAAGGTCTTTTAAAAAGTTCAGGGGGCCGGGCGTGGTGGCGCACGCCTTTAATCCCAGCACTCGGAAGGCAGAGGTAGGAGGATCGCCATGAGTTCGAGGCCACCCTGAGACTCCATAGTGAATTCCAGGTCAGCCTGGGCTAGAGTGAGACCCTACCTCGAAAAACCAAAAAAAAAAAAAAAAAAAAAGTTCAGGGGGAAAAAAAAGTTCAGGACTTTGATCCACTTATATGGCATGAGATAGGGATCATGTTTCAGACTTGTATGTTTCAATGAATAATCATTTTTCAAAGGACAGTCTTTTGAAGAGCCTTTCATTATTTCAAAATAGATGGTTCATAATTTTGCCTATACTTATATGGCATTATTAGTGTTCCTCAAGTTCACTGTAATTCTAGCCTATGTGACTGTATGACTGACTATCTTGGTGCTAACATCTTTCTCTTTGTTAATATTGTTCTGTTGCATAGTTTGCACCTAGCTGTAGTGATAATTCTAGCATTACACATCTTACACAACATCTTTTTTGAAAGTAGATCATCTATAAGCTTTATAAGCATACTTTCACTTTTACATAATAGAACAGATGCTTTGTAAATATTCATCTTTATACCAATAAGTTAATGCTGCTCTCAGGCTTGGTTAAATAACTTTCTTCTTACAGGGAGCAGATTTACTACAGAGACTGATAACTTTTCAAAATTCTGGGAATAGGTGACTACTGTGACCTCAGCTCTAAATGGGACATGTATATCACTCCCTCAAAGAAATGGGACACATAATGGAAGAGGGAAGGGAAAGAAATTGAGAGTCAAAGGATGAGGAGGAGTCCTATAAAACACTGTCATCTGGACAAGACAATCCATGATACTCATGAACACACAACATCTATGGAAACATGAACAAGATTAGCTCATCAATATTCCATCACAGGGAGAGAGGGAGTCAAGTATCCCCAAACCTTCCTGGGGAGCTACTGGCAATCAATGGGTAAGGGGGAGGAATTGTTTTCTGTAGTAGTTGCCATGGTAAGCTGCCCATGCTCCAGTATGCACTCCACCATCTACACTCATGAAAACAACTCTAATCAAATACAGTGTGTCACACAAAATATATAACATAAGGACAAAGGTTTGGTGGGAAGGAAAAGGTGTTCAGCAAGGGAGGGAAGATAGAGAATAATTGGGGGTAATTTGATTTAAATATTCTGTATACATGTATGAAATTTTAAAAACTTAAAAAACAGTATATTGCAGTTGGAGAGATGGCTTAGCTATTAAGACACTTGCCTGAAAAACCTAAGTACCCCAGTTCGATCCTCCAGTACAAGCCACATGTAAATGCTGGCACATGAATTTGGAGTTTGTTCACAGTGGCTAAAGGCCCTGGCATGCCCATACTCTCTTTCTCTCTGCCTAATAAATAAATATTAAAAAAAAACAATGTTTTAGAATTTCCTTCAGATTGTAGTGTATGTGTAGATTCATTTTACTAAGAAGACATTTTCATCATTAATTCTATTGTTCTATGCATATAGGCAGTCCAATATTTTAGTGTCCTTCTCAGTTACATTTGTCATTATTTTACAGTTTTATTGTACAGTCCATTCACCTCCTAGGTTAGGAGTATTTCCAGGTGGCTTATTACTCTTGGGACTATTACTCTCCCCTGGCATCTGCAGATGTGAGCATATTTGCACACTTATGTGCATATACACATATGCATATATATGCATGTGTGTGTATGTATGTATGTGTGTGTATATATAAATATATACATATATGTGTGTATATATATATATCTCCCCACACACACATACACACACACACACACACACACACACACACAGTTACTGGGCACTGAAAATGTAGCTCCTTAGAATACTTCCTTAGTATGCATGGGTCCCTGGGTTCAATACCCAGCACCACATAAAACTGAGTGTAGTGGGGCATGTCCATTGATTCTCCAGATGTGACTCCCCCTACAGGACTGGGGTTACAGGCAAACATAATCACACTTAACTGCTTACTTGACTGGAATGGAACTCAGGGAGAATCAGTTGCCCATGCTTTTGTAGTAAGCACTTTTACCCTCTTAGTCCCCTGCCTAAAGCCCCGCTGCTTGACTCTACTTGTCTTTCTGTGTAGTGGGCAGTGTTCCACCACTAGTCTCCTGTGTTTCAGGGTCCCAGAGGAGAAGGTGGGTGTGTTCTAAGGCACCCACTGGCCTTTCCAAGGCAACTCTTTGCTCTAGTCTTTCTGTGGCCCCCACAACACTGGCAGTGAGTATATTGCAGTGCCCCATTTTCTAGAAGAGAGATCAGTCTTAAGACAGGGATTCAGTTCTATCAGGTCCTGCAGGGTGAAGGGGTTGGAATAGAACAGAGAACCGTGTGCTTGTCAGAAAAGGGCTTCACCAAACTTCCCATTGATACCATTTGTTTTTTAATTTATTGAATGAGAGGCCAGTCTCTCTCTACCCCAGAAAGATGCTAAATTCATGGCAATCCTCCTACCTCAGCTTTCTGAGAGTAAGAATGAAAGGAGTGTGCCACCACACCCAGCTTTTCCATCCCCACACTCATTTTATTGAGATTGTGTTTCACCAAATAACCCAGGTTAACATAAATTAACTGTTCAGCTCAAAATGGTCTCACATTTTTCAGTTCTTCCAGCTTGACACTCTTCAGTAACTAAGATTACAGTCCTGTGCCACCATGCTTAACTTGGGATGCGAGATTCGAAACCAAACACATCTATGCCTCCTGCCTTGTTGCACATTAATGCTACTGAGAGATTATCAAGAGAGGGCTGGCAGAAGGGGAAAAGGGGTGAGGCCTCGGTGCACAGCTGTTCCTGCAATTCTGCATCCTGGATTAACCATGTCCTTGATAAAGACCCAGGGGCAAAGTCCTTTCCCAGACTAGGACTCAACACTGCCTTTAAAGGTGTCCAAGCAGGCACAAAGGCAAAGATGGGGACACAAAAAGTGGGAGGCAGCCAAAGGTTGCTATAAACTCCAGTTATTTTGGAGGCTGAGACGGGGATTACTGTAAACTTAAGGATACATATGGCTTACATCCTGAGTTTCAGGCCAGCCTTTTCTACAGAGTAAGATAGTGTCTCAAAAGCAAAACAAAAAAAGGGTTGGCAAGGTATAAAGGAACAAATTTGCAAAGATACAGGAAACTCCCCAAGAACCTGGAGCTACATTTTCCCCTAGCCAGGCTTGATGTGAAGTCCCCACTGCCTTATCTCCTAGATTCTCTAAGCCTATGGCTTTCCCCCACTGCTACTAAGTGACCTGGACTCAACACCAGCAGTGGACATATTGTCAAATCCAGCAATGGTCTTGTCCTCACACAAATCTAGGACAGCCCCTTGTACCAGGGCCAAGCCCAAGAGTTAGGGCAGGGGCTGAAGGAGGTAGCCTCAGTCTAATCTTCCCAGCTTCTGAGCCATGTCTCCAAATGAACCTGGTATGTTCTCTACATACCTGACTGAAGATGTGAAAGAAAGCACCCTAGAAATTACCCAGACTGATGAAAACTATAAAAACATATCTGATACCTGGAACTGAGATAAGTAGGGGAGGAGATGGAGTCCACCCTCCCTGCATAAAGTGATTTGAAGCCTACCTGTAGCATGCATGTTTATCAAGTGTGACTTATTGTCTGTATCTCTCACCAACTCTGAACCTCAGTCTGTAAGTTTTTCTTTCTTTCTTTCTCTCTCTCCCTCCCCCCCACTCTCTCTCTGGAAATTCCTCATTTCTGTTCTAGGGCTCTGGATGCATGCAAGGACCCTAAAATGAGAGACCCACTGAGCAATACTGTGCATGCTCCCAAGATCTGTCACTAAGTTATATGCAAGAGGGCAAGGTAGAGTAAGAAAGGCAGAACTGCAGCCACCTCTTTGGCTCATGCCAAGTGCCAGCCTTGGCCTGAGCTTGTCAGTTCACTTCCGCAAAGGTTACAGAGCTGGCACTGATAGTACAGGACTATAAATCATGATACTTACAGTTCACACTGGGATACCAAGTGAAATTCTGCCTGAAAAAAGACATGTAAGAAATAGTAACACTGGCCTAAGGCAAAGTGCTTGTATAATATGCAAAAATCCCCAGGTTCCATCCCCAGTATCCTTGACACACACAGGGAGTGGGTGAGAAAGACAAGTGCCTGTCAAGGTGTGAAATGAAAGTTCCCAGAAAAACACTGAATCTGCTACATCTACTTCCAACAAGGCTGAAAGGACTGATGAAACTACTGTGATCACAGAGAGATGGAATGTTACAAGTCAGAGCCAAATTACCTTGGGCTACCTTTATTTAACCATTCCTTGCCAACCTCTGCATCTGAACTAATACCCTGGTGACTATCACTTGACCAGGTGTAGTCATTTTGGGAATGTAAGAACAGACCCCATCTTCTACCAACCCATGATCCCTGACTCCACTCTCAGGGCTTCAGTCCAGGGAACACTGGGGCAGATGGCAGAGGGCCCTCGTAACAGTTGGACAAAAGTCTCTTCACTTCAACTGGCCTTGGTATACCTGGAGAAATCACCTTCTTGTGCCCAACATTCTATGTCCACAGTCTCCATCTACAATCACACCTGACTCTAAACTCCACATGGACGATGTACACGCACTCCAGTGCCTGCCCACCCAGACAACACCACAGCTCCCAGTATGACATTGCTGCTCCTTCAGTGCTTGATTGTGCCCAGCCTCAATTGAGCCTACAGACAACCATGACAGTAATCACCCTGCTGTCTTCCTAAACTTCCCTCTAGCAACTACAACTTGCTGATGTGCTTAGGTTGAAGACAGTTAAGACTGTGCCCTCCTTAGATTCAGGAGATAAATAAGAACACCAAAGTCCACAGACAGGGCTCAGAACACAACTAGATGAATATTGTGGGGAGCTGGCAGACTGAATAGAACATATTGTCAAAAGGACAGACATGATTAAACACACCCTTTTGAAAATATTTTATTTTTATTTATTTATTCATTTGACAGTGAAAGAGGGAGAGAGAGAGAATGAATGTGCCAGGGCCTCCAGCCACTGTAAATGAACTCCAGACACATGAGCCCCCTTGTATATCTGGCTAACATGGGTCCTGGGGAATCAAACCTGGATCCTTTGGCTTTGCAGGCAAATGACTTAACTGCTAAACCATCCCTCCAGCCTTCAACAGCCCCTTTTAATGCTAGACCATTATAGACATAGAAACAGTGACAAAGAGACAAAAGTGCACACACGTCTGCAGGTAAGTGGTCAATGTGTATCAATCCCCATGTTAACAGGCTCAGGCAGGAGGGAGTCTTTAGTAGCATTACAGTTGGACAGCCAGATACAGTTAATACTGAGACCACTCATGAACTTCAAGCTTGAAATTGTTTCCTAGAACCACTCCTGGCACCACAGTCAGTATTAGTTTGAGTTCTGGATGGAAGTGAATCCATAGAATGAGTATACATTACAAGGAGGATTTATGTGTGGAATTGGCTTACAGGAAGTCCAGCAATGACTGTCTGCACACTGGAGAGTCTGAGAACTCTGCTGCTGCTCATCATGCCTCAGCAGTCCCAGTCTGGCACTGGAGGTCTAGAGGATTCCTGGGGAACTGCTGGTCTTCAATCCATGCTGGAAGGCTCATGAAGGAGGGTTCTGATGCCCATGAAGTATAGCAGCAACAAGGTAGGTAATGTAAAGAGAGCAAGATGTTATATTTCTGTACATTTCTCTACACCGAGCCTAGAGAAATATAAAAGTCACTTCATTGTAGGAAGCAAATGGCAAATGACTTCCAGACAAGCATACAAAATGCATAGAAGTCCAGACTACCAAGGCCATTGTTCACCTGGCTGACCCAAATCCCTTTAATTCAGCCAGGGATACAGCCCAATCACCCTTTCTGGCAGCTGCATGTCCCCAGTGTCCTCCAGGATCCATGAGCATGCTCCTGTGACCCTGAGCACCCTACCCAACACACAGCAGCACAGGCTCTAGGGAGCCCCTGCACAAGCATCCAGGAGGCCTTCTCTTGAGCCTGACAGCTCAGCAACACTGCAAAGCTGCCAGCCCCAGGGCACCCACATGAAGCTGGCTGCACACCAGTGGGTCATAGAATGGGAACAAATATGGTACAGATAGATACAGGGTGAACGCTTCCCTCCCTCGGCTCAAAGGCCTGCACACCATTTCAGGACAAAGCTCCCAGTGGGTGCTGCAATCAGGGCTGGGGTCTACACACAGGGTGCCCAGGTTATTGGCCCATCCAGCCCCTCTGCCATAGCCAGAGAGACAAGGCCAGCGTGGCCCTAATGGAGTACTTGGGCCTGGAGACTCACAAGTCGAAGATGGGGAGCTGAGGCCGCTCATCCTGATCAGCCACTCAGATTCCCTGCCCTGAATCATGATGTTACACTTACCATTTCTGGCTTCCTGAAAATCTTTCTGCTATCCCTGCAGCAAGGTGGCACAGGTCACCGAATCACCAAAGTCACCAAACTCCAGGGAAGTAAATGATCCCAGAGGTGCTAAACAGATAGTGTGCTCAGACACAGAGGTCCTGGACTGCAGAAGCCCTCCTCCTGCTCTGAGTGCCTGACTGGACAGTGCATGTCAATGAGCAGTGCTCATCTATCTACTCAGGCCCCGACAGACAGCAGAGAGGAGGAGATGATGAGTGAATGAACCCACCACAACTTCGTTAGCCACAGGGACAAACTTACTGCTAAAATAGCATTTGGTAGGCTGAGGCAGAAAAGTCAGCACTTCAAAACCAGCCTGGGCTGTATGAGACCCTAGCTACAAAACTATAGCAAATATAGGGCTGGAGAGATGGCTTAGCGGTTAAGCGCTTGCCTGTGAAGCCTAAGGACCCCAGTTCTAGGCTCAGTTCCCCAGGTCCCACGTTAGCCAGATGCACAAGGGGGCGCACGCATCTGGAGTTCGTTTGCAGAGGCTGGAAGCCCTGGCACGCCCATTCTCTCTCTCTTCCTCTATCTGTCTTTCTCTCTGTGTCTGCCGCTCTCAAATAAATAAATAAATTAATTAATTAATTAAAAAACTACAGCAAATATAAATATAAATGTATATAAAATAATGCATTTTACTGGGCATGATGGCTCATGCCTTTAATCCCAGCTTTTCAGTGGCTAAAGAAGGAGGACTGCTGTGAGTTAGAGGACAGCCTGAGACTATACAGCAAAACAAGATCCTACCATATAAAAAATAAAATTAAAACAATAAACCCATAATTTTCAATGTCATTATGTTAAAGCAATGCTTTCTGTGGGAGATCCTAACCCTCACCAAAATTTGCACTTATCTTTGTATCATCATAGAAATTACATATATCTTGTTTACAAATGGGATAGCTATGAAAATCTTCCTTGAAAATTTTCCCAGTTATATTTTTTGTTTATTTATTTTTTTGTCAAGGCAGAGTCTCACTCTAGCCAATGCTGATCAGGAACAACTCACTCTGCAGTCCTAGTCTGGCCTTGAACTTACGCTACTCCTACCTCTGCATCCCATGTGCTGAGATTAAAGGCATGTACCACCATGCCTGGTTTTCCAGCTACTGTTTTGAGCAAGAAATCTAAGCGTTGAAATGAAATGTCCCCAAACAAGTGAAATTGTAATCACAACTTTCAAATATTTTAAAGGTAATAGAACCTCTCTAACAGATTTTAAATAGTTGGCCTATGTTATATTTAATCAATCTATACCTCAACATAAGGCCCTTGCACAATGATGACAGAAAATATTAGGAAATACTCCATATTTTATATTCACACATACATACAAACAAACATTTCTTCAATAACACTTTTCACTCAAGTGTTGTCTCTCTTATCCTATAAGAATATTATTTCCTTATGGAAATAACACCTAATCTTGTATGAACATAGTAATACTGACTCAAAATAACATGCTTAACTAGAAAAATACAATCTGAAAATCCATAATTGCAATGGAGAAATTGAGTATATACTTATTTTTATTTATCCTCATTTCTTCATGAACAAATTTATTATTTATTCATGATACCCACTTAGATTACCTCCAAAGTACTGGGACAAAGGACCCAACCAAAAGCTGCTTGTGGGAGGAAAATATTTATTTTGGCTTGCAGACTTGAGGGGCAGCATCATGATGGCAAAGGAAAGAATGGCATGGGCAGAGGCAAATGCCAGCCACAGCAGGTGGAACAGCGCAGCATGACAGTGAGCTGAACACTGGCAAGGCAAAGCTGGCTGTTACACCCATAAGCTTTCTCCCAAGCACACACCTCTCCTCTAGGAAGTCTTCACTTCCCAAATTGCCACCAGCTGGGTACAAAGCGTTCAGAACACATGAGTTTATGAGGGACACCTATTTCAACTCAAAACAGCACACCATACTAGTAATTACCTACTGCATTACAAAAGGATGAGAACTGGGGGAAAAAACATAGAGGGACAAAGGATCCTGCAGAATCTAGGATGGGAAAATTGCCATTTTACACAGGGGCTCGTTGAGAAAAAGATTTTCCATAAACACGTGGACAACTTGAGGAAATGGCCAAGAAGATGGCTTCCAGAAAAAAAGAACCTGTAGGGAAGACAACACAAAAGTGGCCAGGAGGAGCTTGAGATCCTGGGAGCTCAGTGGACAGAGTTTGGGCCTGCGGCCAGAAGGCAAGGACTCCTTAGTGTCTAAACCTCGTCCCTTTGCTCTAGCCTACAGGAAACATCGCTGGTACTTGAGAGGCCCTCGGGAACACTTTTCTCAAAAGCCAGGGATTCTACCTGGCAAATGTCCAAAACCCCTTAAAAGATTAGCCAGACCCCTGACAGCCCTTTTCAGGGTAGCACACAGGATCAAACTCTCCTTTACTTTCTCCTCTTCCTCATTTCTCCCTTTTCATACTGCACACCTTCTAGAGCTCGAATGTTCTCTGTGCTTACTACTAAAGACTAAACAGCTGCGAGTATGTGACCGGAAGCCTCTGGCTTTTGCAGTCTGTCTCTGCAAATAGTGCAAGCCCAGTTCTGGGAACATTATTGACACTTTTGACTATTGAGTAAATTCAGTTTCCAGTCTTTAGTTCACTCATTTCCCCCTTTATTCACTTCCCAATTCCTACCTCCAGCACAGACATTTCTTGCTATTTGATCCTCCCATTCAGTCAACACCTCACCAAATGCCATTAAGGTAAGGCTCAAATGCAGACTGGAGTTGCCTGACACTTTTGTCCTCCCACACCCCAGGAGTTCTCTGGATCTCTTACCTCCAGCTTTTGCCCCCACCACCACCACCACCAGTAGGTGAAGACTTGGGGACACCCTTCTCCACTCTTGTGATCTCTGTTTGCAGTAGACAGCCTCAGATCACTGAGATGAACTTCCAAATCAGGCACAGTTTTGGAGGAAGAGATATTTATTGAAGCTTACAGATCCAACAGAAGTTCCATAATGGCAGAAGTTGGCAACCTCTTGCAGGACCAAGCAGAGAGAGAGAGAGAAAAGCCACAAGCCAAAAACCCAAAAGACACAACACCACTATATGCAAGCACATTTAAGAACCCAGGCAGAACTCAGGCACTCTGCATATCTTTAAACTGAAATTCCAAATCTACAACCACATCTTAGGCTGGACCCTAAAATCTGCCTAGTGACTATCCTTGGGTAAAATGTCTGCAGATCTGCATTACAAACTTAAATAAACTCCTGATTATATTAGGGGCCAAAGGAGACCACAGCCCAACATGTGTATCATTTAAAAGTGGTATTGGGGGCTGGAGAGATGGCTTAGTGGTTAAGCACATGCCTGTGAAGCCTAGGGAACCTGGTTCGAGGCTCAATTCCCCAGGACCCACGTTAGCCAGATGCACAAGGGGGCGCATGCGTCTGGAGTTCGTTTGCAGTGGCTGGAAGCCCTGGCGCACCCATTCTCTCTCTCTGCCTCTTTCTCTCTCTGCCTCTTTCTCTCTCCCTGTCTGTTGCTGTCAAATAAATAAATAAACAAAAATTTTTTTTTTAAATGTGGTACTGGGCCAACTGGTTTGAACTCCTTTCTTCTGAGATAGCCACCCAGGTACCTGGCTCTCCTGGGATTATGTAGACTTCAAACCAGTTGCCCCAATAGCACCACTGGAGGACCCCTTCTTTGCCCCTCACCCATCATAAGACTGACCATACGAAAAAGCCACACCAAAAACACCAGGATGCTCAACAAACATCAACCCAACCTGGACTTCTTCTCACTCTGGACTCTGGGGAAATACCTCTACCACATGTCTTCTTATCCTCGGGGTCTGGAAAGAAAGGTTAATGAACCACTGATCTCAAACCACTGTCCTCAGCAGACCATAAAACTTTCAAGGAACTTGGCATAAGGATCATCTGTTGCAAAGCAAGTTCATAACTGAAAGAGTAGCCAGGTTAGACTTCAAGAACTATCAGGCCCCCTGAGCACAATGGTCCTAATCCGCTCTGCTCTTAGCAGGTGATTAGCAAATAAAAAAAAAAAAAAAAAAACTTCTTTTAACTCTCCCCCCATCCCTGGCCCTTTAAATCTCAAATCCCCACACTCAAGGGTGGCCTCAGTTCTAATTCCTGAGGGAGAATGGATGTGGTCCCTTAGTATTCAGAATAAAGAATAGTCTGTGTTGTTGAAGCTGGCTTTACTTCTGTTGCATTCAGGTTCACAATGCTGGCAGAAATCACCTGACCAAGCTTTGGGGGGAAAGAGGGGTTATTTTGATACAGACTTGAGGGGAAGCTCCATGATGGCAGGGAAAAATAATGGCATGAGCAGAGGGTGGACATCACCCCCTGGCCAACATAAGGTGGACAGTAGCAACAGGAGAGTGTGCAAACACTTGCAAGGGGAAGTTGGCTCTAATACTCATAAACCCACCCCTAACCATACACTGCCTCCAAGAGGCATTAATTCCCAAATCTCCATCATCTGCGAACCTAGCATTCAGAAAGCCTGAATTTATGAGGGACACCTGAATCAAACCACACCTTCTCTTCTGTAATCCTCACATGGCTCTAGTCAATCCTGAATTTCAAAAGAGTGAAATACGGAGCAGCAGACTTTATTGCAAGCAGAAAGCTCCCTTCCAGGTGGGAGAAGACTAAAAGCTGGGAGGGGTCATCTGAATGGCCTCTGGGATAGGGTTCTTATTGGTCCAGACAACATTACATCATTGCCCCAGATGTAAATGAGTGATGGACGCACAGATTTCTCATTAGTCCACTGGCATACATAGAACTTATGTTCTTTTAAGGACACCTTAAGGAACTTCCTTCTCTGGTTATTGTTGGTGGCTAACATTTTGAGGGTGGCCCCACTTGTCACCATTGACTCATACAACCAGCTTTTCCCTACAGAAATTGGCAGCATGACAACAGGAACACCCTGATCTGACAGAACAGTGCCCTACAGTGCAACCTGCCTGGGTGCTCCGATGACCGTCTGTCCTACCCTTGGCCCCAACACAAAAACAAGGCTGAAGATGCATTGGTGGAAGAGCAGTCAAACACTTCGAGGGGTATCCTTGCCATCATATCTCTGACCTGCCTGTGTCTCACTAACTCCTGTAATTACTAAAGGCCATCCTGACCAAAGTGACAGGGAAAAATCAATGTAGGTTTGATTTGTATTTCTGGGATGGCTAAGCATGCTATTTCCTTATCCCCAAATTTGTTTGTAGTTGGCCAGTACCTTCTTTTCAATGGGCTCGTCAATCAGTTGTGTTTTATTCCTTGAATGGTGTGGGAAATTGTGCCTGGTGAACTGAGCATGTGGCTGAAGGATTATTTACTGAGCTATTGCAAGTTCCTCTAGTGGGGATAAACCATACACCTCTACCTCACTTCTACATAGTTCTATTTGAACTTAGGAAGTAATTGGGGTAAGTTAAAACACAGGAACAAAGACCTAATCCCAGATGCAAATGTCCCAATACAGAAATGTGAGAAAACATAAAAACACATGGCAACTTGTTTTGAAATGAGTTCTCAGGCTGTTCTGAAACTCATGGCTCATGTGATCCTGTGCCTTGGTCTCTACAGCATGTGATATTAAAGGCACATGTCACCACAACCTGATTATTTTAAAACTTATATGACTTGATAGCAGTTTAGATGATTTTAATTTGCAAACTCGATTTTTGTCTCAATTTCGTGGCATGGAGGCATTCAAGTAGGTGGAAATTCAAATACTGCTTGCCTTCCAGGATTGCTTTAAATCTTTCCTTCTCACAGGCTGTGTAAAGGAAGATGTAATGGTCTGAGATTACACCAAGAATGACTTAATGGTGGCTGTATTGCAGTTCATATTTTTCATTATGTCAGTATTTTCCTTTGCCATCATTTTTTATTTAGCATTCCTGCTTCTGATTCATTATGAGCTAGGTATAGTATTAGAAATTCGAAATAGTTTCTAAGGCCTTATCATTTGCTGTTTACTTTGCATACATAAGTGTGGTATGAATGATATGTGTATGTATAGTGCATGCACATTTATGTTCAAATGCTCATTGTCTGCCTGGATTCATAGAGGCCAGAGAATGACAGATGCTCCCCCCAATAGTACACATCTATTTCTTTGCAATGAACTTTGTCACTGAACCCAGAGCTAGTATTTTTTGTTAAGATTGTCTGACTAGTGAGCTTTAGTAGCTGTGGCTTCTGCTCCCACAAGGGCAGGATACATGCTTGTTGGTGTTATAGGCATCTATGCCCACCTTCCACTGTTTATGTGGGTGCCAAGGAATCAAACTCAAGGTGAATCAGGCCCATTCAGGCTTTCACAGCATGCACTCTTACCCCTGTCTACTGTCTTGCTTTTCTACCCTTTGGGTTGTGGCAAAACCTTCAAACTGAAAATTTCCAGTCATCTGAAATTTATTTTCGAGGTTTGCAGAAACTGGAAATGTCCATGGCTATAGTGCTCAGATATCCAGTCTCTTAATAGCCAGCTGTCTGTTATTTCATTACATAGTTGAAGGGCAAATGAAAAAAGTACCAACATCCTCTGGACCTCATTGGGCACTACTTCAAATTACATGCTTACGTATTTAAATTCACAACAAAATATATTGGTGAATTGAAAAGTATGTTAAAACAACATTTGGAGGTGAAACAATATTTATTTGAGTATAAATATCTTTTGGCTCTTTCTATAGTTGTCTCATGTATATTAAAACTGTATATGAGTTTTACAACTCCTACCTAGTCATCTGACATCTCTACCCTGAGCTGAGACTTAGCAACTATCAAAGCAAGCTTAGGAGAAACCAAGATCACAGGGCCTGCTGTTACCATGGGGAGATTCTATAAATGTAGCTTTAAAATTAGCTACTTTGGGCTTCATGCCTCTTCCATACCTGCAAGCCCTTCCATTTCCATGCTCCAGAAAGCTCCACCCAGAAACCTTGATCATAAGGGAATCACCTAGGAACAGATAACAGATACTAGGGTTAAAAATGTCCTAGAGGAAAGTTGATCTGTCCTTTCTCTTTCTGTGTTGCTGCCCTGCTGGGGCGAGAGCTGCCTCAGAAAGCAAGTGGAACTCCATGACAGACATATATGAATCTCTCCAAAGCCACACTCATCTCTCATTGTTTCCTCAACAGCTGTAGTCCTGGTGGCATATTAATCTGCATATAGAGTGTTCTTTGGCTCGCCAGGGATTCATGACCTCAGTATATCTGCATCTATCACATCTGAAGACTCTCCCTGTGGCACCATTTCATTTAATTTCTGGCTTCATCTAATATTCTTATTGAGCCAATCTATGGACAGAAACCAGGCCTCTAATAGCTTCTCACATGGAAAATCAAACTTACTTGTCAGGAAACTTACTTAGAACTAACTTACTTACAGGCAACAAGAGACTGTGGAGAATTAAATGTGACAAATCTGGAGGAAAAAATTATACTGCATTATATTTTCTTTCTTTCCTTTTTTGGGGGGGTACTTATTTTTGTTTTCTGAGGTAGAGTCTAACTCTAGCCCAAGTTGACCTCAAATTCACTAGGTAGACTAAGGCTGACCTTGGACTCTCAGTGAACCTCCTACCTCAGTCTCCCATGTGCTGGGATTAAAGGTGTGTGCTACCATTCTTGGCTTTATGTTTGCTTCCTTTAAAATTTATTCCTTTGAAAGCCAGGTGTGGTGGTGCACACCTTTAATCCCAGGACTTGGGAGGCAGAAGTAGGAGGATCGCTGTACATTCAAGGCCACCCTGAGACTACATAGTGAATTCCAGGTCAGCCTAGCCCAGAATGAGATCCTACCTTGAACCCCCCCGCAAAAAAAAAAAACCCAAAAATTATTCCTTTGAAAGAGAGAGAGAACGAAGCAGAGAGAAAAAGAGAGGGAGGGAGGATATGAGTACCAGGGCATCTAGCTGGTGCAAACACACTCCAGATACACACAATGCCTTGTGCATCTGGCTTACATGGGTCCTGGAGAATCAAGCCTGGGACCTTTGGTTTTGCAGGCAAGTGCCTTAACTACTAAGCCATCTCTCCAGTCCTGTGTTTGCTTTTTTAAAATGGCCTATTTATAATATTTTTCTGTGTACGAATTGACAGCTTGTGGTCATCTGAGACAGACCCTGTTCTAGATAATAGTTGTTCTATGTGTATTCCTATTTAAGCTAGACTAACTCATGAGACATTGCATCTTTCCTCTGAGGTAAGTTCATTTGTACATCACAATTCACATTTAGTGAATGAAATATTATGGACACTCCTCTGAACATGCCAGTTCAGTCTTAAACTTGACCACTTAGCTTATATAGGTTATTTTAGAATATCCAAATACAAATGGTTTCAAAAACTCCTGTTTCCTTAGTAACTATTTCTATTTTTATATCAATGGCACCCCTCTCTACACCTCTGTAAACTTGATTCATCCAGACCATCCACCCCAGCATTCCATTCAGACTTCCACATCCATATGATGCAAGAATACAGCTAGGATTTCTGATATCGATTATGCTCTCCATTACCCCCAAGAGGCTTCCCCTCCTCCATCCCCCTTCTTTATAAAAGTTTCTCTGTGGAATCAGAACTGTTGGTTCAACCCAACAAGTCTGGAAAGTAACACCACCACAGCTTTCTGCAGCAACTTGGGTATGCTGAGAGAAAGTCAGGGATCTAGGGCCAACCTCCTGTTGTGGAAATTAAGATATCTTTGCACTGAGATGAGGGAATGGCCTCTTCCTGCAGACCTTCCTCAGCACATCACTCCAGGCTCCTTTCTCAGGACAGTTTTCCTTTTCTTCCCATAAAGCCCTCTCTAACTATCCTGCACCATCTTGTTCTTTCTCTGGCTCATGCCTCCCTCCCCACTTCCATTGATTTTTTCCAGGATCCAATGCCTTTCTCTCTATGTCTTCAGATATCTCCTGTCTTTTCTGGTATTAAAATAAAGTATTGGGGCTGGAGAGATGGCTTAGCGGTTAAGCGCTTGCCTGTGAAGCCTAAGGACCCCGGTTCGAGGCTCGGTTCCCCAGGTCCCACGTTAGCCAGATGCACAAGGGGGCGCACGCGTCTGGAGTTCGTTTGCAGAGGCTGGAAGCCCTGGCACGCCCATTCTCTCTCTCTCCCTCTATCTGTCTTTCTCTCTGTGTCTGTCGCTCTCAAATAAATAAATTAAAAACTAAAATAAAATAAAGTATTGGAGTCAAGAAATAAGTGGTCTCAGGGTCTCCATCTTTACTCCAAATTCTCACATTGAGCCCTGTCTCTTGGCTCTGAGGACCCTGGGTGACTCCCATCTGGCCCTGACCCTCAGGAGGCTACAAAATCGGACCATCCAAGGTGGATCCAAGGACCACCAGCACGTTTCAGCTACCAGGAAGTCTTGAAGATCTTCAGAGACTTAAAGGCCTCCTAGGCCATAGAGAACAGTAAATTGGTTCCAGCTCAGTAGATACAAAAGCCAGTGTATCTGGACCCTGTAGAGTCTGAGGCATGGATAGGAACACTGCAGCCATAGTGTGGTGTAGAAATGTGGTTTCATCAGATGTATTCTACCAGATGGACTAATGGGACTTTTGTTAACTTGTGCAATGAGGCCCACTTCCCAGCCTCATCAGGGTTGCCTGAATTAAAGCACTGAGAAGTAGAATCAGGACTCCTGATTCCACCCAAACACAGTCCACCTGTGCAGCATCTCTGTGTGTGCCTCTGTTTGTGTCAGTGGGTATGTTTATCTGACTGTGATCTGTCTGTGTGTCTCTGTGACTATCGTTTTCACTGTTTAAATCTGGTGTATGATTGCCACCCCCTCTTGGTCTCTGCTGTCCCAGACCATCTTTCCCTTCTGTCTCTGCATCTCACCACCCCAAGGTTGCTACCACCTGGACAGCACTGAAGATTCCCACTTTCTGGCAAGAAGACTGTTGTTAGACAATTCCTCTCCTTCAGCCAGTGTATGTCTGTGTATGTGTACCTAGAGCTTCCTGCATGCTAGGAAAAGTATCTGCCACTTAGCCACATCCTCAGTGCATTATTTAAATTTTTGTTTGGAGACATGGTCTCACTCTAAACCAGGCTGGCCCTAAATATGGAATACTCTTCTATTTCCTGCCCAACTAGCTGTAATTTCAGGCTTGCATCTTCAGGACCAACTATGTGTCCTTGAAAAAAGAAGAGCCTAGGGCATGCACTAACTACCCTTCAGCCTCCTAGGCTCAAATTAAGCCTCCCCCTGCTCAAGCCCCCTAGTGGCAGGTTTGGAGGTGGGTCTTCTGCACAAGTCCTGAATGTGTGTCTCCTTGCACTATCCCTTCTCTACACCAGAATCCTGAAGCACCACGTGGTGCCCCAAGAATGCCAGATACTCAAAGCAAAGGAGACTTGGAGAAAGGGGTTCAGAGATGGTGGGACCTATTAACTGACAGTGCAACAGGATCAGAAAATGAGCACACTACAGCCAGGACCCTACAAAGGAAGTTGCTTTCTGTGTGATCACTTCTTCCTGCTCAACTTGGCAGCAAATCCTACTTCAGAGAGAGAACGCGCAGTTAGATCACAGAAGAAGCTCATGAATCCCTGACTCTACCCCTCCATTCCTCAGTTTCCCCATCCAAACCATTCCTTCTCAGGAAGGAGACAGAATTAGAGCTGGTTGTAGGCACTGAACCCATACATTAGTCTACTGGTTGGATGCTGGAGCCAAATCTGTCTGCTCCCTCTTCATACCCAAGTGTTCAGAGACTCAAGTTCTGATAAAAATTTGAATTAAAGTTTTATACAAGGTTGAGAAGTGATTACATGGTCCAATTCCTGGATGGAACGTGTTCCACAGTTTATGGTCCTATCCTGTCTCATCTGTGTGCTAAGGAAGGCTATGAGGAATTATAAACTGATAGTTAAGGTGAGGGTTAAGATGAGCAATGAAGCTAGGAATGGTACTGCCTGTATGTAATCCTGGCGCTATGGAGGCTGAGACAGGAGGACTGCCATGAGTCAGAAGCCAATCTACACAGGGAATTCCATGACAGCCTGACTTCATAGTGAGACCCTGGATCAAACACAGAACAAAAAGCCTGTTGAGGTAGCACAGCCTTTAATCTCAGCTACTAGAAGGCCACAGCTGCATTCCTACAAGTTCAATTCCAGCCTGGCATAGAGAAAAAGACCTTATGTCAAAAAAAATAAATAAATAAAAAGGCCTTAAAAATGTTATAAAGGGATGAGTGATCCTGCTTCTTCCTTCATTCCTAAAACTGCAGAGGAGCTGGGGACATGTAACAGCTGCAGAGCATATAGCTTCTCATTTCGCTTCCCTGCCCTGTCATGTCCTCCTCCAAGTGCCTCTGTTGAGCTTTCGGGCACTGCTCCTTATTCCTCCAAAGTCCTCAAACACTGTTCCTCCTCTCAAGTTTAAATCTGGAGAAAAAAAAAAAAGTCATACTCCAAGTTTATGTACACTTAGTAGGCATTAAGCATTGTTCATTACTATATTTTCTCATTATTTTTATTTTGTTTTCTTTTCTTTTCTAGGCAAGCAATAACTGTAGCCCAGGCTGACCTGGAACACACTCTGCAGCCCTAAGCAGGTGTCAAACTCAGTGGCATCCACTCTTAGGCCATCACCTCTTCCCTCATACTTGTCTTCTTATATCTTCTTACTTTCTTGCCACACCCATTCTCTATCTTTTTCTTTCTTTCTTTTTCTGAAATAAATAAATAAAATATAATTTAAAGGTTTAAAAACAATCAATTTCACGTATTTCATTTTTGTTTGCAAAAAACTGAAAATCTACTCCTATTAAACTATTAAAAAAAAAGTAAGGGTTATTTCATTTGTCCTGGAACTAACTTACTCTCTGTTGGAGAATCTGCTTCTCTTTTTCAGATAGATGCAGATCCTAAGGAGAGAGCCACCCCATCATACCTCAAAAGAGCCCCGGCTGAAACTAAAGAAGATTAGCGAAACAAGCAATGGTGCTCTTTTCCTGATGAACCAGATACCAGCACAAGGGGGAAGGAGACCAACACAGAGAAAAATCAACGCCTACCAAATCAGAGAGCCAGAACCTCAGAGGCCCCCAACACCTCATCACTGAAACAGACCAAAAATGAACCCAACATGGCTCAGGGATATTTTGTGGAAGAGGGGGTGGAAAGAATGTCAGAGCCACATGTTGGGTCATGATATGCAGAGACATTCATCGTACCAATAACTGTGGGCTAACTCCACAAGGCATGACCCATATACCTCAACAAGGAGGGGCCAAAGGGAAGGGGGTAGGTCATGGATGAGCCTAATAATGGTGCCAAACTGCCTGTATTTGCTGAATACAAAACTAATTTAAAAAAATTTTTTAAGTAGTTAATGGTGAAGATAGAATTTGGACACACATTGCCTGTTTCCTTTCAAAGCCCTTCATCTCTCCGATTATTTCCAGTCTCATGTATGCATTATCTCTCCATTCCACTAGCCCCAGATGTCATATCTTGTTGAAGCATACTCAAAAATAAAATTAACTTATAAAGCTAAAAAAAAAATTGAAAATCTTATATAATAACCCCCATATAAATATAAATTATGTCTACTCCTGTTGGTACTTATACATTGTTTATGATTTCAAATATAAACAAAACCAAATTATAGTATGTGAAAAATCTATGAAAAGAAGCAGCATTAATTTAGGCTTAGTGTCCATGAGGAATTCATTTTCATCTTGTAACAACTTAGCTATACAAGGAAGACATCTAGACTTTATTCTTTGACTATTGCCACACAACGCAGTTTTCTAATATTTATAAGTGAAATATTGCAAATGGCTAACCACATAGTGCACATGGCTATCATGCTCCAGTCATCACCCCAGACCCTGGAACTTATGACTAACCTGTTACTGGAAACTGAGTCACAAAGACATATCACCAGAGATACAGAGAATAGAAAATTTATTCATGTTGACATGGACTAAGGAGAATAACTTCCAAAGACTGAGTACTGAGCTCTGACATCACAGGAGTTTTATAGACAGTATGGCAAACAGTCTGACATCATTATGGATTCTTTACAATGGTGGGTTACAAGTTTCCAAGGTTTGTGAGCACAAACAGAAGATTCCCTAGCAATAAATCAGTGGAAAAGTACAAGAGTAGAACAGAAAGTTGTTTGTTCAGGGGTGTTTGTGCCAATGGCTACACTAACCAGATAATACAAGCAGGGTGCAGTTACATGGATAGGAAAGAGACATGGGGTCATGCTGTCTCTCTGGTATAAGCTAATGAAAACTTGTGTTTTAAAGTACTATCTGAGTCTGGTTTCCTTGTTAAATTTCTTCTGCCACAGAACTGCTGGCTGCACATCAGACTTTCATAGAAGGACATTAAAAACCTTCCAACCTCATGTTACGTGGACCAATAAAATCAGAAATTTTGAGATGTGTTTAAATGTTTCTAGGAGAATTTAGTATGAATACAAGATCCAAAACTACTACTTTGAAACATTACTACATGCAAGTATCATCTTAAATTTATGACACAGTTTGCTGCGATGTTGTGGGATGTCATTCTTACCTAACTACCATCATTAGCTCAACTCAACATCTGCTCATTTTGTTCTTGATTGAACACAGTCCTGCAAGTGCCCTATGATGTGCTGGGAACTGCAAAACATTACTTTCTGAAGCTGCCTTATTGTACAGAGAAACTGAGCCTATAGTACACGTTCTTCCATATTCTGACATCACAAATTCATGTACTCAATGTATTATTACGTCATGAACCTGTATATTTGATGGTGGTAAGAAATAATAAACAAATGTTAAATTGGTCACTAAGTCCAAAATTTACAGTAGGGATCATTCTTCTCTCCACATACTTGGTAGCTTTTGACATATAAATGTCATATATCTGGCATCCCAGTGTTAATAGACCAGTGTCACTGCCCCAAAATTTACCTGTCATCTACTTACTGGTCATCCTTCTCTTTCCATACCCACTGCAAACAGATACCTTGGCAGCCACTGATTATTAAATGTCTCTGTACTGCCTCATTTTTTTTTTTCACAATCTTATATCTTTGGAATGATGCTTCCATGTTGGATGTCCTTCTTCTCTTGGGGAGTTCTAGTCCTGTGACATGAGAATCAATCTCTCACAACCCTGCTCCCCCTCCTCATTATTTCAAACGCAGACAGAATGAGAGGCACGAGCAACTCATTAAATCACCTGCCCCCACCCATTATGTCTCCCTTTCCACCATTTTATTTACCATCCTTGTTGTCTTGTTCCTCTTTGTCTCTCTCACAACCCTGCCCTCTCTCCTTTTTTTTTTTTCATTTTGAAATGGCAACTTACTGTAAAGTCAAAATGGCCCTTGAAATCACAATTCTCATGCATCATCCTCCCAAGTGCTGGGATGAGAGGCATGAACCTTGTCTTTCTGTTCTCTTTTACTTCCTCACTCACCCCATGATTTCTTACATGTAGCACAGGCTGGCCTCAAACTAACAACCCTCCTGTCTCAGCCTGCAAAGTGCTGAGGTTGCAGATGTGCTCCCATGCCCTTCTCAGAACTTATGCGAGGGAGGAGTGTAAGACTGGCACTTGCCATGCAGTTCAGCTGGTTCCGTACACTGTAACCAACACTGTCATCAAACTCACAAAAGCAATCCCACTGCCTCAGTAATAAAAAGAGAAAGGTATGTCAACGTGCCTTAATAGGCCCTTGTTATTGCCTCTTATCCCTCTACACTGGCTGACTGAATGACCATGGTCATTGGCATCCCTTATTCACCTTTCTGGTGAATCCTGCAAGCAGGACCATCTATGAGGACACAGCATGTTTCCCAGGCTGAGATTTCCCTTAATCATCTCTGAGCCTCCCAGAACCAAGAAATGCCCAGTGGGGAGGGGGTCCTTGCTTTCCTTTCAGTCCAGAGGCACCATGAAACCAAATGCTTACTAAGTGTTCCTGGGAGGAGTGTGCTAAGATCCTTGAGAGATGTCTATGCCAGACCATAGTATTCTACATTCAGGGAAAAAAGGTCACAGGACAGGACAGGGGACTGTGGAAGTCACGCTGCCATAATCCTACACAGCAAGGAACAGACACAGCAGGTGAATGTTAAATCAGCTTCATCTCCAAGGCAATTCCTATACACTTGCCTTGCTGTAGCCTCAATACCCTGACAGGTAGCCAGTGACTGCACCCCATTGCTCAGTACAAACTGAGTCTTAAAAGTGGAGATTGGCTCTTCTAAGATAGCATGCAGAGAAGGTGATTGGGAATGACACCCAGAGCCGGTGAATGCCAGCAAGTGCACTACTACTGAACTGTATGCCTTAGTTTTTTTTGTTGTTGTTGTTATTTTTTGTTTGTTTGTTTGTTTGTTTGAGAGATCACTTCATTGCCCAGCTTTATTTGCAAGATGTTTGGTATTACAGCATGCCCCAAACTTTGTCTAGTTTCTCCTGCAGGTCTCCTCATCAACAAGATATACAGGCCTGGGCTGGAGAGATGGCTTAGCGGTTAAGCGCTTGCCTGTGAAGCCTAAGGACCCCGGTTCGAGGCTTGGTTCCCCAGGTCCCACGTTAGCCAGATGCACAAGGGGGCACACGCGTCTGGAGTTCGTTTGCAGAGGCTAGAAGCCCTGGCGCGCCCATTCTCTCTCTCTCCCTCTATCTGTCTTTCTCTTTGTGTCTGTCGCTCTCAAATAAATAAATAAAAAATTTAAAAAAAAAAGATATACAGGCCTATACTGTCTGTGTTTAATGGGAGATTTGAACTAAGGGATAGGCCACCTTAGCACTTCACCTTAACTGGGCACTGAAGAGGACATATAAGTATAGGCAGAAGGAGATGGAAGGGATAAAGCCTCTGCACACAGCTGCTCCTCAAATCTTGCATCCTTCATTAATTATCCCAGCTACACAGTCAGTTCTCTGCACTGCTAAAACCAAGACCACACACAGACACATGCATAAATAGCTCTGAGAGGGAAATTGCATAATCACAGTCACCAAGCCAGGAAGTGAGAATCCTCATCCCCGCTCATGACCTAGTGACTCCAGTACCCGGAGGAGAGGCTTCATAAGAAACATGTACTGAGCGACAGAGACTACAGACAGATGGGCCAGTGACAGTACAATGTGGGGTCACATTCACATGCCTAGATTAGGACAGTCAGAGAGTCACAGAGGTTCAGAGACAGGGAGATTATAGGTTCAGAGGTAAAAACCTAAAATACAAACTCAGAAGCAAATACAAAGCTTCACAGGTGAGCTATAACCTTGACCCTTGACTGTGGGGTGTAAGGAGGGGGAGGAGGGGGAGTGGGGGAGGAAAGGGGAAGGGAAGGAGAAGGGAGAAAGAAAATGTAAAATCAGCACATACTCTCCCCTGAGAATTTCAGGTTCTTTCATATGCCCATACCAGTGCACTTGGCATTCTCTTTGCTCTATTGACAATTTGTGTCAGATAGACTTTGTTTTGGGAATGGCCTGCCAATTTTGGGGTGCTCAGCAACACCCCTACCCCCACCTACAAGATGAGGTGCAGCACTGCATGTCTAACCCTCAATGAAATAACAAAAAATGACCCCTGACATGACAAAATATCTGTTGACTGGTTAAAGCAAACTCATTCCTCCTGAGAACAACCCCAGCAACACAGTCTATAGCATTTTTCTGGAAATACCAGACCAGTTGAGGAAGAAGCACAGGGGCTACTGAAGGAACCCCAAGATGGGGACCCCACGCTCTGCCCGGATATGGCGACACCCCAAATCACTCACGAGAAGTGGTCTTGATGCAAACTGCAAGAGGATTTTATTCCAAGCGCGCTGGGGCCCACAGTCGTACACCGCACAGGGGTAGAGGACTGCAGAGCCCCGAATGCAGGAACAGGACAGTTTTTATAGGGTTTCTAACAAAGCCTGTGCATTAGACCAATCATTTTTTTAATATCAGGAGCCCGCAGGGTGCGAGCCAGTCAGTTTGTGCCACTCCATAGTTTCTAAGCCAATTAGTTTAATTTGTTCAAGCCCCTCGTGGACCAATCAGTCTCTTATGACCTTGGTGGGCAGCATTTGCGCAGGTCCTTGGGTGGGAGTAGCAGAGTGTGGTACCAGTCTCCTATGACCTTGGAGGTCAGCATTTGCTCAGGTCCTTGGGTGGGGGTAGCAGAGTGTGGTATCAGTCTCCTATGACCTTGGTGGTCTGAGGCAGGCTGCTACAGCTTATGGTGCAGGCTACTAAGGCTTACAGAGTGGCTATTAAGGCTTATGGTGCAGGCTATTTACAGAAACCAAATAAGTGGTTCACTTTATTACTCATTTCCCATCCTTGAGGGCTATCTCATGCCCTTTTTACCTAGTTTTATATTAGGAGCGGGCTCTGATATAATGAGAAGAGGGATTCTTTACTTGCTTCCAACAGAGAGTAAAGCCTGGAGTTTGAGGTATGCAGGGGCCCGCTTAAGCTCCCTTTGGAGCATGATAGTATTTCTGGGCTTCTGAATTCTTGGGCCTTTCACTACATGTGTGACATGCTGTGACTTTGGTTGGATTATGGCAGGGAAGAAGCTGAACAATTCTAAGTGGCCACCAAGTGAACCACCTCAATCTGATGGAATGGGCAAGAGAATACAGGCCAGAATGGGGAAGAATTTCTGGATTCCGAATAGGCTGGACTACCCACTTCCTGGAACCATACTGATAAGAGTGATAAGGGGAAAACACAGACATATTGGTTTTTATAAAGGAATCTAAATAAATGCTGTTCATGGTTTGTATGGTCTTTAT
The DNA here is from genome assembly GCF_020740685.1 of Jaculus jaculus. Classification (NCBI taxonomy): domain Eukaryota; kingdom Metazoa; phylum Chordata; class Mammalia; order Rodentia; family Dipodidae; genus Jaculus; species Jaculus jaculus. The sequence continues at coordinate 667,639 of NW_025423491.1, forward strand.
TTTATAATTTTTAAAAATATTTCCTCCTTTCTTTTTTTAAGTATTTTTAATTTTTACTTTATTTATTTATTTGAAAGCAGAAAGAGACAGAGAAAACAGGCACAGAGAGAATGGGCTTCAGGGCTTCCAGCCACTGCAAATGAACTCCAGATGCATGCACCCCCTTGTGCATCTGGCTTATGTGGGTGATGGGGAATCCTAATCTGGGTCCTTTGGCTTCACAGGCAAGTGCCTTAACTGCTAAGCCAAGTCTCCAGCCCCTGTCTTAACTTTTGATCTAGATATAATCTAAATGGAGATTCAGAGGAATGTAAGGGCTACTAGCTTTGGTTTATATGAAACCCTCACTACAAGGAGAGAAGAGACCGTAAGTCCACAAGGAGACATACAGAACCAGTAACACCATAAATCTCAAGGTCATGACTGATTACTTGTCCAAAAAAAAAAAAAAATTGAAATGATTGCCTTTATCTCCCCTCCTATATTTGCTGTTAGCTATAGATGAAACAAATATATCTCTAAGAAAAGAATCCTTTCTTGTCCCAAATTGCCAGCTCTCTCAATAGAGCACAAGTTTAAAGTTGAATTCCTCCTGTCTTTGCTCACTTGCCACTGAAAGTACAAGGATGAATTCTGGTTTCAGGAACACAGGATCACTGATATAGATGACAGTTGTGGGAAGAAAGTCAGGATATTCTGAAATCACCAATCAGTGCGGTGAGAGAAAAATGATGGAACAAAGATTTCATACACAAGGCCAACTTCTCATACTTTAGACCCTAAAGAGATAGATGCATCAGAGCCCTGAACAATGTCCCAGCTTCACAGGCAGTCTGAACTTGACTTCCTGTTTCTCCTTCTGGTTACTCCTTCCTCCACATCACCTTGATGACCAGACCACAGTAGAGGAGAACCCAGCACCAAATTCCAGAACGGGGAAGTTGGGTTGAGAATGGTAACTCATCCTGCACAAGGCATGTGTCTCTCCTCCCTGTAAGGAAGACCATACCTACCTACTTCTGTCCTGGTGGTCTGAATTCCACAAACTCCAGGTCCAACATCTGGTCTTTCAGATCTTATTGCCAACTCAAAGTGCCATCTCCAAAGTAGAAACCCAGGGCCCAGCTTCTCAGGATGTCCTCACTGTGAGAAACGGGGTGATGGGTTTGTTTGTCTTTGGAGCTCTACCCACTGTCTGTCTCTTTTCTCCTGTCCAGGTGGCTAGGAAGACACACCATGCATGTAATTTTAATGAAGGTCCCATTGTATACTGCCTGTTGCCTCATATTTGAGCTGTGTGATTCAGGCCACTTTGTTTATTATATCACAGAAAACATCCTTGTTCTGGGAGGTTTGATATATGCCATTGCAGGAAGGTCTTACACATCCACGTATCAAAGGAGGACTCTAGGGAGATGGATAAAGCTATTTCCTTGCAAGATTAACAGCTCCACTTCAATTCGCCACCATGCACATGCACACAGCAAACCCACTCCAAGGCAATGAGAAGTTGAGCCAGGAGAACCCAGAAGCTCGCAGGCCAGCGTGAACGGTACACATGAAGCACCAAAACCAAATAATTCACCCCGTAAAACAAGTGAGACCTTGTGTCAAGCAAAGTGGAAATTGCCCTCAGACCTCCATATATACTCTATGGCATGCACATTCACACACAAGATACTTGAATCACATCAGTAATGTCATCTTCCTCTAAATTCCCATATACACCCTTAGTATCACATTAACCAAGCAATCTGAAGATCTCATCCAAATAAGAGGTTAGGCATCTCTGTGCCTGAAATACACTGATGTTTCTTTCCATTAAGTCCCTAACCTATTCTTCCCTTCATGAAGTGTCAGGAATTTCCTGACACCAGTCTGCCCCTCCCAAACTGTCATCTCTTCAAAGGTCTAATGACTTCTCTAACATTCTCTATCTGCCCATCACCACCATGTGTACTTTAGCTAGACACCTTTTCCCAAATTAGAGTGAGCTTATTAAACTTAGGACATTCCCAATTTTCGTAATCACACTCAGTAGTGTTGGATATTCATTTCTCACACCCCAAAGGCTTTTAGAGTTTTGGGTTTAGGCCAGAGACTAGTAAAGCCAAGACTTCACTTACTCTCCTTCCTGCTTCTCCTTATAGCATTTAGTACCTCACACTGCTGGTTTTATTTTCTATTCATATACATAGGAAAATGAAGGCAATGTCTGTAAGCACAACACACTTACAAAATTGGGATGGAGAGGTGAAGATACTTGTGAGTGGCATGCTGGAGCTGGCTTTGGGCTGTGGCCAGGCCTATCACCAGCGGTCCTGGCAGCACCACCTGGTGAGTTCACATGGCCCCTCTACCCTGCCTGACCCTCCTACCTGATGCTGAGAGGTCTCACTTATAAGCAGATCACCAGGGTTGCTGCCTTCTTCACCATCTCACTAGATAGAGGCCTAGGAAAATGAATTCTGCTGCTACCTTCTTATCATTTGCGCCTCCCTGCCTTTAAGTTTACAGTTTCTACAGTATTCTGATAGATCTTCAGCATTGTGATGTCACAGGCTATCTCACCTGCCCCTAGCATGGAGGAAGGCAGAGCCATCCACCATTGCTGACTGGAGGGCGGCTTCCAGAGGGGAGTGGGCTGCAGCTGTACTGAAGCAGGGACTTTGCAGCTCACAGAGCAGTTGCAGGACTCCTGGGGCCTGAGGAGGCTTCATGCCTTCCGCATGCTTACTGCGTGTGCCTGACAGCACCGTGGTCAACCCACAGGGACAGACTGAACTCAGGCCTGGGCTTGGCAGCCCTGCCCTGCTTCCCTTGGTCTTCCTCCCTTTTGTCCTCCCTTTCTCTTCTTCTATTTCCCTTTTTTCTCCCTCCTTTCTCTCCCAGTCTGCCTCCTTCCTTCCCTCTCCCTCCTTCACTCCCTCCTTTCTTCTTTTCTTACTTCTTTCCATTCTCCCTTGCCCCCTTTTCCTTTCTTCCTTTTATTCTCCTCCTCTTTCCCCTCTTTCCTTCCGTCTTTCTCTCCCTCCCCCCTCTTTTTCCATCCCACGCTCATTCTTTCCCTCCATTCTTCACCCTCTTCCCCTCTTTTCTCCCTTTCTTCCTTCCTTTTCATCTTCTTTTCTCCCTTTATTTCCTCTTTCCTGTCTCCCTTTTTTTCTCCCTGTCTCCCTTTCCTCTTTCCTCCCCTTCCTCCCTTTATCTTCCCCTCTCCTTTCCTTTTTGCTCTTGAGCGTTCACACCGGGTCATTTATATACTCCAGACTTGCCCTCAACCTTTGACCCTCCTACCTCAGCCTCCCACCGCGGTTCCCGGAGCGCACCGCACCCAGCTTTCGCGGGCCGGGGTTCGGCATGAGCGTGTGGGCGTGTCTGTGGTCTGTGTGGATGGATTCATGTTCCAGGGCGCAGCTCTGGAGCTCGGTGCGGGTCCCGACCAGCCCATCCCCTGGGCTCCTCGCAGCGCCTCCCGGGGAGCCCCGCGGCCCTGCGCCATCCTCCCACCTGCTGCGGGGCGCTCCCGCTCGTGCACAGACCGCCACGGCCGCCGCCTCCGCCATTCCCCAGAACAGCCTCAGGAAAAGGCACCCCGCCGCTTCCTCCGCACCGCTCACGCCCTCGCCCTCTCACTTTACTGTTTGCTGAGCGCTTTCCCTGGCTTCGTACACGCCACCGCCGCCTCCTCCGCCCGGCCAGGCTGCTGGACAGAGGCTGAGGAGAAAGAAGCCCGGGCTCCCGCCTTTTACAAGTTCACAAGTTCTCTCAGGAGGCGCGGCTTGTGGCGCAGCATTGTGACGTCACGGAAAGTTCCACCTGCCTGTGAGGCGGGGGAGACCGGAGCCGCCCACGGGGGGACGGGCAGCAGATGAGTGGGGTGCAGCTGTCATGGCGCGGGGACTTTGCAGCTACCAGAGTTTGTGCGCCCCACCAGGCACTCCGACAGCAGATGCAGGAGCTCCTGAGACCTGAGGTGCAACTGTGTGGAAGTAGCGACTTCGCAGCTCAAAAAATCTTGTGTGTCCTTCACATATCCAGAGAGCAGATGAAGGGGTTCCTGGGATGCATGCGTGTTGAAGCAGGAATATTTTTCTTTCTTTTTTTTTTTATTTTTTATTTTTCCAGGTAGGGTCTCACTCTAGCCCAGGCTGACCTGGAATTCACTATTTAGTCTCAGCGTGACCTCAAACTCACAGCGACCCTGCCACCTCTGCCCCCCACCATGCCCGGCCCTGAACCAGGAGCTTTGTTATTCTCAAAGTCTGTCTGTCCACTGACCCAGAGAGCAGATGTAGGGGTTCCTAGCACCTGGGGTGCAGCTGTACTGAAGCAGGTTTGCAGCTCACAGAGCTTGTGCGCCTTCCTCAACCCCATTTACCAGGAAACAGGTGCGGACTCCTGGGGCCTGGAGGCCTGGTGTGATGGTGTGATGGTGTGACTCCAGGGGGCAGAAGATCCCACAAGGCAAACTCTGTGTGCCTGACAGCACTATGGTCAACCTACAGGTATTGACTGTGCTAAGGCAAGATTCTGCAGCCTGCACTCCTTTCCTTGTCCTTCCTTCCTTCTTTCTTTCCTTCCTTTCTGTCATTTTTCTCCCTCCCCCTCCTTTTTCTCCCATTCTTTCTTCTCTCCCTTACTCCCTCCTTTCTTTCTTTCTTCCTATCCATTTTTATTCTCACCTATTTCTTCACCCTTTCTTCCTGCCACCCTTTCCCCTTCTTTTTCGCCCTTTCTTCATGTTATTCTCCTTTCCTTTCCTTACTTCCTTTCTTCACTTCCTTCATCCCTTTATCTCTGGATTGCTGGAAGTCCAGAGGCCTGGTGAGGACTCCATCTCATGTCTCCACTCTGCAGTCAGGATCAAGATGTTGCCTTCTTCTCTTGCAAAGTTATGGCACACAGAAGGCAAGTGATAGACATGAAAAACTGGAATGGAGAAGCAAATAGAGGTGTGTGTGTGTGTGTGTTTGTGTGTGTGTGTGTGTGTGTGTTGACAGTGATGTGATGGAAAGCAACCCTGAGAATGGGCAGTATATCTCACCAACAGAAGTGATCACTGTTTATGTTAATCAGTGTAGAATGTATATGTAATTGCAAGAGAGGAATCCCACAGGGAAGTTCCTGTCTTTATGATGTCTGAAGGGATTTATAACTAGTACTAAGCTTTTACAGCATCCTAATGCAGAGACAAAGCACCAAGTAAAGGCTAATTACAAATAGCTAGGCACTGCTGCTCCTGCCAGGCCCAGGAGTCAGGCAAGTGAAAGGGAGAGAAGGGCCTGGGTAGACCACACAGGTGCTTAGGTGATGGTGGGGAATTTGGGGAAGCCACTACTGGAAAACTAGATTGGACTTGGCCAGGAAGGGTGTTGTTGGCTGGAATGAGGTGCTGATCACAGACATTCCTCTCTCACTGTTTAAGGTTGTGGGCTGGAATAATGACTTCTAGTGAAAAGTCCCTCAGTAGGCTGTGGAGACAATGCATTTGGTGAATGTCTAGTGTGGGGGAGAAAAGTGGCTCCTGGACACTAGTATAATATATAAAAAGCATCTAGAAGCAGGAAATCAGGCTAGAGACATGGGATGCATAGTATAATGTGTGGGGAAGATGAAACCAGGATTTTCAGCAGCTGCTTGAAAACTCGAGCTGATCCCAGCTTAGAGATAATTTCCAAACACAGTGGATCTTGCTCTTTAGGTCTCTAAATCTGGAGGCAGGCATGTGGAAGCAAGACAGGCAGAGGGGTATGGGCTATGGTGGTGATGGTCCAAAAATGGGAAAAGATCTGTGATCCAGAAAGACTTCTTGGAAGAGGGAGTTGGGAAGCTGAAAGGATGAGCATAGTGATATTAACCTGTCATGCCAGCACTCATGAAGCAAAGGCAGGAGAATCATGAGTTCAAAGCCAGCTTGAAATATGTATAGCAAGACCTAGTCTCAAAAAATATTCTGGGGGATTAGGGTGATATCTCGCTGGGTAGCATTGCCCTTACAAGCCTAAGCACCTGAGTTTGATCCCTAGAACCCATATAAGAGTCAGGTGTGGTGGTACAGGTTTGTAATTCTAGCACTGAGGAAGTGAGATAGGAGGGTCTCTGGAGCTGAGTGTTCACCCAGTCTAGCCTATTTTGTAAGTTCCAGGCCAGTGAACAGCTCTATCTCAAAAAATACTTATGGTGCTCCTGGAAATAACACACAAAATTTCCTTTTATCCCCACTGCCTGTGTGCACACATACTTGCATACACACAGGCACTGCACACACATGAATATACAAATACACATCCGCACACATGTCACATTTTTTTTACCTTTTTTTTATTTGCAAGCAGAGAGAGGTAGAAAGAGGAGAGACAGGCAGATAGGATAAGCATTCCAGGGCTTCTGTCCACTATAAATGAACTCCAGACATGTACACCATCACTTTGTGCAACTGGTTTTAGGTGGGTGTGAGAAAATCGAACTTGGGTTGTTAGGCTTTGCAAGCAAGTACCTTAACCAGCAAGCCATTTCTCCAGCCCATATGTCACATTCTAAACTCTCTCTCTCTGTTTCTGTCTCTCTGTCTCTCTCCATATATGTGTGTGTGTGTATACATATATATGTATGTATGTATGTATGTATGTATGTATGTATGTATATATATCTCCTTGGGTGAGTGAAGCAGATGTTGGGAGAGAACTCTGGTTAAAGCAGGTTTAGGATGAGTAGGGGACCCAGGAAGGCACAAAGAGTAGCCCTGTGATCCTGTCTGTAGAAGAAAGCTTCAGGTTTGCTGAGATGAACTTCCAGACCAGGCACAGTTATGGAGGAAGGGTTATATTGAAGCTTACAGATCCAGGGGAAGTTCCATAACAGCAGAAGAGGCTGGCATGCTTAGACAGGACCAAGAAAAGAGAGAGAGAGAGAGAGAGAGAGAGAGAGAGAGAGAGAGAGAGAGAAGCCCCCAGCCAAAAGTCACACAGAACACTCCAGTAACTCCAGGCAGGCACACTTTGCACATCTTTAGATTGAAATCTGAAACCCACCACTACACCTTAAGATCCACCCAGTGAAACTACCTCCAGCCAAGTGGCTACAGATGCAAACTATAAATTAATAAAACACTGAATACATTGTGGGCCATCTGTTCAAACTACCACATTCCGCCACTGTCCCCCAATAGATTTATAATCATCACATGTTGTAACTTGCACTCAGTTCAATTACAAAGGTCCCCACAGTCTTGACCAATTTAAGATAGTGAGTTCTATAAAATCAAGTAAGTTAAATACTTCCAGCATATAAAGGCGCAGGGTAAACAGTTTCAACTGGCAAGGAAAGACTAAACAATGCATACGTAACCACTATCAAACAAAGATCAAACTTCTGCAGTTCAAATTCAATATAACCAGAGACTGATAGTCTCTAGATTTTCCAATTCTGCCCCTCCAGCTGCATAGAGTATCCAGGAAATACTTCCATCCTAGACCAACAGTGTACTTTATTATAGTCCTGGTATATACAAAATATCTTCAGGTATTCATGCAAACCATGGTCCATCTTCCAAAGGCTCTTTCAGCCTGTCAGGGAATCAGGCTCTGCCTCATGCCACATCTCCGCAGTGGCTCCTGGAACTGTGTGCAATTCCTAACCACCCTTCACATTTTTCACATCTCTGAAACCAATGCCATGTGTGCAGGACATAGCCATATTCTTAATTCAGGGATGAAATAAATTGTAACCTTGAAAGGCATGTTCTTTCTCCAGTCAACTCTTTCCAAAAGAGTTTGCATTTCTAAGAGTCTTTCCTTGGGCATGTTCTCCATTGTTTTAATAATGTAAATCAGTTGGACCATCTTCCTTAAGATTGCTAATGTGTTTGACAATAGCAGGTTCAGTAACCTAAGACCAGTCTTATTGCTGGTAATTTTAACTTGCTTCAAGTTTTCCAGTTTAAAAATCTTAAATCTGAGCTGGGCATGGTGGCTGACGCCTTTACTCCCAGCACTCGGGAGGCAGAGGTAGGAGGATCGCCATGAGTTCAAGGCCACCCTGAGACTACAGAGTTAATTCCAGGTCAGCCTGGACCAGAGTGAGACCCTACCTCAAAAAAACAAAACAAAACAAAAAATCTTAAATCTCTCAGTCCAATATCATTAGCCAAGCACATCAGTCCACTACATATTTAACCTTGATGAAACACTCTGGGCCTGGGCCACAGAATGCAGCCAGCCCTTATGTCAGTAGCCCAGTTCCAACAAAGTCCTCTGCAGTCTTTCCTTCCCCCTAGAAAGTTCATAAGTCAGGCCTCGAAGTTCAATACTGTCTGCATTTAGCATTCTCAAACTCTCATCAGAATAGTCCAAAAAACTTGGCTTACCACTCCAGAAGGCATCTTCAGTTGCAAGCACAAAGTCCATGTCCATTCCTCCAAAAAAACGTTCCAAAAGACCAACATCTATATGGTCAGGTTCATCTCAGCCCACTCCTCAGTATCAACTTGTGTAGCAGACAGCTTCAGGTTTGCTGAGATGAACTTCCAGACCAGGCACAGTTATGGAGGAAAGGATATATTGAAACTTGCAGATCCAAAGGCAGTTCCATAATGGCAGAAGAAGTTGGCCTGCTTTCACAGGACCAAGGAGAGAGAGAAGCCCCCAGCCAAAAGCCACACAGAAGATTTCAGGAACTCCAAGCAGGCAAACTTTGCACATCTTCAGATTGAATTGTGAAACCCACCACCACACCTTAAGATCCACCCAGTGACACCACCTCCAGTGAAGTGGCTGCAGATACAAACTACAAACTAAGAAAACACTGAGTATATTGAGGGCCATCTATTCAAACTACCACACTGTCCACAGACAAATCTCATAGAACAAAAAATCCCAAAGATTATGCTGAGAAGAGTCTGGAAACTTTTAGCAGCTGAACAGGCCTGATTCCAGTTGAGCAGAGAATAGCAGAAGTGCTGACAAGAAACCACCCAAGGAGGCCAAAGTCAGAAATGAGCACATTCTGGGCCACAGAAAAAAGTGGCCTGGACTGGAGTGAAATGACCAGGCCTGCACACCGGACACTCAGCAGACTTCTTGCCTGGGTGAGAAATGTCCTGACTAATTATCCTGGCTTTGCTATAGGTACTAGGAGGTGGGGCTGTCAGTGAACATCATGATGCTTTGGAACTTGAGTCCTATCTCTGGTCCGGCTCACCTCTTGATAAAGTGGCAACTGGTCCCCTCCAGGTAATGAGCAGAGCCTAGAAGAGAGCAGTAGGTGGACCCAGCTCCAATGTCTTCTCAATGTTCAATAACACTCAGAACCAGGAGTTTAAAGAGATTGAGAGGACCTTTGAGGGTATTAATGGAACACATAAAAATTATTCAAGGAGGTCTGGAGAGATGGCCCAGCAGTGAAGGTGCTTGCTTGCAAAGCCGAATGGTATGGGTTCAATTCCTGAGTATCCACATGAAGCCAGATGCATAAAGTGGCTTGTATTTCTGGAGTTTGTTTGCAGTGACAAGAGGTCCTCATGCATCCTGCAACACCCATTTTCTCTCTCTCTTGTAAATAAATGACTAAAAATATTTTTAAAAGGAAATTATTCAAGAAGACTTCACAGACTGCACATGTTGACATCATTCTCCATGGCCAACATGGCATGTTACCTTGCTGGGAGTTGTGACATGCTGTCCCCTCTATCTATACCTGAGTGTGTATAGTGTGACCTCAGGTAAGGCCTTTCCCTCTCTGGGCCTCAGCTTCCTTCTCTGGGTTGGTATGGTCATGAAATGAGGAAGTGACTGTGGAGCTTCCTAGCATGCTGAATTACAGTAAGCATTCAGAGAAAATGGACCACAGAGCTGGGGGTTTGAGGAATCCCAAATAGAGTGCTTTTGGCAGCAGATGTCAGGAAAACACGAAAACACCCTTGTGGAAGGAAGTGTGGTTATCTGGACTGGGTTATCAAGGCTTCTTAGGGTTCATGTCTCCGTCAGTTCTTCACCAGCATGTACTAGAATTGGGACGGCTTCATTAACAAGGAGGACCTGAGGGACACCATTGCTGCACTGGCTGGATGGGGAAAACTTGGAGCTGGGTTGGGGGGGGGGTGTTGCTATGTGCAGGCCACCAGTCATGAATAAGTGACTGGGGACAAGCCAACATAAGGACATTGATTGATGGGCTTGTGAGCTGAGTGTTCCTCTGTGCTCATTAGAGGTCTTCTGTATTTCGACTTCATAGTTAAAAGATTTCTTCATAATCACTTATTCTATGTTGTCCTTTTATGAACACTAAATATCTGATTAGTTCAAGTGACTACAGCAATATACACTAGATAAAACATAACATCCTCAACAATTGTTGCTGGAATTTTTGGTAACCACATGTAGAAAATCAAACCAGACCCACTCCTCTTCCCTTCCAAAAAGATCAACTCCAAATGGATGAAAACCCTCAAGAAAAGATGTCAAAGTCTAAAAGTACTGGATGAAAAATAGGGGGAACTCTCCACAATATGGGACTGGGAAAATACTTCTGGAACAATACTCCAGTAGCAAGGAAATTAAACAATCACTTATCCAATGGCACCTAATGAAGATAAAATGCTTTTGTACAGACAACATACCTAAACATGGCCAACAAACTACCTACAGATTGAGAGAAAATCTTTGCCATCCATACCACTGACAGAGGCCTAATATCCAGAATCTACAAAGAATTCAAAAAACTAAGCAAGAAAGAAATCAAACAATCCAGTCAAAAAGTGGGGCAGAGGCCCTTCCTTCCACTTGGCTGCTGGAGATGCTTGCTGCTTTCCAGCATGGATTGAAGACCAGCACAGACTGAAGACCAGCATCAACTGAAGTCCTGTGTGGATTGAAAACAAGTGGCTCCTCAGGAATCCTCCAGGCCTTCATGCTGGATTGGGATTGCTAAGGCATCTAGCCATGTTGACTGAGGAGCTACCAGTTCCTTGATTCTTGGGCCTACAACTGCTATTGGACTGCCGACACTAAGAAATCAAGCTGGAACTGAGCTGGAAGATGTTTCCCTGATAGCTAGCTGTCAAAATGCTGGAAAATGTTATGCAGGATACTGAAAATTTAACAATCTTATCCAGCAGGGGACCCTGAAAACTACACAACTGGCCAGTGAGGCAAGATGTGCCCACTGGTGCAATAGTGGCCAGACTGTTATGGTGGTAACCAGCTGCTCTCTGGAACTGAGGTCCACTCATGGGAGGAAATTCATGCTTTTTAGTACTGAAAACTTAATCAAAAGCATATTTTAGCTAAACAGATGTACTGTAGCCCTCTGAATATTTGTGTTTATGCTCACAGATTAGTGCTGCTCTCAGCTTCGGTCATAGAAGGTCGTTTTTGCAGTTGGTGCAGCAGGAGAGACTCAAAACTCATTGAAATGCTGAGAATAAGTGACTGCTAAGTACTCAATGCTAAATGAGATATCTCTATCACACCCATCAAGGTTCACTGAATGTTGCAAAATTGGAATGGAAGAATTTAAGAGCCAGAGGATGGGGAAGAATGCTTTGGAATTGTCTTCTAGATATGAAGTGGTCATGACATTTATCATCTCACAGTGACTGCCATTATGTGTTCAAGACCTTTACAATATTGGACCCATCAACATTATGTCAATGATGGTGGAGGAAAACAAAAAATATGACAAAGTATAAGAGGATAATAGGGACTAGTTGGAAAGAAGAAAAAAGGCTCAGTGGAAGGAAATTAGGGAGGGCAGGCAAGGGAAGGTAAAGGGAGGAGGTTATGAACAATATGCATGTATGAAAACTATCAATTAAAAAATTGAAAAGAGGGCTGGAGAGATGGCTTAGCAGTTAAGACACTTGCCTGCAAAACCTAAGGACCCATACTCGATTACTCAGATCCCATGTAAGCCAGATGCACAAGGTGATGCATGTCCAAGGTCACACATGTACAAAGTGGTGCACACATCTGAAGTGCAGTTACAGTGGCTGGCATGCCAATACCCCCTCATTTAAAAAAAAAAAAAGTCCAGTCTATTGGGTGTGCCTTAAAAAAACTAAAAAGAAAAACACACTCAGCATACAAGAACATCTCCCAAATTCCTTTCCAATAAGAAGGCATACATTGTATGTATATAATAACGTATATATATGTATACATGTATGTGTCCAATAGTGTACAATTCTTAGTAAACATGATGACTTCTTATGCCATTCTACTCTCCTCCGTGGGATGTAAATTGCTCCTTTGCCCTGCCTGTTAAGCACTTTGTCATCATATTGTGTGTCACAGTATCACAGTGCTTGTGGTGTTTTAGTAACTTATTTTACTTCAAGAATAAGACTACCAAAAACAAGTGAGGCAAGAAACTCAATAGGAAATTCTCAAAGGAAGAAAAACAAATGGCTAATATTGATCTAAGAACATGTTCAACATACTTAACCATTGGGGAAATGCAAATTAAAACTACTATAGGATTCCACCTTACTCCAGAAAGGGTGGCAATCTTTAAAACATCAAAGGAGAGTGAATGTAAGGGGACACACATGTCTGGAGTTCGTTCGCAGTGGCTGGAGGCCCCGGCGCGCCCATTCTCTCTCTCTCTCTCTCTCTCTCTCTCTCTCTCTCTCTCTCTCTCTCTCTGCCTTTCTCTCTGTGTCTGTCTCTCTCAAATAGATAAATTAAAAAAAAATTTTTAAAAAAAAGGAGAGTGAATGTTGGCAAGCATTCAGAGAAAGAGGATTCTTCATTTACTGCTGGTGGGAATACAAGCTTGCACAAACAATATGGAAATCAGTAAGGAAACTCTGGAAAAGAATGAAAATAGTGCTACCAACTTACGCAGCCATTCCTCTACTGGGCATCTACCCTAAAAAATCTACTCTTTACCTCAGATAAATTTGCTCAATCATGATTGTAGCTGCTCAATACACAATGGCTAAGAGCTGGAAGCAACCCAGATGCCTATCACTTGACAAATGGATAATGAAGATGTGGTATATACACACAGTGGAATTCTACTCAGCCCTAAGAAAAAATGATATAACCAAATTGATAGGAAAATGGACTGATTTGGAACAGATTATACTAATAAAACAACCCAAGTATAGAAGGACAAATGTCGCATGGTCTCCCTCCTATGTGGTTTCCAAACGGGAACAGCTTAAATTGCTGTCATACCCCCAAATCAACTTGAGAGTTAAATAAGAGGGTTGGAAGGGATTGGGAGAAGGGAAATGGGAAGGGATAGGGGAATGGAGATATAAAAAAAAAATTCCAAAATGTATTGGTCCCATAGATAACTTTCTCCTGGATAGCAAACTAAAAGTTATAACCCTCAACAGTAGCATGGAGGGATCCTCTAATAAGATAGGCCCTGGAGAGAGTGGGTTGAAGGCTTACACTAAGATATTTGGCACTGGCTGGCAAATCCCAGTACCAGAAATTTGTTACAACCCACATTGAGCTGTTGGCTGAAGAGACCTATGACTTCCCTAAAACAAGACAAGTTTCTGTCAACACACTTGGTTAATCATCTAAGGGAAATAGGGAGACCCTATTGATGAAGAAATCATACATGGCCAATGAAGAATATCACAGAACATCAAGAGATCAGGCTAAATTTTGAAGGAAGTCAGCTCCCAGATGGTTAACCCATATAGTGCTGAAAACACAACAGGAGATCCTGGACACAAGCAGCCAACAGTACTGTGAGCAATCAGGTACCCTGCTATATGAAATCAACCATCCTGACAAGATGTACACAGCTGTGCAATAGTGACACCCACCCTAGGTAAGTAACCAGTGGTTTTCTGATTGGCTAAATGATCTGCTCAGTGGAAAGGAAACCACAGCTAGAATTAGGAACCAATTCAGAATCCTTTAAAGATAAAGATTATAGACCCCAATGACAACCCTCTACTAGTCTTTGGCCAAAAGTGAGGCTACAGCCATCAACATCTCTCTAAATTATCAACTCTTATACACTTTAACCTATCCTGATCTTACTCTTTATTGGAGAATCTGTGTGTGTGTGTGTGTGTGTGTGTGTGTGTGTGTGTGTGTGTATTTCCCTGAAATCAGCGAGAACAAAGACAAGCCAAATCTGATATCAGAACAAGGATCACTGACTCCATGTGAGCTAGTGTACCATCCCAAGCACAGAAGCTAGAGTACAGATGAAAACACAAAGGAATTGGTAAGATGAGCAAGAATGCTTCCTCCATGGAAAGCCTGACAACAAGAGCCAGGGTGATGGAGACAGACACTGAGAATAGTTAAAATGCACTAAAGCAGAAATCCAGAATGCTGAGAGTTCCACACTGAAGTGTACATAAAGCACACATAAAGTATACATAAAAACCAAGTTTCAGGAAAATTTGTGGAAGAATGGGCAGAAAGCATGTAAGAGCCACAGGGTGGGAGGGAATATCCTGGAGTATTGCATTCCCCCACAATGATGCACTTCTGTTTTCACAACCCTGTTACCCACTACATAATGAATACCAGCAATACCAGTAAAGAGGGCCCTCACTGGAATAGGAGCAGGAAGGAGGGGAAAGATGGTGCCAACACTTCATTTATCAATACAAAGTACCAAAATAATTAAAAGAAAGTATTAAAGAGAAGTGGAAAAAAAGAAATTCTGCTTGTATCATGTCAATTCTGCTATTATATAGTAGCAACTACCACTTGTAACAGTAACACTTGCCAGTTTAGGATCTCAGAAGGGATTTAAGTAGTCACAACATTGAGTGATATCTTCTATTTAACTAGGAGTACAAATGATCTACAGATCTTTCTTAACTGTGTGCTCATTCATGTATTAGCTGGACTATTGACTAAATACCTGATTGATCATATTTCAAATACTTGATATTCTTATGTCCAAATAAATCACAGTAATATAGGAAACCAATCAATAGTTGGCACCTTACTTCATTCTGTACCCAACTTCAAAAGGAAGAAAATATCATGAAATTTTATGTACACATTATCTGAGAGATTAGTATCTATGAGAAAAATCTGTCCAGGTTTTGGCACACAAAGAAAATCCTTCCCTTTACACAGACTTTAGGAATTCTGTGCTCATGGATGGAAGTTGAGCAGATACTTGAAGGGACACTTTATCTCAGCCACTTAATATTGAACAAATGCCAGTGGTGTTTATTGTCAGGAAAAGGAGGATGTAATGTGAAGCAAGGTAGAAAGCACGGTGTCCCCCAAATTCTAGCTTTGTACATTGTAGTATCAAAAAGTCAGATACATTTGACTGTGGGAAAATAATGCTCAGTAAAAGATAAAATAAATTTGGTTCATTCATCAGTGGTATGCTTGAGAAGAAAAGAACAAGGGAAAGGAAAGTGTTTAGTGCACCCATCTACAGACTTACACAGGATTCATGACTTTCAAATAGAAAATTAAGGAACAAAACTGACACCAGTAAGGCCAGCTTATTAAATGTTTTAATTTTTTTAATCTCCTAGGTTTCCATAATATCCCAATTTCAAAAATACAATCTTTCCATATATCTCCATCATTCTCTGTGTTTTGCTGTAGTCTCCAAAAGCAGCTTGTTTCTGTCAAGCTGCAGAAGAGGACAGAAAGCTTCACAAGCAATAACACAAAAATGAAACTGAAGAGCTTCCCCATGTCTCCACACTCTCAGCCTGAGCTCAGATGTAATGTGCAGCTCCCAGACAATAAACACAACACATATGCATGCTTATGTTTGTACCTACCCTTAACTACTGTTGCTGACTAGAAATATTTATATCACTAATATTTTTTTCTATCTTGTGCCTCCCTCCCTTGAGGCATAAAGACCACAGCCCCAGGGCTCTGCATCTGAGGTTTACATCAAGGTCAAAACCAAAAGTTTAAAAACATGTGAGGATCGTCTCTTGTTTTAGGTGCTATGAGTTCATGCATGTAGAGGCACAAATGTCTCTGGGATAATCTCCTGAGCATGATTGGTCCCATATTAATGTCAACAAGCCATTTGGATGAATAGCACCTGAGATCATATAAGTGGATTTCATCAGAGTTTCCAACTCAAGACATGAGGTGAATAGATCTGGAAGGTTTCTTGCCCACAATAGCTCAAACAGACACCTGCAGAATTATTTCTTTCCTTGTTCAAGCAATGGAGAGAACCCTCACATATCAGTTCTATCAGCATCATAGCATTTACTGCGTGGTCCATGCACTGCTCAGAGCAGTTTCATACTTGCAGTATCCCATAACTCCATGTTTCCCATTGTCTGAGTACACAAAAAAGAAAACAATCATGGTAAGTCTAGCAATCACCAGACAGTCTATCAATATCAATGCAGACACTAAGCTTCATACTTTTGTTCTAAAACATGACCTTCATTCATGTTCCTCAGTTCCCACAGACCAATACCCCTGTGACTTCCCAGTTTCTCACCTTTTTTGTTTGTTTGTTCATGTTTTTGTTTTGTTTTCTTTTTCGAGGTAGGGTTTTGTTCTAGTTCAGACTGACCTGGAATTCACTATGTAGTCTCAGGGTGGCCTCAAACTCATGGTGATCCTCCTACCTCTGCTTACCAAGTGCTGGGATTAAAGGTGTGCTCCACCACACCCGGCTTACTTTCTCATCTTTAACATTGATTTTCTCCTTTGTTTGTTCTTACTTTATTACAGGATTCCAGTTAGAATTTAACCTTATATTTTATGTGTAAACTCTGCACTTCTACCATGAGTAAGGAATTATGTTTTCTTGTTGCTTTCACGTTAATGTTCCTAGTTGGACAGTAAATGACTGTGGGATGAGGAGTCTACTGTTATTAATACTGCAAAGAAAGTTGTACACATTTAGGGCAACTTATTTTATGCTAGTTGAGATAGATCTTGGAGCTCAAAA
Organism: Jaculus jaculus; assembly: GCF_020740685.1. Taxonomy (NCBI): domain Eukaryota; kingdom Metazoa; phylum Chordata; class Mammalia; order Rodentia; family Dipodidae; genus Jaculus; species Jaculus jaculus. The sequence continues at coordinate 684,526 of NW_025423491.1, forward strand.
CAAGGCTCAAATGTCCAGACATATTTCCTTATTTCAAATCTGATTAATATTTTAAAATCATTGCTCACTGGTTATGAATCTGGGAAGAATCATCCTGGACGATTCTAAGGGGCAGTGCAGAGAAAATAGGGAATATCAGCCATGAAAGGGGGAGAAAATTCATCCTGGAGAATAGAAAATAAAATTTCAGTGCACAGTGTTGTTATTAGTATTTACTGGCATTATTTCCTTCTTTTATTTTCACCTAACATGTAACAGGATGTATTTCTATATGAAATGATAACTTGTATGGCTTTGAAATTTGAGCATATTGCTCTTACATCACCCATGTTTATCCCTCACCCAATTCTCACTTTACCTTTTCTGTACTTCAAATATTAACCTAGTGTTTCATGTCACTTATATATATTTTTTTAAATATTTTTTGTTCATTATTTATTTATTTATTTGAGAGCGACAGACACAGAGAGAAAGACAGATAGAGGGAGAGAGAGAGAATGGGCTTGCCAGGGCTTCCAGCCACTGCAAACGAACTCCAGACGTGTGCGCCCCCTTGTGCATCTGGCTAACGTGGGACCTGTGGAACCGAGCCTCGAACCGGGGTCCTTAGGCTTCACAGGCAAGCGCTTAACCGCTAAGCCATCTCTCCAGCCCTCATGTCACTTATATTTTGCATGTAAGAGTGAAAATATTTGTCGTCTTGTTTTTTATCAATTATTTTCATGGTAGTTTCCTTCTCCCAGCTATTTTTAGACTAATTATTTGCCACAAATGGCTATTCTTCTCTTACCATTAGTACATATGTAAAAATTTAAATATATAAATGAGTGAAAACATATTTTTTTCTGAATCTGATTCATTTACTGTAACATAACAAAGCTCTGCTTCATGCACTTTGCTAATATCTTTCAAAGATTGTTTCTTAAGTCTAAATAAAATTCCACTGTACATGTTCATATGTATGTGTATATGTTATGTAGGTTTGTAATTTTCACTACTCATTCATGAGAAAATTGGCATGCAATCTTATTCCAAGTCTTGATTATTCTGAATAATGAAGTGGCAAACTCGTGTTTGTCTGATATGCTTACTTAGATAACTTAGGTATTTACCCAAGAGTGAAACAGATGAATCATCTTTCTGTTTCTACTTTTAGATTTGATTAGCTTCATATTCATGTACACAGTGGCTGCACCAGTTTCTATTCTCATTGGAAATTGTGTGGGTTATTTTCCCCTCAATTCCTTTTCAGAGGTGTGATTTCTTTTTATAAACATATTCTCTCTGACATGGACGATGGAAACTAATTTCCTTTTGATTTGCATTATTCTAGTAGCAACATATTTTGAATATATTTTCATGCATTTTTTCATTTTCAATATTTATTATATTCTGCTCAATACATTTGACTCTTTATCAATTCAATGATGTCTGGGAAGACTAGAGCTCAGCTTTTAAATATTATTTGTATATTTATATATTAATTATCTTCCAAATGAATTGATGAGAAATATTGCCTCCCTACTGAGGATGTCTGGTTTCTCTTCTGACTGTTTTGTTTCTCCCTTTGTGCATTTTAACATCATTTGTTCACACTTGTCCTTTCTTGCTATAATTACTTGAGCCATTGGAGCCCTTTCAGGAATGTCCTTTTCCATAAAAATATATTGAAGACTCTTTTCTACATATACCTCAGTTTCAAAGTATCATGTCTTACATTAAAATCTTTCATTAATTTTCAGTCTATTTTTTCCTATGTTGAGAAATATGATTCTTGTTTTTTTATCCATGTGTGGCCATATCCATTTTCCCCATCATCATTTCTTATGAAAACACTTAATTTCAATACATGATTTTGGAACATGTAATAGCTTTTAATTGCTGTTAACACATACCATACCAGAAGCAACTTATGGATGGAAAAGGGCTTCATTCTGTTCATATCATGGTGGGGAAGGCAGGAAAGGCAAGAGTGGGAAGGGGAGTCACATTGGCATGCAGGACTCGGAAGAAAAACTAGATTATGAAACTTCGAGGTTTTGAGTGACAAATTTCTCCCGTGTGGCTCCCCCTCCTAAAGGTTTCATTTAACTTCTGAAACAGTAGCACCTGCATGCAGCCCTGTTTTTCTCCTGCTTTATTGCTCCACATAAGACAATTAGATATTTTGGCATTGTTATGACCAAATACCTGACATATTTGAGGAGGTTTATTTTAGTTTAAAGTTGAGAGAGAAATGACCATCATGATTGGAAAGGCATTGTGGCAGGAAATGTGAGATTGCTTTCAAACATCTGGGGTAATAAGAGAGAGGTAAATTCTGGCACTCTGCTGCATTTCCCTTTCTATTGAGTTCAGGACTACAGCTCAAATGATGGGCACACCTTTATTCAAGGTGAGTATCCTACCTCTTGTATATCCTTTCAAGGAAAGAGCCATTATTGACACAGTATGAGGTGGGCCTCATAAGTGCCATATATGTATACAAATACAACCAAGTTGACAATGTAACTAGCTATCACTAAGTGTTCTGCATTGTGTTTAATAAGACTGAAGAGGATGCACATTCTTATTTCATTTCAAACCTCATAGATGATTTGATTTTTTACAATTGAGTTTTTGGATATTTTGTACACATATTTACTTATTTATTTTAGAGAGAAAGAAGAGACAGAGAAAGAGGGGGGGCAAAAGGGCTTTCAGCCACTTGACTGCTTTGTTTATATGGGGGTACAAGAGAATCAATCCTTTCTCATCGGACTATGCTAGCAGGGACCTATAGTATGTGCAAACAAATGTATATAGTTGTAGTTATAATACACTATTTTAGTCTGATCATGTGTCATGTCAAATTTTACAGGAATTATTGCATTTCTCTAAATTTACCATAGTTTAGGAATATAAGCTTTCACATTAGTCCAACATGTATGTAGCTCTGGATTTCAGTTATATCTGTTTTAATTCTTTACATGTCAACTTTAATTTTAATATTCTGAGATTTCCCCCTGTCTGGACATTAGTTTAAAGAATGTGGTTCTAGCACATCTTCAAGAAAACACCTCCATCATTTACTTGCATATTATGTTGTGTCTTTAATTGTTTCATTAATTTCTGCTTTGATGCTGACCCTGAATATCATTACATGCACAGTCGATTAGTGTGGTGTCATTCTCTCAAGATTTTGAGATTTCTTGTTAAGTTACTTATGTTTAATACTTGAGTTTTTTCAATTCTATAAATCTATTGTTAAGTTCTATTGTACATGGGTTACTATATTAACTTTAGTAGGTTGAAAATTACTAAAGAAGGTCTAAGATATAATGCACATCAGCTTGGTAAGATTGGGTCCTATTTAGTAGAAAACCAATTGCAACCTTCATCGTTCTGTCAGCTTTACAGGTAGATCCACCTGAGCCTGAGCAGTAGCTCTCCTTGGAAGCCATTCCATAGCCATGGCATCTCCAAAATCATGGTATCTCTACCGCAATCCATGGTTTTCTTTCACAAACCCAAGAGTTACCTCACAGGACCTTCTTGCAGGGACTATGACCCAGCTTCACATTGCCACATTTCAGCAACTCCTGGAACTATGGTAACACTTCATTATCCTATTTTCTTCATGTGTCATGCTTTCCAGGATCAAATAGACTTTACTATCAAATGTGTAAAACCAGAGAGAATTAAACTTGAGAAAGCCTAAGCACTTAAACTGGATTAAAGAAAGTTGAGTTTTTGGAGGGAAACTCGATATCCCTTAGATTCAAAAAAGTTAAGAAGTTTGGGGGTATGTAGTTTAGACACAGAGAGGGTGAGCAGAACAAATGATCATCTACATATTGTTTAAGTGTGCTGGGCAACAGAGACAGGAACAAAAGGCCAGTGAAGAGAGCTTGAACAAGTAGGTGGGGGCTGTCTGTAACACCCTGGGGAAGGACAGTCCAGGTGAGTTAGAGGCAGTATGAGTATGGGAGTCCTCACAGGTGAAAGCTAAGAGACTGTAGGAAACTGGGTGAAGGGGGATGGAGAAGATGGCATCTTTAAGGTCAAGAACTGAAAAATGAGTAGTGGAGGAGGGGCTGTAAGAGAGGAGAATATAGGGGTGGGGACTACTGAATGAATAGACATAACAATGGCACTGACTAGGTGCAAGTCTTGAACTAAGTGGCAGGTCTCAAGAGGTTTGATATCAGGCAAGATCAGGGTATTGCAAGGGGAATATGTGGGGCAAAGGAGGTTGACTTTAAGCAAGCAAGAAATAATAGATTTGAGTCCTTGGTAATGTTTAAGTGAGATTGGGTATTGAGGATGGCGGGGAAAAGACATGGGGTCTTCGAGTCTGATGAGAACAGGAATGTGAGAAGCTAGTGCAGGCGAGGGCAGTAAGCCAGAGAGAGAGAGAGAGAAAGAGAGAGAGAGAGTTAGTTTTTGCATAAAATCTCAACCCAGAGAGGAACAGGACAAGAGGGCATTATGAGAAATTCATGGGAGAGAGGAGTGTCCCAGACTACACAGGGCAAAGGGGGACATGCATGGGGTGTGGCATAGGCCATCAATACCCATCACAAAGATATGTGAGGGAAAAGTCTTACCAGAGTAGGATGGCAAGACTGACTAACTGGCCCTTCATATCTATAACAAGTGAGACAGGCCTTCCTTCCAGCTGGACTGTGTTCCTAGGCCCCCTGCATTGTGGTATAGAAAGTGTTGGTGGGGGCCAAGGTCCCAGGGCAAGGTCAATCTTAAGCCACCAGACCCAGAAAATCAGTGATTGGCTCTTGTGGCGGATGAGGGGAAGGCACTGGCCTACCTTGTCAAGGCAAAGAAGGATAGTCGACCTTCCAATGTCCAGCAAGACTGCAGTGAGGACAGAGTCCTGACAGCTGGTGTGGGTTGTGGTAAGTTTTTATCCCAGTGACCAGTGTGACCACATTTGAAGCAGGGTGTTGGTGGTGAGCATTGTGACTCCGTCATCTTCTTTGGAGGAGGCCTCAGGGCTGCAGCCAGGAACTGGAACTGCTGTCTGTCTATGGCCACCCTCTCAGTTCATTCATGTCCTCTCTGTTATTAAAATTTTTAAATTCCAGGTCAAGCAGATTTCCCTGAGGGGTTTGAGGACCCTTTTCTAGGCATTTAAGATTTTTCCTGATGTCAGGGGGAAATGGGGACAGGAAATGGGTATTGAGAACTATCATGCCCTCTTGGCAAGTGGGGTTAAGGTGGGTGTTAAGTGGGGTTAATGGAGGCTGAGCACCTCCATTAGGCATCCCATAAACTCAGCTGGATTTTCATTAGGCCTCGGTGTAAGCATCTGGAGTTTGTCAAAGTTGACAAACTTATGGGATGACTTTTGCAGGCTAGCTAGTAGGCAAAGAACCATTCTATCATGGGCCATACATCCAGGGGAGTTAGTGGGAGCATGGTATACCCAGTCAGGGTCGATTTTATGGACAGCAAGCATCACCACTGGGAAAGTGTGATAAGTTAAATGAGCCTCATCAGCATGGGCCTGAGTGGCCATCCAAATGCATTCTTGTTCATCAGGCATGAGAGTTGAGGAAATAACTACAAAGAGATCTTGTCAGGTTAGATTATAGGCCTTGGTGAGGTAGTGAAATTCTTTAGTATAGCATGTTGGGTCAATGAAGAAAAACCATAGATGTTTTTCAGTCTGGGATAAATCAGACAAGGAAAAAGGAACATGAATACAAATGATTCCTTAAGTACCTGCGACCTCATGTCAAGGGTACATTCCATCCCTGTGAGAACGAGTATGCTCTCCAGGAGGGGAAAGGGTAGGAGAGGAGATGGGAGATGGTGGTGGAGTGGGGAGGGGGACGGAGGTGGGACAGGATGCAGATGAAGGGAAGGAGGAAAAGTGTTGGTATCAGGCAGGGGATCAGGAGAGGCTTAGGGAGCTGGAGGAGCTGGAAGAGCTGTTGGGGTGAGGTCATCTATGGCATCTGGATCAAAAGCAGAGGGTGAGGACGAATACGGGGAGGGGCTGAATTAGAGCACATTCCTGAGATCTTGGCTGGAAGGACCTTGTAAAAAGAGCAGGTAGAGCAGAGAGAAGGCCGTGAAAAGTGTGAGTGAAAAATGCCTGGAAATAGGGTATTTTGGACCACCTGCCTATCCTTTGGCAGAAGTTTTCTAAATCAGTGAGAATTTGGAAATCAAAAGCACACTTTTCAGGCCATTTGGACCCATTTTCCAGATTATATTGTGGCCAGGCAGAGTTGCAGATGAAGATGAGACAATAAGGTTTGATGTCGTCCAAAAGTCCTAGTAGCACAAAAACCCACTGTGCTCACTACTCTGAACTAAATAGCCACTATGACCTGAAACCTCCAATCTTTCCAGATTGACACCCAGGGACTTCTACCTTTTATTCTTCTTTCACGCTCTGCAACTGGACCTCTGAACTCCAGACTAGAGACCTCTTGCCATGTGATCCAGTGCGTCCATCCACTCATCAAAATACAACTTCAGGACAAGGCATCCGTTCTCAGTCTGTGGTGGAGGTGCACCATCCCAGACCTTAGAAACTCTGGGAGTTTCTCACTTTTCAGTCCATGGATGACCGAAGACTCTGGGAGCCTCCCATGTATCATTCCACTGGGCACCCCAAGAATTATGTGTGTGCAGACACTCCTTACTAATCCTTAGGTTTCATTTGTCCTCCCTAAGCCTGAGTGATGTCCCTGGTGGTGGGATTGGCTACTCTAGTCCTTGTTCTCTAAGATGGGCTATAAATTATCTATTCCAAAAGACACTGCATTGGCCATGATATTCCTTAGATAATGGCCACCATGGGCCTGAATTTGGTACTTTTGATTTTAATATTCCATATATATATATACAACTTCTTTTTTAAATTTATTCAATTTTTATTTATTCATTTGAGAGAGACAGACAGAGAAAGGGGCAGAGAGAGAGAGAGAGAGAGAGAGAGAGAGAGAGAGAGAGAATGGGCGCACCAGGGCCTCCAGCCACTGCCACAAACTCCAGACACATGTGCCCCCTTGTGCATCTGGCTAGCGTGGGTCCTGGGGAATCGAGCCTCGAACCAGGGTTGTGAGGCTTCACAGGCAAGCGCTTAACCACTAAGCCATCTCTCCACCCTATATTGGCAACTTCTATACTTAGAGAGCAAACCATGGTATTTCCCTCCCCTCCCCTGCTTTGACCTTCATAACTCTGCTCTATGTCATATACCCTGTTTCAACTAGTCTCTCTTTTAAATATTTTTTGTTCATTTTTTTATTTTATTTATTTGAGAGCGACAGACACAGAGAGAAAGACAGATAGAGGGAGAGAGAGAGAATGGGCATGCCAGGGCTTCCAGCCTCTGCAAACGAACTCCAGACGCATGCGCCCCCTTGTGCATCTGGCTAACGTGGGACCTGGGGAACTGAGCCTCGAACCAGGGTCCTTAGGCTTCATAGGCAAGCGCTTAACCGCTAAGCCATCTCTCCAGCCCTAGTTTCTCTTTTAATTTGATGCCATCATCTTTTTCTCCTATTATGAGGGTCTTGTGTAGGTATGGATAGGCACTATGAGTTCTTGGATATTGAGGCCAATTTCTGTCCAGACAGTTGTATGTAAGGAGTGGTACCCTTCCTTTGGCTCTTACAGTCTTTCTGCCACCTCTTCTGCAATGGACCCTCAGCCTTGGAGGGTGTGAGATGTTTCAGTGCTGGACACTCTTCCATCCCTTTTTCTCAGCACTATGTTGCCCTTTGGGTCATTGCAGTGGTCATTGCCATCTGAAAAGAGAAACTTCTCTAACCAGAAGTGAGAGTAGCTTTGGGGGCAATTGTGTGAATGTGTTAATTTCTTTCTTTCTTTCTTTCTTTCTTTCTTTCTTTCTTTCTTTCTTTCTTTCTTTCTTTCTTTCTTTCTATCTTTCTGGTTTTTTTATTTTTATTTTTCTTTCTTTTTTTTTTTCTTTTGGTTCTTTGAGGTAAGTTCTCACTGTAGCCCAGGCTAACCTAGAATTCTCTATGTATTCTCTCTAGGTGGCCTCAAACTCACGGTGCTCCTCCTACCACTGCCTCCTGACTGCTGAAATTAAAGGTGTTCACCACCACACCAAACTTATTGCTTAGTTTTGTGAGTTCTTTTCATGTTCTATATGTTAAACATCTGTTGGGTGTATAAATGGTTTTGTAGTTTGAATGTTATGACCCCCAGTAGATTCAGGTTGTTTTTTTTTTTTTTTAATTAAAACTTGGGTTTTCTAACACCTGGCTGAAGAGGATCCTGGAGCGCAGTGGTAGTCATTTTGTTACTCAAGGAAGGAATAGCAGTTGTCTTCCTTTCAGTCATCTTCTTTCAAAAGAGTTTCCATCTTTACAATTCAGCCTTTATTAAGTGGAATTTACCTCAGGCATCTCTTCCATTGTTTCAGTGAAAATCCATTGGCCCATTGTTACTATTAATCTGCTTGACATCAGCTTTAGTAACCTAAAACCTGTCTCTGTGCCAAACTTAAATTGTACATCTTTCAGTTCTATATATTCTGCCAAGCACACACTTTTAAATTCAACCTCCATTAAACTCTTAGGGCTTGGGCAGTCCTTATGCCAGCAGTCAGGTTCAAAGTTCTTTGTTGTCCTTTCTTCCCATTTGAAAGTTCATAAACTGTCATGGGAAGCTTTTTCCCCTGGGGGGATGTGAACACACATCTCCTCTGATAGGGCACAAACTTCCTGCAGCAAGGCTCCACCTCCAAACAGCATTCAAAACACAGGAGTTTATGGAGAACATCCAATTCAAACCACCACAAATCCTAAGCCTAACACTAATCCTAAACCTAGAACAAGTCTTAGCCAAGCACAAGCCCTAGACATAACCTAAAACCATAACATTAACCCTAATACTAACATTGAAATTCAACTATAAACCTAACTTCCTAACCCTAGCATATGCAGCTCCTAACCTGGATCAGCTTCAGTTAATGGTAATCCATAATGGACATGGTGCTAGTGTTATAGGCATCCATGAGTGAATGAGAATAATCCGGAAAAATCTACTTCAGAGAGAGAGATAGAGCCTTTATTCACACCAGACCTCTTTTGGCTCCTGTCAGAAACTGACAGAGGCCATGAACTCATATTGTGCTAGACTTATATACCTTTTACAATCCTTTGACTGAATTTCCCCATGCTTAGAGAAGGGAGAGATTTACATCAATGAGTGTAGTGTTCTGTCAAATAAGATTAAGTACAGTAAGTGGTCTCCTGAGATAAGTTAGTTATTTATTGTTCAAAGGGGTAAGGCTCAGAGTCACAGAATTCTTATTAGCTACCATCAGAGGGTTCTCCCCCACTGCAGTTTCAGAGGAGGGAAGGACAATATCTATTGCTACAATGAATGTCCTAGGAGAATTTACATTTCATGTACATATATTGATTATATTCCATCTAAAGTAATATAAGCTGAAACATTAGATATATGGTATTTCTTCCATACTAGAATGATTTTAGAAAAAGTGGAAAACACGGAAGGAGAAGAGGAAGGGCTATTCAACAATTTTATGGACAGAAGAAAGAAAGAAAAGAATGAAGGAAGAAAGGAATAAAGAAAGGAAAGAAGGAAAGGAAGGAAGGAAGGAAAGGGGAGAAAGGAAAGAAGGAAGGAAGGAAGAAAGAAAGATAAGGAATAGTTTCAGGAGTAGATAAAGGGAGGATGCAGGAAGAATACAAAAAGCTAATGGCAACATGAATCAATTTATAGAAACCTTCCTACTGGGTTCTCACCCATTGTGAGCTGTTGGGGTCCCCAAAGTAATATGAGCCATTGTCAAAACACTTGGTTTTATAAAAGCACTAAAAGGCATAATGAGTGTACCCTAGCCACAACTCTTTTCCACTTCATAGCAGATGAATTAACAAGTGCCCAGGATGAGAATGACAATGATTGATTTTTTTTTTTTTTTCATCCCAGACTGACCAGGAATGCCATATGTAGTACAGGCTTGTCTTGAATTCTTGGTGAACCTCCTACCTCAGCCTCCTAAGTTCTGGGACTCTAGGCTACCACGACAGGCTGCAATGATTTTATTCATTTTTATTGTTGAGTTAATCCCATTCTGTGTGGGGTTGACTGTCTAGTCTAGCAAACCAAGAACACTAGACTGAAAAGAAAAATTGACAATGACCCCCAGTCATCCTGACCTTAGGTGCCATGTACCTAATCCATATTTAAACTGTCCTAGCACAGGGCAGTGTGCCAATGCTGATGACACCTGCATTCCCTACAGGCACAGGATGCATTCTTGTATTTGCCCATTTCCTGTAATGCCAAGGGCCTTGTGCCTGCCACATGATAGCCTCAGGTGACATCTTTCCATGACCCACGTTCTTGTCTTGGGGCTGCCGAATGAATTTAGACAGTTCCAGGGGTAATACTATAGAAGAAGTGGACTTCATGCTGCTGAGAAATGTGATTAATATGAACAATAAAACTTCATTAATCTCAATTCTTAAACAATAACTAGATGATTAAAACACAAACAAAAAAAGTAAAAGCAATGTTTTCCCTGAGGAGGGGAACCTCAGCTCAGGTTCCAGAATTGTGACTCTCAAACAGAGACCTGACCTGACTAAATGTCCACATCAGGCATAGGGCTAATTGAGTGTGGTTCTGTTCATTGCTGTGAGTCTGCAGTGACAGCTGGAGGTGGCTCTGGGTTGTCTGGGCAGAAGCTTTTCCTGAGGCCTAAGAAATGGGAGTTCTGGATAAAGTGCTGCTTTTTTCAGCAGAGGGCGAAGGTCAACCACCAGGACTCCCAGTCCTTCTCCTCCAAGACCCAGTACTGTCAGGGTAAAATCTCACTTCATTATCATCACACCCTATAAGAACAAAAGCCTCAGAGAAATCTGAGACTTTAGAAGAGTGAAAAGGGAAGGCTGAGAAGCTCTGGACATGACATGGGCACTCACCATTTCTTTATGAGATCCAGGCCCTCCAGGTGGAGGTGAGCCATGGGTATACAGCCAGGAATGAGCACACTGACATGATCTATCTTCTGCACTGCAGTAGTGAGGTAGTTCACCACTTTCTCCACGTAGTTAGAGTCGCTGGTATCAATATTCCTGCCTGATACCTTTCTACCATGCAGAGGAACAAGAAAGTTTGATTCAAATGTGGAAACATCAACAGATTGCTAAATTACTCATTGCCATACACGGAAGTGGAAAGTGTGCTGAAAGAATATTTCTCTATGTACAAACACACACACACACACACACACACACACACACACACACACACATACACACACACACACACCATGAAGGATTGTGGCAACAACAGGGCTGTCAAGTACCACCTTTGTTTCATTGTGAATAAGGGTCCTGACACATGGGTATTGCCTTGTATGCAGAATCTACAGATCTTTTGAGGGATGATATTCCAGATGATACTGAGGCCTGCGCCTACACAGGTCAAGAAGAAAGAAGAGAGTATCATTCTCTTTCAAGGGTACCAAGAAAACTTTATAACTTGAGATTGCTCTGGACTGTGGCTATCTGGTTACCACCATTTCAGGTCCTGTTGGCCACTGTCAAGGAGGTACGTCACTTCCTGGACACCTCTTAACTGAATCTCTTCTCCAGAGAAGACCTTCCCAGTGGCATAATGCTGATCCCAAACACTTTAATTACACTCAGAAAAAGTATTGAGTAGCAATAGCTCAGACTTTGATGAAATATTTTATCTTTTAGAGAAATTTGTGAAGTAAAAAATCAGATATCACAGAAATGTTAAATTAAATCACAAATGACATTAAAGCATGTGATGAAAACATTGTGAGAAACTATAAAAGTGGCATCATATTGTTCAAGTACTAAGCTGTCTGTGTTTACACATATTCTCAGTGACTAATAAAGATAAGATTGGTAGCATCTTGGGGCACCAACACAGTCTTATTTTCTTGGAATAACTTCTTCCATTCTTTCACCTTATGATTACATTTGATTCTAATATAAGGTTCATTTCTTTGAGGTAACAAACAGATAAATCCTGGCTTTTATTCCAATCTATATCTTACAGAAGTGGAATTGAGTATGTTAATATTCAAAATTATTATTGAAAAGTATATAATTTCTGCCATTTTATTAATTTTATTTGGTATCTTTCTATTCATCTTTTGTTGTTGTTGTTGCTGTTTTGGTTTTTTAGAGGTAGGGTCTTGTTCATGCTCAGGCTGACCTGGAACTTACTATGTAGTATTAGGCTGGCCTCAAACTCAAATGCATAATGATCTTCCTACCTTACCCTCTATAGTGCTGGGATTAAATTCATAGACCACCACACCTGGCCATCATTTTCTTAACTACTCTTCTAGTATGTTTATTATCTCCTTTGTGTCAGGGATGTATTTACTTTTCTTTTCAGCTCCAAGGATTCCTTCAAGTATTTCTGTAATGCTGGTTTTGGGGTGAAGAATTATTTTCATTCATTTTATTGTGTAAAGTTCTTTCTCCAATTAGGACAAATAGTTTTGCTGGATATATAATCTGTGTTGTCAATTATTGTCCTTCAATACTTGCAATTCCTCATTGTGTTTCTGTTGATGAATCTGCTATGATTCTGATGGGGTTGGCTTTTTATGTGATTTGGTTCTTTTATCTAGCAGCTTTAAGTATTTTTCTTTGTTCTTGATGCCTAGTGGTTTTTGACCATAATGTGAGGATGTTATTTTCTTCTTTGATGTCATAAGTATTTTTTAATCAATCTGCATGTTTACCTCTTTCCCTAGATTTGGGCAAGTTTCTGCTCTGATTTTAATTGAATGATTTTTTTTTTTTTTTTTTTGGCATTTAGCCTGAAGTTCTCTGTCTATCCCCATTGTTTATGAATTTTGCCTTTAATGGTGAAATTTAGCTCTCATATGTTGTGCACACACTTTCATATTATTTTATTTTTATTATTATCTATCTCTTTATTAAGCTTCTGCTTCACATCCTGTATTGAATTTCTTACTTAATTCAGCAAGTTATTTGTATTTTCTTTGAATTTACTTAATTTTTGTGTTTGTTAAATATTATTACCATCATTGTTTAGAATTCTTTGTCTAGGATTTGGCCTAATTTTCTTTCAATGGGATTCTGATTACTGTGGAATTGCTATGGAGGAGGTCATACTGATTTGATTTCTTATGTTTATTTTGTTTCTATATTAGGGCTTATGTATCTGGGATTATTTCACTGATTGAGATTTTAAATCTTTTACTGATTTATTTGAAATACAGAGAGAGAAAGATAAAGAAAGAGAGAGAGAGAGGGAGAGAGAGAATAGGCACACTAGCATGTTCAGCCACTGCAAATGAACTCCAGATGCATGTGCTACTTTGTGCATCTATCTTTATGTGGGTACTGAGCAATCAAAAGTGGGTCCTTAGGCTTTGCAGGCATGCACCTTAACTGCATTACCATCTCCCTAGTCATGTGATTAACTTTATGTCAGCTGTATTCTTTCAGATAAGATATTCGCAATGTTGTAAGGGAGCTATGTGTACTAGGGTTGAGATGTATATAATTCAGCAAATAAGTGCTCAGTCCATGTGCATATGGCACTGGTTATGAGACCCTATAGTCTTACAGGAATAGAATATTACCTGCAGAAACAATTACTACTATTGGAAAGATCCCCTATTCAAATTTAATATTAGCCAGTTAAAAGTGGACAGCCTTTTCACTTCAATAAATATTGGTGGATAAGGGAATAAGGACAGAAAGACATGTTTGAATTTGTTAGTTACTAGGGTTAAAAGTGAAAGTAGGTTGGACAAAAAAAATAAGGGTTAGAATTTCAGCAACTAAAAAAATAGAGGTAGCACAAATATTGGTGGGGGGAATTGGTAGTTTGGAGATCTACAAGGTTTAATATTTATTACTGCTATGAAAAGTTAAAGTTAATTAAAAAAAAAAAAGATTATCAGGCACAGTTATGGGCCCAGGCCACTGGAGGATAAAGTAGGCCTGGGCTGTTAGGCATGGCTAAGGGCCCCAGGCCCCAGGAGGTTGCAGCAGGCCCAGACCAGCAGGATTAGGGCTGCTCCCTCCTTCCACCTGTGGCACCTGGACATCCTGATAAGACTTAAGTTTCAATTTCCCTGTTGCCATGTGACCATTTACCACTCACCAAGAAGGCCCCTATACATTAATGAGGTATCAGCCAGCAGCTTTCACACAGCCAATCCCCCTGTGACTCATACCCCGTACCTTTTCCTGTCACTACATGAATGCGTATAAGCCCATTCCCCCAACAAAATGAGCTGTACTCTGATGCAGTCTCCTGGGTGTTTCTTTCTCTTGCACTTATGGCCACTCAATACCCTTCTCCACAGTTGCCTGGACACCTCTGGGAAACCAGTGGCCAATAGCCCTTGAGCAACTGGGAACCACAGCTGGTGCTTGAACAGTGACCCTCTGAGATGTGTTGGGATGTGTGAGTGCTCCCCCTGAGGGACATCAGCCCCCTGTGACCTTGCCTCCATGACTGAAGGCTGCCAGGTTTCTCCCTTTCCTCCTTTACTTTTGGTTCATGCCATCATGAGGGAATGAATACAGTGAATGTACAACTGATGTCTTTTGGCTGAGGCTACTCTTCAGCATTGACTGAAGGCCCCTAGACTTCTGTCTGGACCCCAATAGCCCACACAGGCATTGTCAACAACCCCTATCTATTTCTCTCCACCACCAAAAATCAGTAAAAGCCTGTAGGGTGGTTGCTGGTCTGACAGGCTTATGTCTGGATCTTTGGGGAATCCTCCCTCATGCTATTAAGCCCTCTGAAATGTTGCTCTCTGGTCTTGGCACTTCCACTCTTTTCTATCATAGGCAATATCACCTCCCACCAAAAGGAGTCAGAGATTCGAGGACTGAGAGAGGACTCCTGAAAGTCAGGGGCATTAAACTCTCCCAGATAGAGGCCCTTTACTTTTGGGAAGAAGTCCTCCAGATTACCCACTGGATGATTTCTGGGGATCCATATTACCCTAGCCAGGAAAAGGGAAATTCATTAAGGAAACAGCCTCCTCTCTTTTCTCCAAATTTTAGCAGCTATTAGACAATGTTTTGGTCCTTCTAAGACCATCATCATGTCAAAATCAGATTATGACACCAATGAGGAAGGCCCCAAGGGCTAGCCAGTGGCAGACCTCTGTTCCCTTGAGAAGGGTGTCAATACCTCATGGCCAGCCAAACACTTGAGTGAATGGTTCTGCCTCAAGGTATGGCCAATAACTCCACTATATGCCAAGAGGAAGTTGCTGTGGCACTAAAGCCACACTTAGATTGGTCCTTAATGTCTATCATTACATGGATGAAATCCTAGTATGGAAAAACTCCTCCACCTCATCAGCTGAACTAAGGGATCAATTATTACCTTCCTTCACTGAGGCAGGATATAAAATTTTCCCAAATAAGGTCAACATATCCCAACCATAACTTTCCTGGTGATGGAACTCTCCCTTCCCTCTGCTTGGCCTCTTAAATCTATACTCTTCTTCCCCTAGAAACTCACACTGGCCTTGCTTCAGAGATTCTGAGAAACCTCATTTGGCTCTGACCATGGCTCGATATCCTCACCAGTGATTTACAAACCTTATTTGGTATGTTAAAAGGTAAGAAAGCCCCCCCCCGCACCCCCCCACACACACTCCCTGAACCCGGAAGCAGAACAGACAGTAACCAAACATGTTTTCTGATATGGCCCTTGCCCAATACTCACAAGACAGGCCCATTCAACCCATGATATTTAATTCCTCCCTGACCATCATGGGAACACTGTATCAATCTCAGGGGATCCTCGAATGGCTCCATACCTCCACTGGTGGTGCCCCAAGAATAATGACAGAAATTGATTCCCTTGCAGCCATGATCAAATCTGGGAGGGACCAGGCCCTCCGAACTTCAGGCAAGGAACCCTAGGTGATCATAACTCCCTTTCCCTCTCTGATATCCCATGAATGTTGAAAAACCATTCCCAATTTGCAATCACCCTAATAGGCTTCTCTGGTCAAATTGACAACCACTACCTTAATGAAAAATGGATCCTACAATCCTCTTTTAACATGGCTTCCACCCTGCCTTTTTTCAAGAAAACCAATCCCCAGACACCCCCCCCCCATTTTTACAGATGGAGGAAAAAGAGGAGCAGCTATGATCCTCTATCACCCAACAGATCAACCTCCCACCATCAAGTTTAAGGAGCTTCCTGGTAGATCTCCACAATACAAGGAACTGTATACTATTTATCTGGCACTCCTAGAAGAAGAAGGCCCTTTTAGCCTCTTTCCAGATAGTATTTATGCTGTGAACTTGCTCCCTCTGGCTCACCAATTCACATACCCAGTTAGATAAAAACCCTGAGCTGGAGAGATGGCTTAGCGGTTAAGCGCTTGCCTGTGAAGCCTAAGGACCCCAGTTCGAGGCTCAGTTCCCCAGGTCCCACGTTAGCCAGATGCACAAGGGGGCGCACACATCTGGAGTTCCTTTGCAGAGGCTGGAAGCCCTGGCACGCCCATTCTCTCTCTCCCTCTATCTGTCTTTCTCTCTGTGTCTGTTGCTCTCAAATAAATAATAAAAAAAATATATATTTAGATAAAAACCCTAATAAAAGTCTCTAATCTCATTTGCAAAAGAAAGCCACCCCCCCATTTGTACAATACCTAAGATCTCACAGCTACTTAGCTGGCCCCCTCACCAAGGGGAACACATTAGCAGACCCTGTGGCCTCCTACAGAGGCTCAACAGACATCTTTCTGGCCACCTTTGAGGAAGATAGAAATAAACAAGTCCATGCTAACACCCACATAAAATTTAAGGGAATACAATCACTCTTTCCTCTGATCCCTAAAAATCAACTTCAATGCATATAAAAAAAACTTGCTGCTCTTGTGCTTCATTAATAACAATACTTGTCCTCCAAACAATGAGCACCAACCCCTGAAGTTTCAAGGCCAAAGCCCTGTGGCAGTTTGAAGTCACCCACATCCTCCAATTCAGCTGTCAAAAATATGTCTTGGTAATGACACATAGATAATCCCACCTTTTATGGGCCATGGCACAAACAGGAGAGAGCTCATGGATTATGTGACTCCCACCTTCGCCATCACAGGCTTCCCTATCAAACAAAAAGCAGTAATGGCCTGGCCTTTACTAGCTCCTCATTCAAAGCCATTTTTATACAGTATAAGATTTCTCATCATACAGGAATCCCACATAACCCACATGGCCAAGTCTAATAGAAAGGACACACCAAACCTTAAAAGCCCAACTTAAAAATCACCAGCCCAATTCCTGCTCATCCAATCTTCAGTTTTCCATGGCCCTGGTACCCTAAACATTTTCAATATATACAAAACTCCCAGTAACCCCATCTCCCTCTACTGGCATACACCAGAAACCACCCCTTCCATCCTGGTGCAGTGGCAAGACCCTTTAGATGGAATATGAAAAGGACCAGTTCCCCTCCTCACTACAGGAAAGGGAATTGCTTGTGTCTTCCCACAGGACCAGCCAAGACACATTTGGGTACTGGTCCAACATGTCAAATTCAATCCCACCAATCAAAGTGATGGCCCACCTGTTGTTGACAGATCAACTGCAGAGGAAATGCCACCCCTGCCGACATCACCTGATTCAGGAAAAGGGCGTCTCCTGGAGGGACATTTATGATCTTATGCATACAGAAAAAGCCATATGCCCACCACAGGCATCCCTCTTCACCATTTTGATGGCGGTCTTTACAATCTTACATTCCAATGCAAATGCCTCTCTCCCTGCCCCGCAATACTCTCCAATGGTGTTTTGAAGCCTGAGAAACAAATGAAGGGGTCAATAAAATCATCAGCACAGGATATTACTCCATTCATGGCTGCCAGAACAGTGTCAGCTTTCCTGTCTATCCTCACTCTAAAGCCTGTACTAATCAAGCTTTTGCATGCTTTGCCTATTGTCAAAAGAAAAAAGAGTACCTTGAAAGCCAGGAATATTATGGAGGATGGTGATACAAACACTGTGCCATTGAAAATAAATGGTGTACAGGGAGAGATACTCTCTTCACCAACAGCTAGTATAGACAATGTGTACTCTCCATATTTGATACTAGGAATGAACGCTGGTGGGTGGGGGTGACAGGAAAACTTTATGTTAATGGCCACTCACTATCTTCTTCTGCTAACCTTCATATTTCTAGAGAGCTTGTCCCCACTTCCTACCCAGTTCCTACTCACCACCACATTCTTTCACAGGAAAAACAAGTCACAGAAAAGATGCAAGCCACCATAAACTGGGTGCAAAACATACAACATGTGGCCAACTTTCTCCCCTTTACTAACCACTCCAATGCTTCTAACTGCTTCTTCTGTGCATACACTACCCACCCCCTGCTAACCGTGGTCCCTATTTTTTTTTTTTTTTTAGTTTTGTATTCAGCAAATACAGTCAGTTTGGTACCATTATTGGGCTATCCATGACCTACCCCCTCCCCATTGGCCCCTATTGTTGAGGTATATGGGTTCTGCATTGTAGAGTTAGCCCACAGTTACTGGTACAATAAATGTCTCTGCATATCATGACCCAACATACGGCTCTGGCATTCTTTCTGCCCCCTCTTCCGCAAAATTTCCCAGAGCCATGTCGGGTTCATTTTTGGTCTGCTTCAGTGATGAGGTGTTGGGGGCCTCTGAGGCTCTGGCTCTCTGATTTGGTAGGAGTTGATTTTTCTCTGTGTTAGTCTCCTTCCCCCTTGTACTGGTATCCGGTTCATCAGGAAAACAGCACCCTTGCTTGTTTCACCAATTTTCCTTCATATCAGCTGGGGCCCTTTTAAGGTATGATGGGGTGGCTCTCTCCTTAGGATCTGCATCTATCTGAAAAAGAGAATCAGATTTTCCAATGGAGAGTAAGTTAGCACCAGGAAAGATGAGGTAACCCTTACTTTTTTAATAGAAAATTTAATAGGCGTAAGCCCTCTTATAGCCCATGATTGATGGTAGCTTGATAATGGGGAGTGGGCTTATGTTTGTATATGGTTCTGACTTGTTTCCCAGCTCCAGCTATGGGTCCTGTACCACTAAGGGGATCAGTTAGCCAAATCAAGAGCAGTTGGCTCCCCACCATGGCTGTGTACCACTATTGCACTTGTGTGGGAATCACAACAGGTTATTTGCTGCTAGGTAGGTTAGACCATGAGTAGCTTGGTCAGATATTGGTCATTTCCCCGAGTCGCCCATGTAGCACCTTCTGGCACTAGACACGCTGACTGTCTGGGGACTGAATCTCTCCTGGCTTCCAGCCATGCCATTCCATTTTATGTGTCAACTGCATATGGTGTCTTCAGCAGTAGTATCTTACCACTAACCTTTAGTGGGTCATCAAGTACTCGGACAGAAATCTGTCTTTCTTTTAGGAGACCTTGTAGGTCTCTCTGATCAAAAGCTCACTGTGGATGATAGCCCCATGCTGGTACTGGGAGTTACAGGTCCGTGCCCACTAAAATATGAGGAAAAAGATAACTAATATACAAGAATTAGAAAGAAGAGAGAGAGAGAGTCAGGGAGAGGAAGAGGGAAAGAGAGAAGATGTAGAAGATTTAGGTTAGACTTGATCCTATCCTCTACAGTGTCTTGTGGTTCAGGTATTCACTCTAAAGTCCTGATGAAGGTTCAGCCATCTTGTCTGCCTTTTAGGAAGTAGAATTTTATGGTACCATTGGTACTTGGTGGTAGATTAGTGTTTCCCACCCCTTTGATGCCTTCCCCTCCTTCCCCATCCATCCTATTGTCTAGTCCATGAGATGCTTGCTGGGTATATAAGGTATCTTGGGTAGATTCAGGTTAGGTGCTGTAGATGAGTGAGGCTATATGGTGATTTTTTTTTTTTTCTGTGATTGGGTAAGTTCATTCAGAATGATCTGTTTCAGGTTCAAGCATTTTTTCTCAAGTTTCATTGTGTCATTTTTCTTACTGAAGTATAGAATTCCATTGTGTAGACATACCACATCTAAGTTATCCATTCTTCTAGTGATGGACATCTGGGTTGATTCTAGCTGTCAGGGTGATACTGGCTTCATAAAAGGAGGTGGGTAGCTTTCCATGTTCTCCAATTGTGTGGCACAGTTTGAGGAAGATTGGTTTGAGTTCTTCCATAATGGTTTGATAGAATGCAGATGAGAAGCCATCTGGTCCTGGACTTTTCTTTTGGGGGAGTTTTTTTTTTAAATTACTTTTCAATTTCCATGAGTGTGATGGGTTCATTGAGGTGATTAATCTGCTCTGAGTTTAGCTTTGGTAGATGGTATGTGTCCAGGAATTTATCCATCTCCTCCACATTATCCAGTTCTGTGGAGTAGAGGTTTTTGAAATAAGTCCTGATGATTCTCTCAAATTTGCTTGTGTCTGTTGTGATCTCTCCTTTTTCATTTTGAATTTTGTTAATTTGAAGCTTCTCCCTTTTTTTTTTCATGATCAAATTGCCAGGGGTTTGTCAATCTTGTTTATTTTTTCAAAGAACCAGCTCTTTGTTTTGTCAATTGTCTTAATTGTTTCCTTGGTTTCCAATTCATTAATTTCTGCTCTGATTTTAATTATTTCTTTCTTTCTGGAACTCTTTGGGTTGGATTTTTCTTGTTTTTCCAGTGCCTTTAGGTGGATGGTTAGGCTATTGATTTGAGATCTTTCTGTCTTTTTTAAGAAGGCATTGAGTGCTATGAATTTTCCCCTGAGGACCGCCTTCACTGTGTCCCTTAAGATTTGGTACGATGTGTTCTCTTTTTCATTCAATTCCAGGAATTTTGAAATTTCCTTTTTTATTTCATCCACTATACATTTATTGTTTAAAAGTGTGCTGTTCAGTTTCCAGGTGTTGTTGGGATTCTTGGTGGGTGTTTTGTTGTTGATTTCTAGCAATATAGCATTGTGATCTGATATCATGCAGGAAATTATGTCAAATTTCCTAAATATGTGGCAGCAGTCTTTGTGACCCAGTATATTGTCTATTTTAGAGAATGTTCCATGGGCTGCTGAGAAGAATGTGTAGTCTGTGGATTTGTGATGGAATGTTCTGTAGATGTCCGTTATGTCTAAGTGTTCTATAGTTTTGTTGAGCTTACTTCCCTGCTGAGTTTCTGTTTGGATGATCTGTCTCTTACTGATAATGGTATATTGAAGTCCCCAGCTCTGATGGTGTTAGTGGTTATTTCTGTTTCATTGTCAAGTAGGTTTTGTTTTATGAACTGTGGTGCTGCTGTGTTTGGTGCATACAGATTTATGATTGTCATATCCTCTTGATGGATCATTCCCTTAATAAGTAGGAAGTGGGGCTGGAGAGATGGCTTAGCGGTTAAGCGCTTGCCTGTGAAGCCTAATGACACCGGTTCAAGGCTCGGTTCCCCAGGTCCCACGTTAGCCAGATGCACAAGGGGGCGCACGTGTCTGGAGTTCGTTTGCAGAGGCTGGAAGCCCTGGCGCGCCCATTCTCTCTCTCTCCCTCTATCTGTCTTTCTCTCTGTGTCTGTTGCTCTCAAATAAATAAATAAATAATTTTTATGAAAAAGTAGGAAGTGGCCTTCTTTGTGTTTTTTGATTATTTTTGGTTTGGAGTCTATTTTATCAGATATTGATATAGCTACACCTGCTTGTTTCTTATTCCCATTTGTTTGGAATATTGTTTTCTATCCTTTCACCCTGAGGAGGTGTCTGTCTTTAGTGGTGAGGTTGGTTTATTGAAGGCAACAGATTGAGGAGTCTAATTTTTTGATCCATCCTGTTAGCTTGTGTCTCTTGATGGGTGAATTAAGGCTATTGATATTTAGGGTGGTGACTGTGAGATTTGATTTTATCTGTGCCATATTTTAATGGTAGATGTGTGTTGTTGTTTTCATGGGCTTTGAAGTTTTTTGTGCCTACTCTGAGTTTGATTATTGTGGTCTGCTTCTTGTAGGCATTTGAGCTTGATTATTTTTTTCTTCTCTGGAGAATTTCCTGAAATACTCTCTGTACATTTGGTTTTGTGTTCATATAATTGTAAAGGTAAGTTTTGTCTTGGAAAGTTTTTCTTTCAAAATCTATTATGAGAGTTACTTTTGCTGGCCAGAGTATTTTGGGTTGAAAACCATAGGTTCTTAGACATTGGAGTGTTTCTTTCCAGGCCCTTCTAGCTTTCAGGGTTTCCATTGAGAAGTGTGAAGTAATTCTGATGGGGTTACCATTGAAATTGGTGTGCTGTTTTTCCCTAGCTGCTTTTAGGATTTTCTCTTTGGCGTCAATGTTTAGAGTGTTAATGACAATATGTCTTGGAGAGTTTCTCCTTTGGTCCAATCTGTTTGGAGTTCTGTTGGCTTCTTGTATCTTGATGGGCCTTTCTTTTAAGAGACTGAGGAAGTTTTCTTCAATTATTTTTGTTAAATAAGTTCTCCATGCCTTTGGTCTGAATTTCTTCTCCTTCTGGTATTCCAACCACCTCGCAGGGGTCTTCCAAGACAAGCTTGACCAGGCCATCGTATCCACCACCAACAGCCTTGAAACTCTTCAGAGACAATTAAACTCTCTCACAAGTGTGGTATTCCAAATCTATAGAGCCTTAGACCTCATCACTGCTGAACACAGGGGGCCATGTGTGATCTTGGGAGAATTTCTTTGTCAATGAAACAAATGTTCAAAAACTCCACAAGGAGCTGCTTGGCCACTATAAATCTGATAGCCCACTACCTGGTACTCTAACCCCTTAGACACTTGGCTCCTCCCCTTCCCTGGCCCCCTCCTGGCTATAGGAACCCCATTACTTGTGTCCCTCTTCCTTTTCAAATTTCTCAGACAACAAATAACTAACATTGCTGAGGTTGCTACCAATCAAGTGCTCATGCACCACCTATCTCTGTCTGAACTTCCAATAAACTACAAGGACCTCATTCAATGTGATGATACTGCACAATTATATAAACAAAGGGGGATCTGTTGGGCACAGTTATGAGCTGCAGGCCATTGGAGGCTGAGGTAGGCCTGAGCTGTCAGGCATGGTGATGAGCTCCTGGTTTCAGGTGGTAGCAGCAGGCCTAGACCCCGATAATCTGGCCTTGCAACTGGCAGGAGTAGGCCTGCTCCCTCCCTCTGCTTGGGGCACCTGGATGTGATAATAAGACTTAGATTTCATTTTCTCCATGGCCATGTGACCTTTTAGCACTCACCAGAAGGTTCCTGTACATTAATGAGGTATCAGCCAGCAGTTTTCACATAGTTTATCCCCCTATGACCAGTACCCCATACCTTTTCCCACCAGTACATGAATGCTTATAAGCCCATTTCCCCCAACAAATAAATGAGCTGTCCTCTGACACAGTCTCCCAGGTGTTTCTTTCTGTTGCCTTCTTGGCCACCCAAGACTGTGCTCCACAGTTGCCTGGACACCTCTAGGAAACCAATGTGCAATGGCCCCAGAGTCAACAGGAAACTCAGGAGATGAAGAACAGAGAGAGACAGAGAGAGAGGAAATGGCTTAGAAAATAGAAGAAAAGTAAATAGTTATGCATAAGAATAATAGTGTTGCATACACAACAGCATTAATATAGAAACATACAGAACAATCATAAAACCTAACTGAGCAATGTTCAAAGTGAAGCAAGACCATATGAAATATTTACATAAGACTGAAGATTTAAAGACTAACAAAAGTAAAAGAAAATGCAAAAAGGGCTGGAGAGTTAGCTTAGCAGTTAAGCCATTTGCCTACAAAGCTTAAGTACCTATGTTTGATTCCCCAGTACCCATGTGGAATAGATTCTTATGTTGGCACATGTGACTGCAATTTGTTTGCAGTGAATAGAGGCCCTTGGTGTTCTGATTCTCTATATATATATCAGTTCCTTTCTCTCAAATAAATACATAAAAATTAAACATAAAATGGGGGACTATAAAATTATCATCTATGAATTAGAAATTTGTACAGTTGCTAAAATTAAAAACTAAAATCTACCCAGGCATGGTGGTGCATGCTTTTAATCCTAGCGCTTGGGAGGTTGGGAGGCAGAGGTAGGAGGATTGCTGGAATTAGAGGCCAACCTCAGACTACATAGTGAATTTCAGGTCAGTCTGGACTAGAGCAAGACCCTACCTTGGGGTGGAGGGGAACCTAAAACCTTAAACTGACAAATAATATCTTTTTGATGCTAAAATAATGAAAGTTATATGGTACTCTTACTGATGTACACTTGTCATCTGTTGCCACTAAGTCCTCTCTCTTTCTCTCATTCTCTATTTCCCTCTCGTTTGGTTTTTCAAGATAGGGTCTCACTTTAGCTCAGGCTGACCTGGAATTCACTATGCAGTCTCAGGGTGGCCTTGTACTCATGGTGATCCTCCTACTTCTCAAGTGCTGGGATTAAAGGCTTGCACCACCACGCTTGGCTTTAGAGCCTCTTTGCTGTGAAGTATTCATTAATCTATAAAAATATTTTTAAAAATACAAAAAAATTAATTAAAAAGGGTCACCAAGAACAGTGTGTCCAACAATTTTCCAGCCCATATACCTGTACACAGAGTGGCAGTGTGTCATTGGACAGTCTGTCTAACCATTACCACAGTGCCAATGTGTTTTCAGTCACTGGACAGTGGATCTAACTGTTTCAATGGCACCAGTGTATGTGCAGTCATTTGATAGCTTGTTACCTGAGTGCCAGTGTGTGTTCAATCATTGAACAATGCATCTAACTGTCCCTTTACTGCTAGTGTGTCAGGTTATTGGACAGTCATCTTTCTGTTGCTGCAGTGCCAGAGTATGGAGTAGCAGAGCACTTCCATATTGTCTCTACTTCCATTAGCTGAACGTCATTCCCACTCCCCATCTTCTCTGTAAAGCTCTCTCCTAGCTAAATAAATTCACTTATTTACTTATAGCTATGGACTCTTGGAGTAACAGAGATTTATATGTACTTCTTTACTGTTTCCTCACGGAGTCACAACCATGGGGCTTTTAATTTGCCACCTTACCCAGCAGTCCTATATTTTTTTTCATTTTTTAATTAAGAATATATTTTATATACTGCATCATATGTTGGTGTCAACTTTTCCCTCCTCTCTGCCCCTATTCTATTGGGGAAAATTCTCAGTGCAGTGGTTGGTATTCCCCCTTGCCTTGTGGGTTATGCATTCTGTGAGCACCAGTCAGTTATTGTAGGAGGCAATGCCTCTGATCATGACATCCCATCTTGTAGCTCCTACAGTCTTTCTGCCCCCTCTTCTCCAAAATTCCTTGAGCATAGGTGGGAGTGTTTCAAGTCTACTGCAGTGATGAGCTCTTAGGAAACTCTGGATTTCTTCTTTGATATGTGTTGTGTATCCTTAGCATCTGTCTCATTCACCCTGGTGCAGCTTGTCAGGCTCATCATGGAAGTAGCAATCTTGCTCATCTCCCCACTCCTGTGGTTTCAACTGGGCCTTGACCAAAATGCAAGGGGTGGTTTATCTTCTTGGGTCTCACTACCTTCTGGAAAAAAAAGAAAAAAGAAAACCAGATTCTCCAACAGAGAGTGAAGTCAGCATAAGTTAAATTAGATAAATTTATTAATTTAGGGATATTTTGATAGTTGTAGCCCCTCTATTATTCACAGACTAGCGAGAGCTTGGAAGTGGAGGGAATAATCTTTGTCTCCATAGAATTCTGACCTGTTTCCCAGTTCCAGAGCTGTTTTCCTTTTCACTGAGTGGATCTCTTAGCCAATCAAAAACCCATTGGTTACCTACCAGAGCTGTGTACCACCATTGCACTGGTGTGTACTTCTTGTCAGGCTTGTTACTTCTGAATTACTTAGACCCCTGCTTACTTACACCACTGTTGACCACTACCCCCCAGTAACTCATGTGGCCCTTTCCAGCACAAGATGTGCTAATTGTCTGGGCACTGGCACTCTTCTGGATTCTTGCCAGTTCTCTGTGTGTTCTGTGTTGGAAATGTATGGTGTCTTAAGCAATAGGATCTTACATTTTCCTTCATGTGGGTAATCAAATACTTTGACAGAATCCTGTCTTGTTTGGGGGACCTTGTAGGTGTCTTTGATCAACATATCAATGCAGATAGCACTGATTTCTGGTACTGGAAGTTAGAGGGCAGAGACAAAAATTTTTTTTTAAATTTTTTTGTTTATTTTAATTTATTTATTTGAAAGCGAAAGACAGAGAGAAAGGCAGAGAGAGAGAAAGAGAGAGAGAATGGGCACGCCAGGGGCCACCAGCCACTGCAAACGAACTCCAGATACTTGCGCCCCCTTGTGCATCTGGCTAACGTGGGACCTGGGGAATTGAGCCTCAAACCGGGGTCCTTAGGCTTCACAGGCAAGCGTTTAACCTCTAAGCCACCCCTCCAGCCCAAGACAAAAATTTTTAAGGTAAGGCTTTATCCCATCCTCTCCAGGTCCCTTCTTTTCAGATGCTCGCCCTATTCGCCTGTTGAGCATTATATCTTTCAGTTTACCTTCAAGGAGAAAGTTTTCTATAATACAATTCATTTTAAGATTAATTTTGTGTTAATTTTCTTCCACCCACCTATTCCCCTCCCCCCAAACCCTTCCATCCCTATTGTGCTAGCCTCAAGTTGTCTATCCACTGTGCCAGCAACTCAAGCTGATCCAGGTTAGGAACCA
Organism: Jaculus jaculus; assembly: GCF_020740685.1. Lineage (NCBI taxonomy): Eukaryota > Metazoa > Chordata > Mammalia > Rodentia > Dipodidae > Jaculus > Jaculus jaculus. The sequence continues at coordinate 711,172 of NW_025423491.1, forward strand.
CAGATGAGCAATAACATGTGGAATTTGTCTTTCTGTGATTGTGTATGTTTGCTGAGTGTAATCCGTCCTAATGTCATATATTTTTGTAAAAATTTCATTGTATTATTCTTTTTACTGCTGAGTGATCCATTTATCCAATGATGGAAACCTGGGTTGATTACAGTTCTTACTTATTACAAATTGAGCAGCTATACTTATGGTTGAGCAAGTATCTGTGTAGTGAAGCATAGCATATCTAGAGTAAGTGCCCAGTGAGGGAATAAGTGGGTTTCTTGGTAGCTCTATGTTAATCTTTCTCTGGAATCTCCATATTGATTTCCATAGTGGTTGTACAAGTTTTCATTCTTACCAGCAGTGAATGAGGGTTCCTCTTTCCCCACATCATTTGTTGTCACTGGATTTTATTTTTTTAAATGATTTCCATCCTTACTGAAGCAATCTCATAGTTGTTGTAATTTGCACTTCCCTGATGGTTAGGATGTTTAACATTTTCTTAAGGGTGTGTTAACCATTTGCATTTCTTCCTTTGAGAACTCTCTGTTCAGTTCTGTGCCTCATTTTTGAGTGGGCTGTTTGATTTTTTTTAAATTGCTTAGTTTTTTGAGTTTGTGATAAGTTCCAGATATTAAGCTTTTGTCAGTGTTATAGCTGATGAAAATTTTCTCCCATTTTGTGGGAAGTCTATTGGCTCTGCTTGTTGTATTTTTATCTGAAGAAAAGCTTTTTAGCTTCATGAGATCACATTTGTTGAGAGACTGTTAAATTTCCTGGGCTATTGGGGTATTGTTTAGGAAGTCTTTCCCCACTCTTATATCATGGAGAGCTTGTCCTCTTTTTTTTTGTTTGTTTGTTTTTTTCCTGCAGTTGAAAAGTTTCAGGTCTTATTGTGAGGTCCTTAATCTACTTAGAGTTGATTTTTGTGTATGATAAGATGAGTGGGTCTAGTTCCATTTTTCTACATGTGGTTATAAAATTTGTCCAGCACTATTTGTTGAAGATACTGTCCTTTCTCAAGTCTATATTATTGGCATCTTTGTCAGTCAAATATTAAGTAGCTATAGATACTTGATCTAATGCTCAGGTTTTCAATATTGTTTGATTTATCTATATTTCTGTTTGTATTCCAGTACCACAATGTTTTTGTTACTATGGCTTTGTAGTATAGTTTTAGATTGAGTGTGGTGATAAGTCCAGAAATGTTTCTTGTGTTGAGGATATGCGTGGATGTCTGAGGCCTTCTGCCATTTTATATGAATTTTGAGATCACTTTTTCTACCTCTGTGAGGAATGATGGTGGACTTTTTATTGGTATTGCATTTAATCTGTATATTTCTTTTTGTAGAATTGTCACTTTCACAATATTATTTACACCAATCCAGGAGCATGGAAGTCCTTTCCATCTTCTCAAGTCCTCCTCAATTTCTTCTTGAGTGTTTTTATGTTTGCATTATATATGTCTTTCACATCCTTGGCTAGTGTCATTCCAAGGTATGTGATTTATTTTGTGGCTATTGAAACTGGAACGTTCTTACTAATTTCATACTCTGTGTATTTGCCCTGTGTATGTGGTAAGGTTACTGATTTTTGTGTGCTGATTTTACATCCTGCCACTTTGCTAAAGTAATTAATTACCCTTAGAAGTTTTGAGATAAAAACAGAAAGTAAGTGAAAAGTTGTCATTCTACAGAATCAACTGCCTGGGTAAGATGCACCCATTGATGGAATAGCAGTAAATAGTTTAAAGGAGTAATCAATTGCTCTCTGGTTGGGCATGAGTCACCCTCATTAGGAGAAATTCATCCTGGTACTAAAAACCAAGTCAAAAACTTATATCTTGGAAATTCATATAACCTAGAGGGAAGCATCTATTGCTCTTTGTCTAAATGGAGGCATTTTACCCATTAAAAAAAAATGAATACATTTTTGTCTCCTCTTATTAGTGCTACTCATACTTTCAGTTAGAGAATCTGCACTTTACAAATGGCACCAAATACCAAATAGATCCAAGACTTATTGAAATGATAAGAAGATAAAGCCAAGTGGCTATCAATACATGGGCCATCCTATTACATGAACCATAGTCCAAGGAACATCGCAGAGGAGGTGAATATGAGTGCTACTCTCCCAGGTAGTCAGATAACCTCCTCCATGTAGACATAGAGGAGACTCAAAACTCATCAAAGCAGAAAATAAGAGGCTTTTGATAGACTTCTGGGTAAGATGGAGGCATAAGAGTTACACCAAACAACCTTGGGAGGTAGTTAAGCAAAACCACAACAAAAAACACTCTCTTATGAAATGTGAAGGTTTATAAGTTTTTATCACCCACAGAGGAGAAGCCAGAGAGACCAGGATCTACCAGCAAGAAGAAAACTAGCCAGAACCTCACCAAGGTACTTGTGCCCCAATTTTTGTGGATCCCCACACTTGCCAGGCCAGCTGAGAAGTTTCTGTACAACTCCAAGCTTTCTGTACTGTCCCATCTTCCAACCATCAGAACCATGAACCTCTGTGAAATGCATTCAACCCCAAGGGCAGGACATACAGCACAGGTGATCAGAAAATCAGATCTACGGCACTGCACAATGGGATTGAGGTATGCACTCAGCATTGGTGAGATTGGCAGCCACCCCAAAAGGTAATGGGGTCAACTGACAGGTAGTAAGCCTGCACTTTAAGTGTTAACCACTCTTTCCATGTCAGGGCAGGTTATGGGTTACATATTTGTGGTTGGCTTTATCATTCTCAATTAACTTGTATTTGAGGGATGACTTGTTGCCTTTGATGCTTTCAGATTCATAGGGCCATTGTCTTTTTCTTCTGTCATTACTGAGGGAAGGGTATTATTTAGACTCAGCCTGACCTGGAACCCATTTCAGAACAGAAATATCAACCTCCCAGCTGACAGGATTAAGGATTTAGAGCAAAACACACCCTTAGAAATTTCGGCTTTATAAGGTTATCTGTTCGTACTAATCTCCACACTTGTATACTTTGTGCTAGTTTTTATTGCATATATATATATTGCTCAGTTGAAATTTAGAATTTTCCAGTAAATTGCTCCACCCAGCCCAGTAGAATTCTTGAACACTAGGCCAACTCAACACCTAAGATTACTTCTGTGTTTGGATTGGAGTACAAGAGCTACATTTGGCACCTTAAACTGGAGGTACATAAATTTGGATTTCCAAGTCTAAGAGCAGTGCAGATAATTACAAGACCTAAGTTTCAAATAAACTTGGGATGTAAAAATTGGTACGTACAAGAAACAGAAAGAATGTAGACAATGAAATTACACCAAAAATTATAAATCCACCAGAAATGGCCCCTAATGAGACTATTTACTATGAAATGCCTGACAAAGATTTCAAAAAAATTATTTTATCTATACTCAAAGAAATCAAGGCAATCAAAGAAGAAAAAAGAAAAGAATTACTAAAGGAAAGAAATTCTTGATGGAGAACACAGGATATCAGTTTAATGAAATAAGGAGTTCATTACAAGACATGAGTAAGGAAATAGAAAGACTGAAGAAAATCCAGGCAGAAATACTAGCACTGAAAATCACCGTAAGTCAAATATAAACCTCTGTGGAAACTCCCACCAGTAGAATGGATGAAGAAGAGAATAGAATATCTAAAGTATAACATCAGGTGCCAGATCTAATCTAGTCCAACAAGTAGAATAGGAAGGTATGAATGGGAATTTCAAGATATCCAAGTAACTATGAAAATATCAAACATAAGAATTCAGGGTATAGTAGTACGAGGAGAATTTCAGTCCAAAGGCATAGTAGGCATTTTCAACAAAATCATAGAAGAAAAATTTTCTGATATTGGGAAAGAAATGCCTTTGCAGATACAGGAAGCTTTTAGAATACCAAACAGACAAAATCTGGAAAGAACGTCTCCTCTACTAAACATGCAAAACAAAGAAAATGGGTTGAAAGCATTTAGAGAAAAAAAAGCAAGTCACCTATACAGGCAAGCCAATCAGGGTAAGAGCAGATTACTAAACATAAACTTTATAATCCAGAAAGGCTTGGAATGATATATTCCAATTTCTGGAAAATAACAACTGTCAACCAAGAATATTTCATGCTGCAAAGCTATCTATCCAAATTGATGGAGGAATAAGGATGTTCCACAACAAAAACAGGCTAAAAGAATTTATGAAAACTAAGCCAGCTTTTTGGAAAATACTTGAAGGAATCCTTCATGCTGAAGAGAAAGCACAGCACACACACAAGGAAACAAGAAAAAAAAATACTCAAATAACAGTCAAAACAAGAGAGTAAAGGAAAAACACTATGAAACAAGAAGAATGGTGAGAACAAGCACATACCTTTCAATAATAATTCTTAATATCAATGACTTCAATGCCCCTACCAAAGGACACAGGCTTGCAGACTAGATTAAAAGGCAAGATCCTGCTGTTTGTTGCTTCCAGGAAACTCATCTCTCAGTAAAAAAATAAAAATATAAAAAAATAAAATAAAAAATAAAAAAGACTGTCTTAGGATGAAAGAATGGAAAGATGGTATTTCAAGCAAATGGATCTAAGAAGTCAGCAGGGGTTGCTATTCTGATATCTGACAGGATAGACTTCAAACCAACATTAGTGAGGAAAGATTAAGAAGAAGGTCACTTTATGGCTGGAGAGATGGCTTAGCAGTTAAGCACTTGCCTATAAAGCATGAGGACCCTGGTTTGAGGCTCAATTCCCCAGGACCCATGTTAGCCAGATGCACAAAGGGGAGCAAGCATCTGGAGATCATTTGCAGTGGCTGGAGGCCCTGGCACACCCATTCTTTCTCTCTTTAGCTGCCTCTTTCTCTGTCTGTTGCTCTCAAATAAATAAATAAATAAATAAATAAAAATAAACAAAAAAAATTTTAAAAAGAAGGTCACTTTATACTGATTAAAGGAATACTCCAACAGGAGGGTGTACAATCCTAAACATATATGAACCTAATATAGGGGCTTCCAATTTCATCAAACAAACACTATTATAATTAATGTCACAAGTAACGCCAAACACAATTATAATGGGTGACTTCAATACCCCACTGGCATCAATTGATAGGTCATCCTGGCAAATAAATAAACAAACAAACAAACAAACAAAGAGACATCTGTGTTAAATGTCATGGAACAAATGGACCTGACAGATATCTATAGAACATTCCATCCAAATTCTGTAGCATATACATTTCTTCTCAGCAGCACATGGGCAATTCTCCAAAATAGGCCATATATTACAACACAAAGGAAATATTAACAAATACAGGAAAACTAAAATAACCCCTGTACTCTATCTGACAACAATGGGATTAAACTATAAATCAGTAACAATTAAAACTACAGAGCACACAGCAGTTTATGGAGAATAAACAGTACACCATTGAATAATGACAATAATTCATTGAAGAAATAAAAAAGGAAATCAATCATAAATCATAGAATCAAATGATGATGAGAATACAACATACCAAATCCTTTGGGACACAATAAAGGCAGTCCTAAGGGGGAACTTTAAAGCTCTAAGTGCCTATATTAAGAAATTAGAGAGTTTACAAGTAAATGATTGAATACTTCACCTTAAGGTCTTGGGAAAACAAGAACAAGACAAACCAAAAATTATAGACAGGAAGAAATAATAAAGATAAGGGCAGAAATTAATGACGTAGAAAACAAAACAAATCCAAATAATGAAACAAAGAGTTAGTTCTTTGAAAGGATAAACAAGATTGATAAACCCTTAGCAAAGCTGAACAGAAGAAAGGGAGAAGAGACAAATATTAATAAATTTAGAGATAAAAAGACACCATTAAACAGATACTAAAGAAATTCAGGCAATCATAAAAACATACTTTGAGAATATATCTGCCTCTAAGTATGAAAATCTGAAAGACATGGATGATTTCCTTGATTAATATGACCTACCAAAATTAAATCAAGATGAGATAAACCATGTAAATAGACCTGCAAAATCTATGGTGATCCAAGCAGTTATAAAAAGTCTCCCAACTAAAAATAGTCCAGGACCAGGTATATTCACTGGTTAATTTTACCAGACCTTCATGGAAGAATTTACACCACTGCTTCTAAATTTTTCAATAAAATAGAAAAGGAAGGAATTCTGCTGAACTCCTTCTATGAAGCCAGCATCACCCTGATACTAAAAGCAGACAAAGATAGAACAAAATAAATAAATAAAGCAAGCAAGCAAGCAAAAAAATTACAGATCAATCTCTCTCATGAACATAGACACAAAAATTCTCAACAAAATATTGGCAAACAGAATACAAGAGTATGTCAAAAATCATTCACCCTAACCAAGTAGGCTTCCTGCCAGAGATGCAGGGGTGGTCCAACATGTGCAAATTGATAAATGTAATACATTACATAAATGGGCTGAAGGACAAAAATCTCATGCCCATCTCAATAGAAGCAGAAAAGGCATGTGACAAAATCCAACATCTCTTCATTGTAAAGTCCTACAGAAACTCTGAATAGAAGGAACATATTAAAGGCTATTTTTGACAAACCTACAGCCAACATAGATACTAAATGGGGAAAAACTTGAAGCTTTTCTACTAAAATCAGGAAAACACAAGGGTGTCCACTGTCTCCACTTTTATGTAATATAGTACTTGCATAAGAGGTGGCAGAAGGAATGTTAGAGCCAAAGGAAGGATGGGACTGCTTATAGTGCCATCAATGAGACAGAAATTAGCCTTGATACTCATGATGTCACAGTGCCTAACACTATCTTCACATACCGTCATAATAGGAGGAAAAGATGATGACACCATAATAAAAGAGAGACTCATTTAGGGAGGTAGGAGATATGATGGAGTGTAAAGATCTGTGAGGCAAAAGTGGGGGAGCAGAGAAAATTATCATAGTTTATTGTCTGTAAGTATGGAAGCTATCAAAAGAAAAAAATTAAAAATTGATAAAAAAAGATTTCAGAACAATGAAAACAAAACAAACAAACAAACAAAAAAGAAACCAGATGGAATTACATCAGACTAAAAAGTTCCAAATTGCAAAGAACACAATTAACAGGTTTACATAACAACTAGAAAACTGAAATGTGGGACAATATGGCTGCAGTCCTCCTCTAGTGCTCTTCTACTTTATAAGAAAGTCACAAAAAAGTGACAATTTCTAATCTAGGCTGCTCAAAACAGAAATTTCTCCTATCAAAGTTTAGCACAAGTTCTCAATCTTATTAATATTAAAAACAAAAATGTGGGCTGAAGAGATGGCTTAGCAGTTAAGGCACTTGCCTGCATAGGCAAAGGACCCAGATTAAATTCTCCAGGACCCTCATAAGCAGATACCACAAGGTAGTACATGTGTCTTGAGTTTGTTTGTAGTAGCAAGAGACCCTGGTGTTCCCATTCTCTCACTCTGCCTCTTTCTCTCTCCCTCTCGCATAAATAAATAATAAAATAAATACAAATATTTTAAAAACATAAAAGGTATTTAGAACATTGATAAGCAGGTTGCATGTGGTGAGAATTAAAACTACATCTGCATGAGCTAAAGGATTGGAGCTCAGCAGAAATCATTTGTATTAGACTAAGTTTAAATATATGGCTTGAAGGAAATATTCAAATTGAAGTATATAATACTTAATCCTTAAAACTCAAAGTAGGCACAACCAAAAGATGTGGTATTATTAGGGTAAATATTTTCAATAGCTTCCCAAATTGTCCCTTTAGCAGCTAAAGATGTGAACTCTACAACTTTGGTTATTTCTAGTGATTCTAAGCAGCACAATTACAATTTCAGAAGCTTTCTACACACAACCTGGGCTTGCAAGTAAAGTCAGGCCAGCAGAGGCCACTGGGAACATCCAGGGTAAGGCTGACTGACAGGAGTATGTCTGAAGACCTACCACACTCAGGGAAGCAGCCTGTAGCCACTGCCCTTCTCAACAGATGAGTTAGAGGTGTGAACTTGTCACGCTGCTCACAAGAAGCTAAATTCCTCAGCACATGAGAACTTCTGTCAGCTGTTGCCATTAGCATTGGTGATGTGTGAGGGGCCAGCCTCTCTGGACTCTGCTGGGAAGCCAGAGTGAACTACAATCTCCCTGAGTGGGCCAAGAATGAGCCTTCAGATAAAAACTATTTGCCATTTTCTCAGCTTCCCTGGGAGCCATTCTGGCTGGACTTGTATCCAAATCCCTGGGCTTCTGGCCACAGGACATTAGCAAAACTTTAACAGCCTTCCTGCAAGTAAGATGTGTATCTTCAGTGTCCGAAGCCCTCTGGCAGCAAGACATTAGCACAACCATAAACAGCCTATCTGTAAGCAAGATTAGGTATCTTCAGCCATTGGCTGGTCCTTTGTACTGAGAAATGATTGAAATGCAAAAACTCTGTAACAGGAAGGTTTTTTGATAAGAACTTGTAAAGCTCATAAAATCTTTGTCCATGGAAAAACTGTTTGTAAAAAAGATATAAAAAGGAATGCTGTGAAATAAACCATGTCTTCAGTCCTGGCTTCAGCCCTGGCCTGGAGTCCATGCTTTCACTCTTTCTTCTGTCTTTCCTTAATCCTCACTCCCCATCAGGCTGGAGCCCTTTCAGCCAGCAGGCCCCGGCACCTCTCTACAGTGTGTAGTGGTGGTGTTGGCTGGGAGATGTGGGTAGTTACTCCTGATGTGGCAGGATTTCCTTGGCCTTGGGCATCCCTGAGGCCCATAGAGGTGGTGGTGAGATGACTTACTCCTTACTTAATTGGCCTGGGATAGAAGCAGCTCTTCAGTGACAAAGACAGCACAGAATCTCACCCAAATTGTATGTGGGTATGCTGGAAGGAGGGGTGTGTTAGGATTTAGTGTCTCTTTTAAATGTCATAAAGAGAAGTGTGAAAAGGTGGCTTAGAAAGAACTAATTTATCAGTAAGTTTCAAATTAACCTTTGCAGTTAACAAAATAAAATGTGACACACTGCTGACAGCTGTGTTTCCTGCCTCTTTAAGTCCATCTTTAAGCACTACTTTTTCACTAAGATGTAAAAATATTAGTGAAATGTGCTTTGAAAATTACAGATCCGTCTCCCTTATGAACATAGATGCAAAATTTCTGAACAAAATATTGGCAGACAGAATACAAAAATATATCAAAAAGATTATTCACCCCACCAAGTTGGTTTTATCCCAAAGATGCAGGGATGGCTCAACATACACAAATCAATAAATGTAATACATCATATAAATGATCTGAAGGATAAAAAAGCACATGATCATCTCAATAGAAAATAGAAAAGGCATTTGATAAAATCCAACATCCTTTATGGTAAAAGCATTACAGGAACTGGGAATAGAAGGAACATAGCTCAATATAATAAAAGCTATTTATGACAAACCTACAGCCAACATAATGGAGGAAATAATGGAGGAAAACTTGAAGGTTTTCCATGAAATTCAGGAACAATACAAGGGAAAAAAGGGTACCAACACATGATGTATCCATACAAAATATGTTGTTAATGATAATAATAATAAAAGAAAAAAATTAAAAAAAAAAAAAAAACAAGGGTGTCCACTGGCCCAACTTTTATTTAGTATAGTAGTGGAAGTTTTAGCTATAGCAATAAGGCAAGGAACATTCATAAAAGGGAAACAAATTGAAAGGAAGAGATCAAAGTATCACTATTTTCAGATTATATGATTCTATACATAAAAGACCGTAAAGACTCTATCAGCAGACTGTAAGAGCTGATAAAGACTTTTAGCAACATAGCAGGATACAAAATAAATACACAGAAATCAGTATCTTTACTGTACACTAACAACAAACACATGGAGGATGAAATCAGGGAATCTCTCCCATTTACATTTGTTTCAAAAAATAATAAAGTACCTTGGAATAAACTTAACCAAGGTAGTTAAGGATCTTTACAATGAGAACATTAAAACATTCAAGTGAGAAATTGCAGAACCCAAGGAAATGGAAAGACATCCCATGTTCTTGGATTGGAAGAATCAATATTGTGAAAATGTCAGTCTTACAAAAAGCCATCTACACATTTAATGCAATCCCCATTCAAATTCCAATGGCATTCTTCACAGAAAAAAAAAAAATCCCAAACTTCATTTGGAAGTACAAAAATACCTTGAATAGTCAAAACAATTTTGATCCACAAAAATAAGGCTGGTAGGGCTAGAGAAATGGCTAAGTGGTTAAGCACTTGCCTGTGAAGCCTGAGAACCCCAGTTTGAAGCTCGATTCCCCAGGACCACATTAGCTAGATGCACAAGGGGGCGCATACATCTGGAATTCTTTTGCAGTGGCTGGAAGCCCCGGTGTGTCCATTCTCTCTCTCTCCCTCCCCCCCCTCCCTCTCTCTCTTTCTCTCTCTCTTCCTCTTTGCCTCTTTCTCTCTCTGTCATTCTCAAATAAATAAATAAAAATTAAAAAAAAATAAGGCTGGTAGTATCACCAGACCCAATTTGAAGCTCTATTATTACAAAGCCATAATAACAAAAACAGCATGGTATCAGCACAAAGACAGACATGAAAATAAATGGAACAGAATAGAGAACCCAGATGTTAATCCAGGCAGCTACAGCCATCTTATATTTGACAAAAATGCCAAAAATATTCACTGGAGAAAAGACAACCTCTTCAAGAAGTGGTGGTGGGAAAACAGAATATCTGTATGTAGAAAGATGAAAATAGACCTTCTCTTTCTCCAGCACAAGAATCAACTCCAAGTGGATCAGGAACCTTAACGTCAGATCTGAAACTCTGAAATTGGTACAGGAAAAGGCATGGGAAACCCTTTAACATATTAATATAGGTAATGACTTTCTAAATATAACCCCAAATACTCAGAAAATAAAGCCACTAATCAATCACTGGGATTTAGTGAAATTACAAAGCTTTTGTTCAGCAAAGGACACTGTGAATAAAGCAAAGAGACAACCTACAGAATGGGAAACAATCTTTGCCAGCTACACATCCGACAGAGGATTAATATCCAGAATATGCAAAGAACTCAAAAAACAAAACAATAAGAAATCAAACAACCCATTTAAAAAATGGGCTATGGAACTAAATAGAGAATTCTCATCAGAAGAAATACAGATGGATGTAAACATCTAAAAAAGTATTCTACAACCTTAGTCATCAGAGACAAGCAAATTAAAACTACCTTGAAATTCCATCTCTCTCCTGTCAGAATGGCAAGGAAGCAGTAAAAGGAGAACCCTTCTACACTGTTGGTGGGAATGTATTCTGGTACATCCATTGTGGAAATCATTGTGGAGATTCTTGAGAAAGCTAAAAATAGATTTACCATACAATCCAGCTATAGCACTCCTAGGCATATATCCTAATGACTCTTCTCACTACCTTAGAGATACTTGCACAAGCATGATTTTGCTGCTCTATTTCAATAGCTAGGAAATGGAATGAGCCTAGATGTCCATCAGCAGCTGAATGGATAATAAAGATGTGGGACATTTACATAATGGAGTTCTCTTCAGCGGTAAAGAAAAATGAAATTTGCAGGGAAATTGATGGATCTGGAAAGGATTATACTAAGTGAGATAACCCAGGCCCAGAAAGCCAAACATTGCATGCTCTCTCTCATATGTGGATCCTAGCTACAAACATATAGACTTGTGTGTGATCTGGAACCAAAAATTAGTAGCAGAGGCCTATAAGCTAGAAAAAAAGGCTATAAGGAAGGGAAGAGAATGAAGCTCTTAAGGGGATGGTATTGTATATATGTAAGTAGAAGAACAGTTTACGTGGGTGGGGGGGAGCCTAAGCAAAGTCAGGGGAAGTGATTGTATAAAAGAAGGGCAGGGGGATGGTCAATCAAAATTCAAGACATTCTGAATAAGACATATTAAAATCTACTTTCTTGAAAAAGGGCACATCCAGAAGCCATAGCTTGTTGCTAGAAAATTTTCAGTTCCAGGGATGGGATTGCCTCCCATTGAGCTGTTGGCCAGGGAGTTCCCTGTTGCCCCCTAAATACTATATGTTATTGCCAAAGCTCTTAGTTTCTCATGAGAAAGATATGATAATACCCTATTGCTGAAGACTTCACATTCCTGAGCAGCAAAGTCACTGAGAAATCAAGCTTGTGCTGAGCAGAAAACTGTATCCCTGTGGCCCAGCCAACTGAAAGCTGGAAAAAGCTGCACTGTATGAAGCATTATGGGAGACAGAAGTCATCAGCAGTGAAAAAAGTGGACACAGAAAGCCAAACAGGCCAAATGATTGAATGACTGCAATAGTGGCATATCTGCTCTGGGGGAAACAAACTGCTCTTTAATTGGACTGAAGGCCCACGCTATGGGAGGGAATGCATGTCTGGTACTGAAAACCTAATCAAAAGCCTATGGCACTGAGAATGACCTGTTCCAGGTTCAACCATTTTTCCTCAAATTGCTTTGTGTCATTTTTTTCTTACTGCTGTATAGAATTCCATTGTGTAGATATACCACATCTTAGTTATCCGTTCTCAGTGAACTCACCCAATCACAGAAAAAAAAAAATCGCCACATAGTCTCACTCATCTACAGCGCCTAACCTTAATCTACCCAAGATGCTTTACATACCCAGCAAGCATCTCATGTACTAGACAATAGGATGGGTGGGGAGGGAGGGGAGTGCAATGGAGGGGTGGAAAACACAAATCTAGACCCAAATAGCAATGGTACCATAAAATTCTACTTCCTAAAAGGCAGACAAGCTGGCTGAACCTTCACCAGACCCTTAGAGGGAACACCTGAACCACAAGACACTGGAGAGAGTATGATGAAGACAAACCTTAATCTTCTACAGCTTCCCTCCCTCCCTCACCCTCCCTCCCTTTCTCTCTCTCTCTCTCTCTCTCTCTCTCTCTCTCTCTCTCTCTCTCTCACTCATATATTAGGTATCTTTTTCCTCCTTTTCTTAGTGGGCACTGACCTGTGACTCCCAGGTCAGATAGCATGTGGCTATCATCCACAGTGAGCTTTTGATCAGAGAGACCTACAAGGTCTCCTAAAAGAAAGACAGATTTCTGTCCGAGTACTTGATGACCCACCAAAGGTTAGTGGTAAGACCCTACTGCTGAAGACACCTTATGTGGTTGACATGTAAAATGGAATGGCATGGCTGAAAGCTGGAAGAGAGTCAGTCCCCAGACAATCAGTGTGTCTAGTGCCAGAAGGTGCTACATGGGCGACTGGGGGAAATGACCAATATCTGTCCAAGCAACTCATGGTCTAACCTACTTAGCAACAAATAACCTGTTGTGATGTCCACACAAGTGCAATAGTGGCACACAGCCATGGTGGGGAACCAGCTGCTTCTGACTTGGCTAACTGATCCCCTCAGTGATACGGGACCCATAGTTGGAGCTGGGGAACAAGTCACAACCATATCCAAACATAAGCCCACTCTCCATTATCAAGCTACCATCAATCGGGGGCTACAAGAGGGCCTACACCTATTAAATTTTCTATTAAAAAAGTAAGGGTTATCTCATTTTTCCTGGTGCTAACTTACTCTCCATTGGAGAATCGGCTTCTCTTTTTCAGATAGATGTAGATCCTAAGGAGAGAGCCACCCCATTATACTTCAAAAGGGCCCCACCTAAAACTAAGAAAAATTGGTGAAACAAGCAAGCGTGCTGTATTCCTGGTGAACCGGGTACCAGCACAAGGGGGAAGGAAATCAACACAGAGCAAAATCAACTCCTACCAAGTCAGAGAGCCAAAGACCCACAGGCCCCCCACACCGCATCACTGAAGCAGATCAAAAATGAACTCAACATGGCTCAGGGAAATTTTGCGGAAGAGGGGGGCGGAAAGAATGTCAGAGCCACATGTTGGGTCATGATATGCAGAGACATTTATCCTACCCATAACTGTGGGTTAACTCCAGAATGCATGACCCATATACCTCAACAAGGAGGGGCCAAGGGGAGGGGGTAGGTCACAGATGAGCCTAATAATGGTACCAAACTGACTGTGTTTGCTGAATACAAAACTAATTAATAAAAAATTAAAAATTAAAAAAAGAAAAATCAAAGCTCCTTCTGAAAAAAAAAATCATGCATCCCCAGGTCTCATCTGTAATCCCTTCAATATCATTCGCTGCAGGCCCCATGTATAACACAGTTATGCTCATATCTCTTCAGGCCTCATCTGTATCAACCTAATAATAAAGCCTCAGGCCTGAACTATAACAAAGTGATGATCATTTTTCCCCAGGCCTCATTTCTAACACAATGATGATCAAGTGTCCCCATGCTTCCTCTGTAACCCAATGATGATCATGCCTCTCCAGGCCTCATGTGTAACACAGTGATGATCATATTACCCAGACCACATTTGTAAAATAATGGCGATAAAGTCATTTCACCATACCACTTTTGTAGCAAAACAATGATCATGTCTGCCTGGGCCTCATCTGTAACATAGTGAACATCATATCTCCTCAGGCATCATTTGTGACACAATGATGATCATGTCTCCTCAGGACTCATCTGCAATGCAATTATGATAAAGTTTTCCCAGGCCTCATGTGTAACACCATGATGATTAAGACTTCCCAGGCCTATTCTATAGCACAATGATGATCTTGTTACCCATCTCCACAGGCCTCATCTATAACAACATGGTCAAATCTACCCAGGCCTCATATCTAACACAATGATATTCATGTCTCCCCCTGCCTCTTCTCTAAAACATTGAAGATCATGTCTCCTCAGGTTTCATCTGTAGTACAATGATGAGCATGTTGTCAAAGGTCTCAACTGTAACACAATCATGATTATGACTCTCCACGTCATATCTGTAACACAATGATGATCATGTCTTCCCTGGCCTCATCTGTAACACAGTGAAGACCATGTCTCCTCAAGCCCTGTTTGCAATACAGTGATGATTAAGACTCCCCAGCATCATCTGTAACACAATGATGATCAGGACTTCTCAGGCCTCATCTGTAACACAATGATGATCAATCTCCCCAGTTATTAACTTTAACATAGTGAAAAACATGTCTCCCCTGACCTCCTTGTAATACAATTATAATAAAGACTCCCTGCCGGAGCCTGCCAGCTGAAAGGGTTCGAGCCTGATGGGGAGTGAGAATTAAGGAAAGACAGAAGAAAGAGTGAATGCATGGACCCTAGTCCAGGGCTGAAGCAAGGCCTCAAGCCAGGACTGAAGACATCCTTTATTTCACAGCATTCCTTTTTATATCTCTTTTACAAACAGTTTTTCCATGGACAAAGATTTTATGAGCTTTACAAGTTCCTTATCAAAAAACCTTCCCATTACAGAGTTTTTGCATTTCAATCATTTCTCAGTACAAAGGACCAGCCAAATGGCTGAAGATACCTAATCTTGCTTACAGGTAGGCTGTTATGGTTATGCTAATGTCTTGCTGCCAGATGGCTTCACACTGAAGATACACAATCTTACTTGCAGGAAGGCTGCTATAGTTTTGCTAATGTCCTGCAGCCAGAAGCCCAGGGCTATGGATACAAGTCCAGCCAAAATGGCTCCCAACAACTCCCCAAACCTCTCTGTAACACAATGATGATCAAGTCTCCCCAGGCCTCATCAGTAACACAATGAAGTTCAGGACTCCCCTTGACTCTTCTCTAAAACATTGATGATCAAGTCTTCCTCGGGCCTCATCTGTAGTACAATGATGATCATGTCTCTCCAGGCCACACCTGTAACAAAATCATGATCATGACTCCCCAGGTCTCATGTGTACACAATGCTTATCATGTCTTCTCAGGCCTCATCTGTAACATCATAAAGATAATTCTCCCCAGGCCTCATCTGTAACACAGTGAAGATCATATCTCTTCAGGCCTCATCTGTAACAAAATGATCATCACATCACCACAGGTATGAACTCTAAGATAATGATGATCATGTATCCCCAGGTCTCATCTCTAACACAATAATGATCAAGTCTCCTCAGGCCTCATCTGTAGCCCAATGATGATCATGCCTCCTCAGGCCTCATCTGTAACAGTGATGATATGTCTCCCCTGGCCCCATCTCTATCACAATGATGATTATTTCTCCTTAGATCTCATCATGAACATAGTGATGATCATGTCATTCCACAGGCTTCACCTGTAAAATGATGCTGATCATGTCTAACCAGGCCCCATCTCTAACACAATAATGTTCATGTCAACCCCGGCCTCATCTATAAAACAATGATGATAATTTCTCCCCAGACCTCATCTGTACTGCAGTGATTATCAATTCTCCCCAGGCTTGCCTAGCACAATGAAGATCATGGTACCCAGGCCTCATTTGTAACACAGTGTTGATCATATTGCTTCAGGCCTCATCTGTAATAAAATGATGATCATGTCTGCCTAAGCTTGAACTCTAACATAATGATGATCATGACTCCCCAGGCCTCTTCTTTAAAACATTGATAATCATCTCTCCTCAGGCCTCAACTGTAGCTCAATGATGATCATATCTGCCCAGGCCTCATTTGGAATACAATGATGATCTTGTCTCCTCACACCTCATCTTTAACACAATGATGATCATTCTATCCATGCCTCAAACTTAACATAGTGATGATCATGTCTCTTCTGATATCACCTGTAATAAAATGATTATAAAGTCTCCCCAGACCTCATCTGTAACTCTGTGATGATCAAATCTCCACAGACTTTTTCTGTAGCACAATGATGATCATGTAAACCAGGCCACATCTGCAACCCTATGCCAATAAAGTCAACTCCATAGGCCTCATCTGAAACACAATGATGACCAAGTCTCCCCAGGCCTCATCTGAAACACAATGATCATGTCTTCTCAGGCCTCCTCCCTAAGAAAATGATGACCAAGTCTCCCCAGACCTCAACTCTAACACAATGATGATCATGTTTCCCCAGACCTCATCTGTAATGTGATGATGATCAAGTCTCCCAAAACATAATATATACATAATGAAGATCATGTTTCCTCAGACCTCATTTGTAATAAAATGATGATCAAGCCTCCCCAGGCACAATCTGTAACACAATGATGATCATAACTTCTAAAGCCTCATCTATAACACAATGATGATCAATCTCCCCAGGTCTCAACCTTAACATAGTGATAATCAAGTCTCCCATGGCTTCACCTCTAACACAATGATGATAAAGTTTCCCCAGACCTCATCTGTAACACAGTGATGATCAAGTTTCCCCAGGCCTTATTTGTAGCACAATGATGATCATGTTACCAAGACCTCATCTGCAATACAATGATGATCAAATAACCTTCACAGGCCTCATTTGTAAGAAAATGATGATCAAGTCTCCCCAGGTCTCATCTGTAACACAATGATGTTCATGTTTCTTCCTGCCTCTTCTCTAAAACACTGATGATGATCATGTCTCCCCAAGCCTCATCTGTAACACAGTAATGATATATCTCTTCAGGCCTCATCTGTAACAAAATGATCAAGTCACCCCAGGCCTGAATTCTAACATAATGATGATCATGTATACTCAGGCCACATCTCTAACTCAATGATGATCAAGTCTCCCCAGACCTCATCTCAAACAATTGAAGATCATGTCTCCCCAGGTCTCATCTGAAACAAAGTGAGATCATGTGTCCCACAGCCTTATCTCTACCACAATGATGATCAAGTGATCCCCACAGGCTTCATCTGTGAAACAATGATAATCATGTCTAACCAGGCCACATCTCTTAACACAATGATGTTTATGACTCTCAAGACCTTATCTGTAAAACAATGATGGTCATGTCTCCCCAGGGACTCACCTCTAACACAATGATGATAAAGTCTTCCCAGACCTCATCTGTAACACAATTATGATCAAGTTTCCCCAGCCCTCATCTGTGACACATTGATGTTCATGTCTCCCCTGGCCTCTTCTTAAAACATTGATGATCATGTCTCCTCAAGTCTCATCTGTAGTACAATGATGATCATGTCTCCTCAGGCCTCTTCTGTAACACAATCATGATCATGACTCCCCAGGTCTTATCTCTAATGCAATGATGACCATGTCTCCCCAGGCCTTAATTGTAACTTCATGATCATCGTGTCTCCTCAGGTCTCATTTGTAACACAGTGATCATCATATCTCTTTAGGCCTCATCTGCAATTAAGTGATGATCAAGTCTGCCTAGGCCTGAACACTAACATAGTGATGATCATGTCTTCCCTGGCTGCATCTCTAAGACAATGATTATCATGTCTCCCAGGCCTCCTCTGTAACAACATGTTGGTCAAGTCTCCCTAAGCCTCATCTGTAACAACATGTTGGTCATGTTTCCCGAAGCCCCATCAGTAACACATTGATGTTCATGTTTCCTCTAGTCTGTTGTCTAAAACATTGATGATCATGTTTCTTCATGCCTCATCTGTTGTACAGTGATGATCATGCCTCCTCAGGCCTCATCTGTAACACATTAACGTTAATGTCTCCCTGGCCTTTTCTCCAAATATTGATGATCAAGTCTCCTTATGCCTCATCTGTAGTACAATTATGATCATGTCTCCTCAGATCTCATCTGTAACACAATCATGATCATGACTCCCCATGTCTTAACTATAATATAATGATGAACATATCTCCTCAGGCCTCATCTGTAATACAGTGATAAGTGTCTTCCCTGGCTTCTTCTGTAACACATGATATTCATGTCTTCCCTGTTCTCATCTCTAACACAATGATGATCAAGTCTTCTCAGACCTCAACCTTAACACATTGATGATCATGTCTCCCCAGGCCTCCTCTGTAAAGTGATGATGATTATGTCTCCCCAGACCTCATCTGTAACACAGTGATGGTCATGTCTCCTTATGCCTCATGTGAAACACAGACATGATCATATCTCCCCAGGCTTCATTTGTAACACAATGATGATCATTTTATCCCAGTCCTCATCTCTAACAAAATCATGCTCATGTCTCCCCAGACCTGATGTGTAACCCAATGATGCTCAAGTCTCCCCAGGCCTCATCTCTAAAACCTTGATTTTGATGGCTCCTGTGGCCTCTTCTCTTGCCGGGCCCCAACCCCCGCATGACAGATAGTGCTGAGGAAGGACCAGGCCTGCTAGTTCCTTCCAAGGGGTTGAGGAGGAGAATGAGTGTTGGACGACTCAGAACCTCTCCAAGTCACTGGAGAAAAACCACACTGAGTTGGGAGTCTTGTCAAAGCAGGAACTCACTTTATTGTTACAGGCAGTTGCCTATATAATGTTGAGAACAAAGGCGAGGATCTCAGGAAAGGATGCGGTATAAGGGCCAATAGCATATCGTGACTTTTGAAATGATTAGTCCTAAGCGCGTGCGCAGGAATTCCAACTCCTACGTGAAGTAGCGGACCAGAGGCCATTAGGTGTCTTGTGAGTCCTAGCTGGCTGGAGGCAGTTCACCAAACTTTAGCTAGGCTCAGGAAGTTCCACTAGGCCTCATGCCTGGGACATTCAAGGCCCAACATCTCCCCCTTTTGTTTTTGTAAGAGCATTAGTCACCATGGCCCCTGTCTTAAGTTGTCCCCCTCTGGGGATCTTACCTGTTACTGGGTACCAGGTGTTTAGCTCACTGAGAACCCACTCCATGGCCTGTCTGAGGTTGTTTCAGTCAGTCTGCGATCTTACCCATCATTGGTCACATGAAGGGCAGAGGACGTGGCAGTGGGTCATCTGAGGAACTTAATTCCTGTCAGCCTGTGATAATGTACCTTAACCTGATGGATTTTTATTGCCTCTAGCCACTGGTGAATGAATTGTGTAATTTTCTTAATTACACAAGGCCGAACATAGGATAAGGAAAAGGAGAAGGAGGGGCCCCAGTACAGGGAGGAGGTAGGGTAAGAAGCCATGTAGGCCCGTTCACAGTGGGTTGTCCTGGAGGTCCTGCCATCACCTCTCCAGGTCCTCTTGAAGCCTTTTGATCTTGTCCTGAATGATTTCCAATCTATTGGCACAGAAACATTTTTCCTGTAAAATGAAGCATATGCCTCCCTTTTTGGCCATTAGTAGGTCTAGTACTCTCCTGTTTTGTAGGCCATCCTGCCTATTGCAACTGGCTGGGGAGGCCCAGATTGGAGGCAAAGCCAGCAATCCTCCACAAGGGAGGGAGCTGTTTGGTTTATCAGGGTGAAGACCATTTTTAATATGGATTTTGGGGGGGGGGGTCAAGGGCTAAATCGCCCTGGTTTTCAGGAAGGGCAATAGGGTGATAATTAAGCTCTGGGTACTGGGCCAAAATGAGCTGTTCTATCCATCTGATCCATATAGAACTGTAGGTGATGGATGAGGACCAATGTTTTTGAAAATGGGGTAATTGTTTATCTTCTTTAGAAAATTTATTTAGGGTAAATAATGCCTTTTTTAGTTGGTCATGTGGAGGTAAGGATTCCCTCTTTTGTTTTTGTAATTGAGACTTGAGAGTTTGATTATCCTATCATTAAAATTTTAGTTGTACTATAGTAGCATAAGCCTATAGGCAGAACTTGCTACCAGTCTTGAAAACAGTACCAATTGATTTACAGACTACCTCATTTAACCTAGAAATTCTTAACACCTGTGTTTGAAAACATCTTTGATTAGTTTAGATACCTGTGTTGGTGCAAATTACCCAGAGAACATTGGGAATAGAACCATAGAGTTTAATGATTTTTTAAAACCAAAACAGCTAGCTAAATTCTAATATAACCTTTGATAAATCTTTTTGAAAGAAAAAATATTTGACAACCCATGATTTTGGCTTAAACTTGATAGCTATTGATTTTATGTACCACATAAACTTTTATTAACATAAAACAATTTTATGTTTTACCCATGACTTAAATTTGATAAAGCTTAAGTAAACTATCCTAACATATCCCAGGAAGATGAAAGTTATTATTACTGAAATTAAATCATTTAAAACTAAGTGATTAAACCTAGTTATGACCATTTAATAGAATTAGCATAAATAAGACAGAAGATATCTTTAAAGTCACAATGTCTTTAGGTATGAGTACTTCACCTTTGGAAATTAACCACTTCTATGTGAGCCTTTGTCTTTTTTTTTTAATTTTATTTACTTATTTGAGAGGGACAGACACAGAGAGAAAGACAGATAGAGGGAGAGAGAGAATGGGTGCACCAGGGCGTCCATCCTCTGCAAACGAACTCCAGACGCATGCGCCCCCTTGTGCATCTGGCTAACGTGGGACCTGGGGAACCAAGCCTCGAACCGGGGTCCTTAGGCTTCACAGGCAAGCGCTTAACCGCTAAGCCATCTCTCCAGCCCGAGCCTTTATCTTAAGAATAGTTAAAACCTTGATGAAAAGAGGAACCTAATTTACTTTACTAAGAGAGTCTTAAAGCCAGTTTTATAACCCTTAAATCATAACAAATTAGCATCAGTTACCTGTTAATGAGTGAAGTCTTATCATAAGACTCAGTTTCTCCACTGATTAAAACCTTGGCATAAGGTAAACATTAGATTTAATCCAATTAAATGTTTCAATGAAGGGGCCCTTCCCCTGATAGGTAAGTCTGATGCTTATCTTATGTAAGGATTTTGTAACCTGGTCAAATACCTTGACTCAGTTGACCTATTTAACATTTTGTCTAGTGAGAAATTTTATCTAACAGATGTGACTTTAGGTATTTAAAAGAGAAGAACTAAAGAGAACCACAGTTATATGTTGTACTTCTTTTTCCTTGTTAAAGATAATTGGCCATTTTGTCTCTCGTCAGAGTCTGGGGACACATGGCTTAAACTTGTATGGTGTCTGAGATAAAGGGGATCCCATCCATATTTTTCAGAGCCCAGCTTTCCATGAATTTAAGTGGTATATGTTGGAAAGCAAGAGCAAAATGAAATTATAGAGCAGAGAGATAAGCATCCTGACATTTCTTACCCTATTCTGAAGTTGTTTGTTTTTACATAGCAAATTTACCCATTTGTAAAACACAAGGTGATAGACTGTTGTCTATGTTTAACCTGGTTAAACCTCCAATTACATCTGTACTTATGACTTTGTGACCCACCTAGCATAGGCATCACCTGTGTCTAATATAAGATGAATTTAGATTAAGACTATGTCCACATGTAAAACTTTTAGAGTATCCTTAATAGTCTGTAAACAGTTGAAAAATCTCTAACTTTAGGCATGGCATTTAGGTTTAGCCTGAAAATTCTTTCCTACATACGCATATCAGTCCATTACAAATTTAACCTTGATCAAACTCTCTAAGCCTGGGCAGCAGGATGCAGCTAGCCCTTATGCCAGTAGCCCAGTTCCAACAGTCCTCTTCAGTCATTCCTTCTCCCTAGAAAACTCATTAGCCAAGCCTTGAAGTTTAACACTGTCTGCACTTAGCATTCTCAAACTCTCATCCAAATAGTCCAGAAAATTTGGCTTACCACTGCAGAAGACACCTTCAGTTGCAAGCACCAAGTCCATGCCTATTCCTCCAAAACAAAGGTTCCAAAAGATCAACATCCACATGGTCAGGTTCATTTTAGTCCACTTCTCGGTACCAAGTTTTGTATCAGACAGCTTCAGGTTTGCTGAGATAAACTTCCAGACCAGGTACAGTTATAGAAGAAGGGATATTTATTGAAGCCTACAGATCCAGGGAAGTTCCATAATGGCAGAAAAAGCTGGCCTGCCTTCACAGGTCCGAGAGAGAGAGAGAGAGAGAGAGAGAGAGAGAGAGAGAGAGAGAGACCTAAAGGTCAAAAGCCACAGTGCGTCCACTAGGGACATATGACCTGTTCAGAAAAACAAAAGCCACAGATGCAGCTTGCTGGCGAACCAAAAGTGAAATGAAAGAGAAAGAGAATGAAGAGATGTTGACAAGGAAGTACAGGTTATAGAAGCAAAGTTTAGCACATTAAATATGAAGACTGCCTCATAACTTATGAAGGTACACTCACCCGCACACCGATTGACCTCCTCAATTAATGCCTCTCATGGGGCACTAGTCTGCTGGGTTCCTGGAGCCCCACATTAGGTGCCAAATGCCCGGCTCCCCTTGGTGGTTAGTGCTGAGGAAGGACCAGGCCCACTGGTTCCTCCCAATGGGTTGAGGAGGAGGATGAGTCGATGGCTAGGAACACATCACCAAGCTGGGAGTCTTGTCGAAGCAGGAACTTGCTTTATTGTTATAGGTGGTTGCCTATGTAAAGTTGAGAATGAAGGCAGGGATCTGAGGAAAGGATGAAGTGTAAGGGCCAATAGCATATTGCAACTTTTGAAATGATTGGTCCCAAGCACACTCACGGGAATTCCAACTCCTACGTGAAGTAGCAGGCCAGAGGCCATTAGGCATCTTGCTGAGTCATAACTGGCTGGAGGCAGTTCACCAAACTTTAGCTAGGCTCAGGAACTTCCATTAGGCCTCATGTTTGGTCCTTTCAAGGCCCAACATTCTCTAAAACACTGATGGTCATGTCTCCTCATACCTCATCTGTAGTACAATGATACCATATCTCCCCAAGCATCATCTGTACCACAGTCATCATCATAACTCCCCATGTCTTATCTATAACACAGTGATATCATATCTCTTCAGGCCTTATCTGTAACAAAATGGTTATCTAGCCTCCCCAGGCCTCATCTCTAAAACCTTGATGTTCATGGCTCCCCTGGCCTCTTCTCTAAAACATTGATGATCATGTCTCCTCATACCTCATCTGTGGTATATGATATCATAACTAACTCTCCAGGCATCATCTGTACCACAATCATCATGACTCTCTGGGTTTTACCTCTAACACAATGATGACCATGTCACCTCACGCTTCATCTGTATCACCATAAAGATCATTTGCCTCAGGTCTCATGTGTAACACAGTGATGATCATGTCTCCCCAGACCTCATGTGTAACATTATGGTAGTTATATCTCCCCAAGCCTCATTGGTAACACAGTGATTGTCATATCTCTTCAGGCCTCATATGTAACAAAATGATGACTAAGTCTCTCCAGTCCTGAACTCTAACATAGTGATGATTATGTCTTCCCAGCCTGCATCTCTAACACAATGATGATCATGGCTCCCCAGGCCTCATTTCTCTCATCTCTAACACAATGATGGTCAAGCTACCCCACTCCTCATGTATAATACATTGATGATCATGTCTCTCTAGGCCTCACCTCTAACATGATGATGATCATGTTTCCCCAGGCCTCCTCTGTAACAACATGTTTGTCATGTCTCCCCAGGCCTCATCTGTAACACAATCATGATTATGACTCCCAAT
Source organism: Jaculus jaculus (assembly GCF_020740685.1). Classification (NCBI taxonomy): domain Eukaryota; kingdom Metazoa; phylum Chordata; class Mammalia; order Rodentia; family Dipodidae; genus Jaculus; species Jaculus jaculus. Next base: position 735,430 of record NW_025423491.1, read on the forward strand.
ATCTTATCTATAACACGGTGAAATCATATCTCTTCAGGCCTCATCTGTAACAAAATGATGATCTGGTCTCCCTAGACCTCCTGATCACAGTTATGAACATGTCTTCCCAGGATTCTTCTGTAACACAATGATGATCAAGTCTCCCCAGGCCTCATATGTAACAACATGATGGTCATATCTTCCCTGTCCTCATCTGTAACCCAGTGATGATCATGTCTCTCCAGACCTGATCTGTAACACAGTGATGATCATGACCCCCAGCCACATCTTAAAACAATGATGCTAAATTCATTTCACTATCTAAGGTCTGTAGCAAAACAATGATCATGTCTTCCCAAGGCTGCATCTGAAACATGGTAAAGATTATGTCTCCTCAGGCCTCATTTGTAACACAATAATGTTCATGTTTCCCCATTCTTCATCTCTAATACAATGATGATAAAGTCTCCCCAGACATCATTTGCAACACAATAAAGATCCAGTCATCTCCACAGGCCTCATCTGTAACAAAATGATGACCAAGACTCCCCAGGCTTCATCTGTACCACACCGATGTTCATGTCTCCCCTGGTCTCTTCTCTAAAACATTGATGATCATGTCTCCTCATGCCTCATCTGTATTACAGTAATGATCATGTATCCTCAGATGTCATCTGTAATACAATCATGATAATGACTTCCCAGTTCTTATCCATAAAACCATGATGCCCATGTCTCCTCAGGTATAACTTTTATCACCATAAACATCATTTTCCCCAAGCTCCATCTGTAACACAGTGATGATCATGTTTTCCCAGGCTTCTTCTGTAACACAATGATAATAATGTCTCCCCAGGCCTCCTTTCTAATACAATGATAACCAAGTCTCCCCAGACCTCATGTCTAATGCATTGATGATCATGTCTCCACAGGCCTCATCATTAATATGATTGTTATCATGTTTCTCAAGGCCTCATCTGTAACAACATGTTGGTCATGTCTCCCCAGTCATCTGAAACACGATGATGATCATGTCTCTCCAGGCCTCATCTGTTACAACATGATGGTCATGTATCCACAGGGCTCATCTGTCACACAGTGATGATCATATCTCCCTAGGCCTCATCCTTGAAACACTAAGATAATCATGGTCATACCTGAAGCCTGATCTGTAACCCAATTATCATCATGTCTCCCCAGGCCTCATCCTTAACATAATGATGATTATGTGTCCCCAGGTTTCATCTGTAAAATATGTTGTTCATGTCTCTCCATGCCTCATCTGTAACAGTGATGATCATGTCTCCTCAGGCCTCATCTATAACCCAATGATGATCATGTCTTCTCAGGCATCATCTGTAATACAATGATGATAAAGTCTCCCCAGAACCCATTTGTAACACAACGATGATCAGGTCTCCCAAGGTATTATCTGTAGCACAATAAGGATCATGTTACCAAGGCCTCATCTGCAACACAATGATGATCCTGTCACCTTCATAGGTTTCATCTGTAAAAATATGATGATCAAGTCTCCCCAGGCTTCATCTGTAACACATTGATGTTCATGTCTGCCCTGAATTCTTCTCTAAAACATTGTTGATCTGTCTCCTCATGCCTGGTTTATAATACAATGATGATCATGTCTCCCCAGGTATAAAGTACACAGTCATGATCATAACTCCCCATGTCTTATTTGTCACAACATGATAACCATGTCTCCTCAGGCCTCATCTTTATCAACATAGAGATCATTTTCCCCTCATCTTTAACACAGCAATAATCATGTCTCCCCAGGCCTCATCTCAAACACAATGATGATCAAGCCTTCCCAAACCTTACGTCTAACACATTGATGATCATGTCTCCCCAGAATTCATCTGTAACACAATCATGATCATGACTCCCCATGTCTTATCTGTAACACAGTAATGATACTATAACTTCAGGCCTCATCTGTAACAAAATGATGGTCTAGTCTCCCCAGGCCTCATCTGTAAAACACTGATGACCATGTCTTCCCAGGCTTCTTCTTTAACACAATGATGACAAAGTCTCCCCAGGCCTCATCTGTAACACAGTGATGTCCATGTCTCCCTTGGTCTCATTTCTAACATGATGATGATCAAGTCTCCACAAACCTCAACTGTAACAAATTGAAGATAATGTCTCCCCAGGCCTCATCTATAACAGAGTGTTGATAATGTTTCCCAATACTTCGTCTGAAACACAAAGATGACCATGTCCCCCAGGCCACGTCTTAAAATAGTGATGATAAATTTGTCTCACCATACCACTTCTATAGCAAAATGATGATCATGTCCACCCAGGCCTCATCTGTAACATAGTGAAGGTCATATCTCACCAGGTCTTATCTCTAAACACAATGATGACTGTTGCAGTCAGGTTCACATTGCTGGTAGAAATCACCCAGCCAACAGCAGCTTTGGGGGGGAAATCAGTTTATTTTGGCTTACAGGCTCAAGGGGGGAGGGTTCCATGATGGCAGGGAAAACTATGGCATGAGTAGAGGGTGGATATCACCTCCTGGCCAGCATAACATGGACCATAGCAACAGGAGAGTGTGCCAAACAATGGCATGGGGAAACTGGCTATAACACCCATAAGCCTGTCCCCAACTGCCTCCAGGAGGTGTTATTTCACAAATCTCCATCAGCTGGGAATGTAGCATTCAGAACACCTAAGTTTATGGGGGCACTTGAATCAAATCATCACAATGATCATGTCTCCCCAGGCCTCATCTGTAACAACATGTTGGTCATATCTCCCCAGGCCTCATTTGTAACACATTGACGTGCATGTCTCTCTTGCCTCTTTTCTAAGACATTGATGATCATGTCTCCTCACACCTCATCTGTTGTACAATGATGATCATGTCTCCTAGGCCTGATCTGTAACACAATCATGATCATGATGCCCCAGGCCTCGTCTGTAACATGATGGTCATGTCTCTCCAGGCCTCATCCATAACACAGTGATGATCATGTTTCCTAGGCCTCATATGAAACACTAAGATAATCATGTCATACCCAAGGCCTCATCTGTAATCCAATGATCATCATGTCTCCCCAGGCCTCATCTTTACACAATGATGACCATGTGTCACCAGGCCTCATTTGTAACATGATGGTCACATCTCCCCAGGACTCATCTATAACACTGTGAAGGTTATGTCTTCCTAGGCCTCATCTGAAACACAAAGATGATCATGACATACCCCAGACCTCATCTGTAATTGAGTAATGATCATGTCTCCCCGGGCCTTATCTATAACACTGTGATGATATCTCCTTAGGCCTCATCTGAAACACAAAGGTGATCATGTCATACCTCAGGCCTCATCTGTAACTGAATGATGATCAAGTCTCCCCCACCCTCATCTGTAATACAATGATGATCATGTCTCTCCAGGCCTCATCTGTAATGTTGATCATTGCTCCCTAAGCCTTATTTGTAACACAGTGATGATCATGTCCCCCAGGCCACATTTGTAAAATAATGGTAATAAATTTGTCACACCATACTACTTCTGTAGCAAAAATTTGATATTGTCTCCCAAGTCCTCATTTATAACACAATGATGATCATGTCTTCCCAGGCCTCATCTGTAGTACAGTGACAATAAAATCTCCCCAGACTTCATCTGTAACATAATAATGTTCAAGTCTCCCCAAGTCTCATTTGTAATATAGTGAAAATAAAGTCTCCCCAGACCTCATTTGTAACACAATGATGATCAAGTCTCTCCAGGCCTTGTCTGTAGCACAATGATGATCATTTGACCAAGACCTCATCTGAAACACAATGGTAATCAAGACATCTCCACAGGCCTCATCTGTAACACAATGATGACCATGTTTCCCAGGCCTCATTTCTACCACATTGATTACTATGTTTCCCTAACTTTCATCTGTAACAAAATGACAATCATGTCGCAGAGGCCACATCTATAAAATGTTGATGTTAAAATCATCTCCCCATACATGGGTAGCACAATTATGGTCATGTATCCTCAGGCCTCGTCTTCAACATAATGATGATCATGTCTCCCCAGATTTCATCTGTAAAACAAATATCATCATGTCTGCTCAGACCTTATCTGCAACACAATCATTGTCATGTCTCCCCAGGCCTCACCTGTAACACAATGACTATCTAGTCTCCACAGGCCTCATCTCTTCTTTATTTTTAATTTTCATTTATTTATTTGAGAGTGAAAGACAGAGAGAAGGGAGAGAGAGAGAATGAGAGAGAATGGGCATGCCAGGGCTTCTAGCCATTGCAAATGAACTCCAGACACGTGCGCCCCTCTTTCATCTGGCTAACGTGGGTCCTGGGGAATCAAGCCTCGAACCGGGGTCCTTAGGCTTCACAGGCAAGTGCTTAACCACTAAGCCATCTCTCCAGCCCCTCATCTCTTCCAGATTGATGACCATGTCTCCTAAGGCCTCATTTGTAATAGAATGAAGAGCATGTCTCCCCAGGCATCATCTGTAACACAATCATGATCATGCCTCTGCAGACCTCATCTGTCGTACAATGATGATCATGTCCTTCATGTTATTATTCACTTATCCCCACCTCCCACATAAGAATTCCACCTGTAATACTTGGGATCACTGTTCCACTTAAAAAAAAAACTTAAAGTCTACCTATTAATAAATTGCACTGCTTTAAATTAAAAAAAAAAATCCTTGACAAAACTAGAAGCCTCCTTATACACCAAAAATGTGTAGTTAGCGAAATTTAATTGAGTGTGGCTGCTCGCTTCAGGGCTTGTGCTCAGCTGATTCTGTTGTTAGGTTAAGAATGCTGGAGAGGTGTTGAGGATTTATAGGCCTTAACCTGAAACCTGATCCTTGAAACAGAGGTGGTAAGAGAACCAAAAAAAAAAAAGCAGCTTCCTCATTTATTTGTTAATCTTATGGTTACATGCTGGTGTTGGGAAACACTGCTTTGAGTTTTGGATCATGAAAATATGTTTTTATTTTTAATATTCTGATTACTTTCATCCTGTTTCCTTCCAGAACTTAAAACTGTTTGCTCACTTTTCTTCTTATTGGATCAGCTACCAGAGAATGAATGCTTCGGGTGTAGGATTCATTTTTGCATGGAAGAATGGGATTAGCTACAAGACTTAAGACCATCCTTGGGTTCAATTCTTGCCTCTATTCCATTTTCCTGAAGAGACTCAAGGTTCTGGCTGAATAAGGTCACAGGAGGGTGGTTCTTCTAGCTCAGATAACACCTACTGGGTCCCCACAAGGCTTCTGCAAGGTTGAGGGCAGGCCTCCAGCCAGACATCTCTCTGTCCATGTATTGACTGTGGTTACCATGGCAGTCGTGCATTGTCCCCGCCTACCTTGGTGATGTCAGTAGTGCAGTGACCAATAGGAACACATCTTGGCACCACACTCCACCTCTGCAACAGGAGAGATTTAAGCGAGCACGGTTGAGGAGATGAGGTATTGAGGGGGTGAGGTGACGAGGACTTGGGAGCACCAGGTGAGGAGAGGAGGACTTGGGAGCATGGGGTGAGGAGAGGAGGAGGACTTGGAGCTCCAGTTTGGCAACTAGGCTCCCGGTGGACTGGAGCCTGGCCTCTGTGCCCCTGGTCCCTGTGGCAGCCACAGGCTTTGCGAGTGGTAGTACTGCTTGCTGTTCCAGTGGCACCAGAGAGAAATATGTTCTACAGATCCCTTCCATGGCTGCTTTGATTCCAAGCTAGCAGTAGTTTCCTAGGGTGACTATCAGTGTGACAGCATTCCTCCCCATAGTTTTCTAGGGTGGCCTTTGGTACACTGAGCTGCATAGTTGCTTGTTGCCATTGTGAACTGTTTGTCCCTTTGCCCTTGTGAACAGGTCTGGCCTTGTTTGAATAACCCTGGTTCTACCCACACACAAGAGGAACAGGGACACAGAGGTGGGTGGAACATTTGACATCTCAGGCAACAAGTGCCATCACCCTGTAAGTGATTCCCATGAAATAAGGACTTTCAAGAAACCAATTTTACCATTATCTAGTTTTCTGGGAGAGTCTGTTTGCTATGTAGCCCTGGCTAGCCTAGACTTGCTCCAGCCTCAGCCTCCTGAGGGCTGTGGTAACAGGTGTGAGCCATTGCACCTTGTAGCATTATATAAACTGATAGCATATTTCATCAAATTTATATGATGGGCATTTGGAGGTTCCTCTTTTTGTTCAAGTGTTTTAGTCAGTTTGAAGTTGACTTGGTGTCCAAATTTATATTTTAGTACTCAAATTTCTTTAATATTTTGTTTTTAAAGAATCATCATTACATATGCTTACATGTGTTGGTACTAATTTAAAATTTAAAACCAAAACCAGGAAAATTATAAAGAATACAAAAATAACACAATTAATATTTCCCCTAAAGGTTATGCATTATATGTAACAGGTATATGGACTTGAAAAAATTTTTATCAAAACATTTGCTTCTTTAGAATTTTGAGAATATTTGCACTTGGTATTATCTCAGTATATTTAAATGTTTAAATAAAATTTGTTTCTGTGTTTTCTTTGTTTAAAAGCCTCAGAATAGAAGCTATGTATATTCACAGCTGTCACAGTGTTTCCTGTGTGTGGGTGACATCAGTACAATGGGTAACCAACAGGATTATGATGTGATATTTTTGAGTTGTAGTCTTGCCTGGTTATGGCAAGAGAAGAAATGTCTTAATTAAACATGCAATTTAATCTATAACTGGTATCTTCTGGTCTTTGAACTATCTAGCAGGAGTGTAATTTAAACCATTGGTCAGTGCTTTCAGAGCAAAGGAAAGAACTCAAAATTTTGGTACAGAAATAGTAACATACCTGGAGCAGGAGGCACAGACCCAAAAGCACTTTTCCCCATGTATAGGATGGAAGAGAGCACGGGTTACACTTAGTCGTTTCCACAGTCATTTTTGTAGCTTTCAGATACAAGCAGCCATTATAATAAAAATATAAAATGAAATTAAAACTACATTTATAAAACTGATTTATGCTTGTAATTTCTTTTCTCTACAATTTATTATACACAGAGTAAACCCACTCTGGGATAAATGAGGAAGAAAATATGAGTAGTGGTGAGCTAGTGTCCATGGTCTATATTGTTGATTTATAACATTTGTTGATTGCTGAAAGTAATTGTTATTTTCATCAAACACATGTTGATGTTAGCATTGTCTAAGTAGAATACTACTATTTTCTAAAAAGGTCATTGTTTCACAATCAAAGATAGTCAGTAGAAGCATATAGTACTTACTAATTATCCAAAGGCAGGCAGATATATACACATATACATACATATATACTTTTTGGATATAAAATTAGAATCATTATTTTAAGACTAGTAAAAATTTACTGTTACATTGTTAAATTCTGAAAAAGTTTGAATTAAAGTAAAATTAAAATATAATCCTTTGAATTAAATTTTCAGTTTCAAGGTTTACCTGCTCATACAGTGTTTCTTAAAAGTGATATTTTAAAGTTTGAACTTTTATATTGCATGTCTTGGATTTAAAATTTATGTCTCAGAGCTGAATTTCAGTGAACAGTATATTCAGTTATATTTTCTTTACCATTTTGTAACTTGATTGAAATAAAAGCATTTAAACCTGGCACTTTCTCCCATTCACTTTTCTCTTAAGAATATTAATTTTCTCTCAAACTTGTATTCAATTAACAATGAGCTTATAGGACTTCCAGTTAAGATGGTGGCATAGAAACCATGCCAAAGCATCCTAGGGGAGGAAAGAAAAAAACAGCAAAATACACTCTTCTACTAAAAAGTGAGGGGTATAAGAAATTACCAATGGCAGCAGAGAAGAAAGAGAAGTCCAAAGCTTCTAGAACCCACATAGGCAGGCAGAAGCAGCTCCAGCAGCGGCAGCACCAGGTCCACGGCAGCAGCAGGTCTTCAGGGCCACAGCTGAAAGGCTCAGCTTGAGCCACAGGAAAAGCCAGGTGAGGGGATTTTCCACTCACACCAGAGCTCCTTGAAAACTCAAGAAATGTGAAGGGAGGACTGAAGTGACCAATGGAGGGCCAGATCACGAGGTATAGGATCACATGGACCAGGAGGGAGAACTAGATCCAACATCTACAGTTTCCCCTCCCCCACGACCAGTGCAAGCACCAGACCTGGGAAAGGGAGATCAGAGCACCCAGCACCAGTGACAAGAGCAGTGATCCAGTGACGCAGCCAGCCTACTTGAGTGCACCAAAGAGAGACCCAAGCAGGAGTGCAGATAAATAAGACAAAAATCATCCCAAAAGGTAACTGGGATTACACCAGGGAAGGGCCTCACATGGTTACTTGACTTGGAACGCTCAACAGACCAGAAATCTTAACCTCCTAGTTGACAGGATTAAGGGTGTGGGGTAACACACACCATAAGGGATTAAGACATTGTAAGAGGATCTGGTTGTCATAATACCTACTCCTGCATAAATACTCTGTGCTGTTTTTTGTTGAATGCATACATTGTGTAGTTAAATTTTAGAAACTGCCTGTATTTTATTCCACTCAGCCTACTTGAATACCCTTATAGCAGGCAAATCCAATATGTAGGGTCACTTTTATAGATACTCTGAGAGTCTTAAGAGCCACACCTAGCACATTAAGCTCCTACCCTGAAGATATATAACATCAGATGTTTTGATACATCTAATAATACTACACCTAACTAGAAAATCCAAGCATTAAATTAATCCAAGATGTAAAAATATGTACATTATAACACAAGAAACAGCAAAAATCAAGACAATATGAATCCACAAAAAATTATTAATACATCAGAAATGTCCTCCAGTGAGAATGAGTAAAAGGAAATGCCTGATAAAGATTTCAAAAGAATGATTATAAATATGCTCAAAGAAGCCAAAAAGGAAATCAAAGAAATGAAACAGGAAATCAAAGGAATCAAAGAAGACACAGGAAACCAATTTAATGAAATGAGGAGGTCAATACAAGACATAAATAAGGAAAAAGAAATAATAAAGAAAAACCAGTCAGAATTTCAAACAATAAAGAAAACAGTCAATGAAATAAAAAAAGCTGTATAGAAAATCTCACCAATAGAATGGATGAAGGAGAGGACAGAATATCTAAACTAAAAGACCAGGTGGTGGATCTAATACAGTCCACAAAAGAGAAAGACAAAGTAATAGTAAAGTATGAATGGGAATTTCAAGATATTTGGGACACTATGGAAAGATCAAACATAAGAAATAAAGGTATGGTAGAAGGAGAAGAATTTCACTCCAAAGACATAGAAAGCATTTTGAACAAAATCATAGAAGAAAACTTCCCCCAAATTGGGAAAGAGCTGCCAATGCAGATACAGGAATCCTTTAGACCACCAAACAGACAAAACCTGGGAAGAACCTCTCCTTGCCATATTATAATTGAACTACCAAACATACAAACCAATGAAAATATATTGAAAGCAGAGAGAAGAATCAAGTTACATACAAAGTCAAGCCCATCAGGATCATAGCAGATTGCTCAACTCAAGCTTTAAAAGCCAGAAGGGCTTGGAGTGATGTATTTCAAGTTCTGAAAGATAAAATCTGTCAAGGAAGGTTACTTTATCATGCAAAGCTATCCACTCAAATAAACAGATAAAGATGGACATTCCACAACAAAAGCAGGATAAAGGAATATTTGAAGACAAAACCAGCTCTACAGAAAATGTTTGAAAGAATCCTCAATGCTGAGAAAGAAAAGCACACACATAAGGAACCTGGATAAAACAAACCATACTCAAATACTAGTTAATACAAGAGAGCAAAGGAATCCTACCAAACAAAGCCAGCATCACCCTGATACCAAACCAGACAAAGATCGAACAAAAAAAGAAAAGTACAGACCAATCTCCCTCATGAACATAGATGCAACAATTCTCAACAAAATATTGGCAAACAGAACACAAGATTATATCCGAAAGATCATTCACCCACACCAAGTAGGCTTTATCCCAGAGATGTAGGGATGGTTCAACATACACAAATCAATAAATGTAATACATTACATAAATGGACTGAAGGACAAAAACATCACATGATCATCTCATAAGATGCAGATAAAGCATTTGAAAGAATCCAACATCCCATCATGATAAAAGTCCTACAGAGACTTGGAATAGAAGGAACATGTCTCAACATAATAAAGGCTATTTATGACAAGCCTACAGCCAACATATTACTAAATGGGGAAAAACTGGAAGCTTTTCCACTAAAGTTAGGAACAAGACAAGGGTTTCCACTCTCCCCACTTTTATTTAATATAGTACTGGAAGTCTTAGCCATAGCAATAATGCAAGAGAAACACATAAAAGTTCTACATTCCTAGGCACCATGGAAAGGCAGATTAAAACTATGTTGAGATTCTATCTCACTCCTGTCAGATTGGCTACCATCATGAAAACAAATGACCATAAATCCTGGCAAGGATATGATAAAAGAGGAACACTTCTACCCTGTTGATGGGAATGCGATCTGGTCCAGCCACTGAGGAAATCAGTGTGGAGGTTCCTAAGAATGCTAAAAGTAGATCTACCATATGACCTAGTTATAGCACTCCTAGGCATATATCCTAAGGACTTATTACCTTAGAGATACATGCTCAATCATGTTTATTGCTGCTCCATTCACAGTAGCTGGGAAATGGAACCAGCCTAGATGCTCCTCAACTGATGAGTATTTAATGAAGATATGGCACATTTATACAATGGAGTTCTATTCTGCGATAAAGAAAAATGAGGTTATGAAATTTTCAGGAAAATGGATGGATCTGGAAAGGAGGTAACCCAGACCCAGAAAGCCAATCATTGCATGTTCTTTCTCACATGTGGGTCCTAGCTACAGATGATTGGACTTCTGTGTGAGTAGGAAGAAAACTCAGTAACAAAGGCCAGTAATCTAGAAAAGTGATATAAAGGAAAGAGAAAGGAAGGGAAGGGGTACTTAATAGGATGGTATTGTATATATATAAGAAGAAAAATAGTTTAATGTGGGTGAAAAGGTCCAAGTGAGGTCAGGGGAAGAGATTGAGTAAAGGAAAGGTGGAGGGAGGGCTAATCAAAATCTAAGAGGATATAAGTTACTCATATGGAAACCTTCTTTTTTTGGACAATGGAGCACTCAGGAGACATAGATCATTACTTGAAACTTTTCAGTGCCAGAGATGGGATACCTTCCAGTGAGTTGTTGGCCAGGGAGGTCCCTGATGCCCCCAAAACATTACAGACCATTGCTGAGGCCCTTGGATTCCCACCAGGAATAGATAGCAAGACCCTTGTAGCAGACAGCTTCAGGTTCGCTGAGATAAACTTCCAGACCAGGCACAGTTATGGAGGAAGGGATTTATTGAAGCTTACAGATCCAGGGGAAGTCCCATAATGGCAGAGGAAGCTGGTCTGCCTTCACAGACTCAAGCAGACAGAGAGAAGCACAAGCCTAAAGGTCAAAAGCCACACAGCACATTTCAGAAACTCCAGCTAGGCACACTTTGCATATCTTTAGATTGAAATCTGAAACCCATCACCACACCTTAAATGGGATGGAGACAACAGAAAATGGAAAAGACAGCCGCCAGTGAAGAGTTACTTGAGAAACCACACTTAGTATATTACAAGAGTATTTTGGGCAGAATTTGATATAAGCCCTTTATAGCAAGATTGTATAGCTATGTTGCCTGGACTGGTTTTTACATTTTTAAATATTTCCACAAAATATCTTTTTTGTATAATAAAATTGGCAAAGTCAAAAATACACATTTGAGATTTCTCCTCCCAAATCATATATGTTTTTTGTTTTTTTTTTTTAATAATAAAAGGTGTTCCCTCTGGAAAAAACAAAAAGATCCATCCAGTGACATTGCCTCCAGCCAGGTGGCTGAAGATGCAAACTACAACCAAATAAACAACGGAATATATTGGGGGCCATCTATTCCAACCACCACAACCCTATTGCTGAAGACACCCCATACTTGGGCTGCAAGGTCACTGAAAAATCCTGCTGGAACTGAGCTGATAACTTCCTCCATGTAGACCAGCTGATAGAAATCTGGAAGAAGCCATTCTGCATGCAATTCCATGGGAGAGAGAGAAATCACCAGTGAAGATACTCAATAGTGGACACTGCAAGCCTTATGTTCTGCCAGCCAGGCCCAATGAGCCAATGGGTGCAATCGTGCCACATCTGTAATGGTGGAAACAACTGCCCTCTAATTGGACTGCAGGCCTGCTCCTTGGGAGGGAATACATCCCTGATACTGAAAACCTAAAGCATGAGCCCTAGGGGTGTAACGTCTGCTACTGTCTAGCTAAATGTATATGCTGTGCTCATCAAACTACCCAGTAAGCACTTCTCTTAATGTTCATACCCACATAATAATTCTCCTCTCACTTTTTGCAGAGAACCTTCTCTTTTCAGATGGCAGTGACCTTGGGATGACTCAGAAGGGATCATGGTGCTGGGAAGAAGTGACAGGAGTGCTCTGCACTGCAATATCTCTGACATCTTCCAAGGCTCAGGGTCCATTGTGGAAGAGGTGGCGGAAAAAATGTAAGAGCCAAAGTTAGGGTAGGACTCCTCACAACGTGCTCCTCCAGACACAAAATGGCCTGGATATCCATGACTCCACAGTACCTGGCACTACCTACACAAGACCATCATAATAGGAAGAAAAGATCATGACATAAAAATAAAAGAGAGACTGATTGTGAGGAGGCGGGGATATGATGGAGAATGGAGTTTCAAAGGGGAAAATGGGGGGAGGCAGGGCAGTATTTTTTTTTATAATCATGGAAGTTGTTAATTCAAAAACATAAAAAATGAGCTTATTGATTTTCAATAAAAAGTTTTTTAAATGGATATACACATCTATAATCTCTGATTTTAAAATGTGGGGTTCTGGAGAGAAGGATGAGTTAATAAAGCACATTTTGTGTAAACATAAGTGCCTAAGTTCAGATCCTCAGAGCCATGTAAAATCAGATGCTGTAGTGTAAACACTGACAATCTCTGTGTGTGGTAGGGAGATGGAGACAGAAGAACCACCTAGAAGCTTGTGGGCCAGGTAACCTTGTAGATGCACTGGTAAACAACAAGAGCAATGCTCAAAACAATGAGGAAAATGGGAACCCAGAAAGTGAAGTTGTCCTCTGACTTCCACACATGCACCATGAAACACACACACACACACACACACACACACACACACACACACACACTACCCTTTTAAAAAATTATTCATTTTTTAATTTTTTTGTTTTTTGTTTTCAAGGTAGGGTCTCACTCTAGTCCAGGCTGACCTGGAACTCACTATGTAGTCTCAGGGTGGCCTCAAATTCACAGCACCACCACACTTGGTTATTTTTAATTTTTGTAGTCAGTGAATACATTCAACTTGGTACCATTGTTAGCCTCCTCCATGTCCTCCTCCCTCTACAGGGACCCTCATTATTGTGACATGTGTGTCATTCATTGTGGGGTTGGCCTTTAGTTTGGGGTAGGAGGAAATGTTTCTGTGTGTCATGACCCAACATGTGGCTCTGACATTTCTGCCCCCTCTTCCACAAATTTCCCTGAGCCATGTTTGGTTCATATTAGGTGTGCATCCATGTTGAGATCTTGGGTGCCTCTGTGCCTCTGGATATCTGGTTTGGTAAGGGTTGGTTTTTCTCTTTCACCATTGTGTTGGTTCCTGGTTTGTCAAGAAAACAGCATTCTTGCATGTTTCCTCAATTATTCTTAGTTTCAGCTGGGGCCCTTTTGAGGTATGATGGGGTGGTTCTCTCCTTAGGATCTGCATGTATCTAAAAAAGAGACACAGATTCTCCAAAAGAGAGTAAAATTAGCACCAAGTAGGTGTGTTGACCATTGTTTTTTAGAGATAGTTTAGTGGACAGTGGGTTAATTTTTGGATATGGTTTTGACTTGTTTCCCAGCTCCAGCTATAGGTTCTATTCCTCTGAGCAGATCAGTTTGCCAAATTGAGAGCAGTTGGTATCCCACCATGGCTATGCACCACTATTGCACTTGTATGAGCATTACGTCGTTATTTGCTGCTAAGTAAGTTAGATCATGCATAGCTTGGACAGATATTGGTATTTATCCCCCAATTGCTCATGTAGCACCTTCTGGCACTAGACATGACGACTGGGGACTTAATCCTTTCCAGCTTCCAGTCATGTCACTCCATGCTACATATCAACAGTGTATGGTGTCTTCAGCAGTAGGGTCTTACCACTAACCTATGGTGGGTTCTCAAGCACTCTGACCTAATCTGTCTTCTTTTGGAAGACCTTGTTGGTCTCTGTGATCAAAAGCTCATTGTGGATCATTACCACCTGCTGGTACTTGGAGTTACAGGTCAGCAGCCAAGAAGAGAAGGAGGAATGAGGTAAGTGATATAAAAGAGATAAAGGGATGAAATAGAAGAGGGAGAGAGAGAGAGAGAGAGAGAGAGAGAAGCAGAAATAGGAGGTGATAATCAACCGTTCTTTTCATACTCTCTCCAGAGCCATGTGTATCTGGTGTTCTCTGTAAGGGCCTGATGGAGGTTCATCCATTTGCTTTGTCTTTTGGGATGTAGAGTTTTGTGGTACCATTGCCTTTTGGGTCAAGTTTTGTATACACTCCTCCCTTCCTTACCCTCCCCTCCCTCTCTACCTTCCCTGTTGCCCAGTCCTCGAGATGCTTGGTAGGTTATGTCAGCGATAGGTAGATTCAGGTTAGGAGCTGTAGATGAGTGAAACTATGTGACAATTATCTTTCTGTGATTGGGTGAGTTCCCTGAGAATAAGCTGTTCCAAGCTCGACCATTTTTCTTCAAATTTCATTGTGTTGTTTTTCTTTTCTTCTGTGTAGAATTCCATCATGTAGATATACCACATCTTAGTTATCCATTTGTCTAGTGGTGGACATCTAGATTGATGCCAGCTCTTGGATATTACAAGTTGAGCAGTTATAAACATGGTTGAGCAAATCTCTCTGAGCTGGGGCATTGAGCTTTTAGGGCATATGCCCAGTAAGGAAATAACTGGGTTTGTTGGTAAGTATACAGTCAGTTTTTATAGGAGCCTCTGTATTGCTTTCCAAAGTGGTTGTACCATCTTATATTCCCACCAACAGTGGAAGAGGGTTCCTATTTCTCCACATTCTTACCAACATTTATTTTCACTGGATTTTTAAAAATTTTTTATTAGCATTTTCCATGATTATTAAAAAATATCTGATGTTAATTCCCCCCCCCCCACTTTCCCCTTTGAAATTCCATTCTCCATCATATTTAATTGGATTTTTTTGATGTTTGCTATCCTTACTGGGGTAAAATGGAATCTCATAGTAGTTTTAATTTGCATTTCCCTGATGATTAGGGATGATGAACATTTCCTTAGGTGTGTGTTTGCCATTTGTATTTCTTCCTCTGTGAACTGCCTGTCCAGTTTCTTGCCCCATTTTGTGAGAAGGCTGTTTGACTTTTTGTTATTTAGGTTTTTGAGTTCTTTGTAGATTCTAGAAATTAGGCCTCCATCAGTTGGATATTCAGCAAATATTTTCTCCCATTCTTTGGGTAATCTATTGACTCTGCTTATTGTATATTTCTGTGAAAAAAAAAAAAAGAACTTTTCAGCTTCATAAGATGCCATTGGTTGAGTGTTTAAGATCCTGTGCTACTGGGGATTTGTTGAGGTAGTCGTTTCCCATGGCTAGATCATGTAATGTTCCTCCTAACTTTTCTTCCAGTAGTAGCTGAGTTTCTGGTGTTATGTTGAGGTCTTTGATCCATTTGGACTTGATTGTTGTGCATGGCGAGATGTATGGATCAAGTTTCAATTTCTTACATATGGTTATCCAGATTTTCCAGCACCATTTGTTGAAAATGGTCTTTTTGCCAGCTTGTATTATTAGGGCCTTTGTTGAATATCAAGTAGCTATAGTTACTTGACCCAAAGTCTGGGTCCTCAATTCTATTCCATTGGTCTATACTCCTGTTTTTATGCCAGTACCATGCTGTTTTTATTACTATGGCTTTGTAATATAACTTTAGATCAGGTATGGTGATGCCTCCAGAGGTGTTTCTTTTGCTAAGGATATGCATATGAATTTTGGGATCAATTTTGCTATCTCTGTGAAGAACGATGTTGGGATTTTGATGTGAATTGAATTAAATTTGTAGATTGCCTTTGGAAGGATTTCCATTTTTACAATGTTAATTCTTCCTATCCAGGATTATGGGAGGTCTTTCCATTTTCTTCAGTCTACCTCAATTTCTTTTTTGAGTGTTTTTATGTTTTTAATGTATAGATCTTTCACTTCCAGGGTTAATGTTATTCCAAGTTATTTTATTTATTTATTGCTATTGAAAATGGGATAATGTCACTTATTTCTTTCTCTATATCTTTGTCCTTTGCATATAGAAATGCTACTGATTTTTGTGCATTGATTTTGTATCCTGCTACTTTGCTGAAGGCGTTTATCACCTTTAAGAGTTTTGGAATGGAGGTTCTCAGGTCTCTTACATATAGAATCATGTCATCTGCGAAGAGCACTAACTTGACTTCTTCCTTTCCAAATTGTATCCTTTTATTTTTTTTCTCCTGTCTTAATGTTGAGTTAGGACTTCCAGTACTATGTTAGTGAGTAAAAATAATGTCTTTCTGACATAAATGCAGATGCACCCTCATAAAAACAACCTGAAAATTATAGAATGTATTATGAAGAAAATAATGCAATTCATTATTTGGCATATTTTGTTTCTATTTTCCTTGTATTAGAAACTTCCTCAAGGGGACAACAAGAATTTAAGAGCCACAGATTGAAAGGCACTGCCCTCCCCTTACAATCACTGACTGATGCTCTCACATATCATAATCCACAAACCTAGGGGGAACACCAGCAATCCCACTGGGGAGAGCCCTCAGCAGAATGGGGGTAGGGAAGAGGGAAATGATGGCACTGACATGTAATATATCCATAAAATCTTATACTAAAAAAAAAAAAAAAAACAACAAAACACCAGCCAGGTGTGGTGGTGCATGCCTTTAATCCTAGCACTTGGGTGACAGAGGTAGGTGGGCCACCATGGGTTCAAGGCCACCCTGAAACTACATAGTAAATTCTAGGTCAGCCTGGGACAGAGTGAGACCCTCTCAACCGCCCCCCCCCAAAAAAGCCCAAATAAATATTATGGTTAAATATCCCAAGTTTTTTGTCTCAATATCTTTAGATATTCTAAGTATTACTCAGGGTTTTTAAAATACTGTGGATAGAGAGCTGGACAGATATCTCAGCAGTTAAGGCACTTGCTTGCAAAGCCTAGTTCAACACCCCAGTACCTACAAATAGCCAGATTCACAGGGTGGCACATGCACCTGGAGTTCAATTACAGTGGCTAGAGGCCCTGGCATGTTAATTCCTTCTGTCTCTTTTCTCTATATCTCTCTGTGATTGCAAATAAATAAATAAATAAATAAATAAAAATACTTTGGATATACAGAATATTTTCCCATAAATCTTTAACGTTTCAAATAATTACCTTATACTAGTATATGTACCTAACATGTTTGTAAGGCTTGGCTTGAACTTGTTAAGAAATTTCTATTTCCACTTTTCATAAAATAATGAAATATTTATTTGCAGAAAAAGAATTTGAATGAGTCAAAATATACAAGACTAATAACAATTCCTTGGTAATAAAAGGGGTTTTATTGATAAAAGTGAATTGAAGTTTGAACAGAAAAATCTTAAAGTCTTACCTCTATATCTATAAAAATTGAACTCACTCTTGAAGGTACAGCCAGATATCTTTCTGAATGGTTCAGACAGGTGTAAATGACAGATTGTAAGATCATTTTTTCTTCATGCGTTTTCTAATAGTTTTTTGTTGGTGTCACTCAAAAATTAATGTGTGTGCGTATTAGGGGCTGGAGGGCTCAGCACTTAAAGCTTCTTGCTTGAAAAGCCTGATGGCTTGGGTTCAGTTCCCTAGTACCCATATAAAGCCAGAAGCACTCAGTGGCATATAAATCTGGAGTTCATTTGAAGTGGCAGGAGACCCTGGCATGCCCATTCCTCCCTTCCTCTCCCCTCCCCTTCCCAACTCTCTGTGCTTGAAAATAAAGTATTTTAATATATACATATTGCATCATCTGGTGGCATTAATGACTATATTTGATGTACGTAAAGACAAACCTGACTGAAATTTTACTCACCTCCAGGTGATGATTTTGTAGCACAATTATAATGGAATAAGAAACATCTACTAATATGTAAATGTTTCTGCAGAAAATAGCTGTTTAATTCTCACTTGTTTGCAGAGGAGAATGTTCCTGGAAGGATTTTTTTTTTTTTTTTTGCTTGTTTTTTGAAAGCATTGCCTCTTTCTAGCTCAGCCTGACCTGGAACTCTGTAGCCCAGGCTGGTCTTCAACACATGGTGATCATCTCACCTCAGTCCTCCTGAGTGCTGGGACTAAAAGTGTACACACCATGCCAGGCAAGTATTTTTTTTTCTTCACTGTGATTAAATCTTATCCATGTGTCTAAGACAGAAGTTGACTGATGTTCTTAAGTAATTATATATTAATAAGAACCAGGATTTTTCCACTAAACTCTGAATATTCCAGATGTGTGGGGCCATAAGTAAGCTCCTTTATGAATTGCCCATTTTCAAACGTCAGGTGGTATGAAGTCCTTTAGTCCCTGTAGTGCAATGCTAGGACAAGTATTTGTTGTTGTTGCTGCTATTTTGTTTTGTTTGTTTTTTCTTTTGTTGTTTTTTTGAGGTAGGGTCTCACTCTAGCTCAGGGAGAAGTAGGAAGAAAGTATTCTTCAGACAACTTGAGTTTTAGAACGGTTTGAAATGCTTCACTCAAGTAAAAAGAGAGAGAGAGATCCATTTGATTCCTTAACTTTTTCTTACCTCAGATCTTCAGCCTTGATTTGGAAGATCCCTCCTGCCCTCTGCTGTGATGACCATGTCCTGTCTGTGGCATGCTGGTGAGCCATTTCATTTGTAAGTTGACACAACTTCACATAGTGCTATAATTTTTCTAGATTAGTTATTCTTAAACTTTGACAAGGAGAAAAATGTAGGAAGATCAGTGTGTTGAACTTAAAGTGCCCTCCATTCCTATTAGTAAGACAAAATGGAAACCTTGCAGAGCACCCTGGCACATGAGGAGTGTAGCACACAGCACTCTATCCCAGCAAGAAGTTCAAAGCTGAGCAGAACACCACGTTTCATATGATCTGTCAAAGCAGTGAGATCACAGGAAAACAGCTGTCCATCAGTTAAGACAGGCAGGCTATGCAAGCACAGCTGGCCTAAGCAAAGGCCCCCAGCAGAAGCATCCTTAAAAATGAACCCATGCCAAGATGGAAAACTGCACCATAACTGACACATTATTGGAGGATGAGCATGAAGTAGTGTGAACTGACAACTTTTGAGGGGCCCAGTCATACTGTGCATATGCAGGGCCAGGGTGCTTTGTAAGTTTTCATACAGGAGATATATGAGGGCCTCACCATGACCATTGGAGAAACTTTTCTGTTGCTTGTGGTGACGGGTGAGAGGGTGGATGGACTGTCTGAGCTTCTATTCTCAAAGTCCTATGGCTACAAAGCCTGACCTCCCCGGAGGAAGCATGATGCCCCACTCAGCACTGCGGCCATCCTGTCCCACTGGGGACGTTCACCATCTTGGTCACCCCAAACACTGTCACTCAGCTTTAAGCTACAAAGTACTGTCCCTCCCCATAAACCTTCCCAGTACAATCTAAATGCTTTTTGCCACAGTTACTTTTCCCCAGTCTATCATGTACAACCATCACTAAAAAGTACAAGAGCTGTTGAGAGGCAGAAAAATATAAAGTACTGAATAAGCATCAGAAAAAAAATGAGACATGGCATGAGTGTTGAAATTATGAGATTATGAATTGCAAAACTGTATTGAAAAGTTTTAATGGAAAACACAGACAACAAGCAAGTACATGCATGGAAATTTTAAGGAAAAATACCAAAGAACAAAAAACAATAGATTAATAGAAGAATGCCTGTGCGACTATATAATGTGTGAGTCACAGAAATGGGAATCCCAGAAGTGGAAGAGAAGGAAAGTAATGGGAGCAATGTTTTGAGCAATGACTTAAGAAATCTCCACAATTAATGTCACTAAATTATAGCTCCAGGAACATGAAGAATGCCAATTTTAAGTACTGAAAAATAATAAAAAATACTTTTAAACTCAAACCTGGACACATTATATTTGAACTTCAAAATTACAGATAGAGAAAAATAATCTCAAAAGCATCTAGGGGATGTGGGAGTGGGAACCTACAGAACACAGATGACTGTATTCTGACTTCTCTTTAGAAGTCATGCAACAGAGCAAAAAATGGACAGAAATATTTCAATTATTTTATTAGATGTGGACATATTTTGTATGTAAACAACGCATGTTGGTACCATCCTTTCCCTCCTCTCTGCCCCTTAACTGATGAGGCCTTTCTATTGGTGATCCAAGTCAACCCCATGGGATTGTGGGCCATGCATTTTGGGGGTGGGAGACTAAGCAGTGTCTCTGTAAAGAATGCCCCAAGTTGTGGCCCTAACAATCTTTCCACCCCCTCTTCCACCAATTTCTCTGAGCCATGCTGGGAACATTTAAGTCTGCTTCAGTGATGGGCACTTAGGAGCTCTGGGTCTATGGTGTGGTAGGTGTTGAGTGTTCTCAGTATCTATCTCCATCACTCTTGTGCTGATACCAGATTCCCGAAGAAAACTGCACTCTTGCTCATTTAACCAATTCCTCTGTGATTTCAGCTGGGACGGGGTGGAGTGCCCTGGGTTGTTTATCTCCTCAAGCCCAGTTCCCATCTGAAAAAGAGAAGGCAATTCTCCAATGGAGAATAAAGTCATGTCATCACTGGTTAAATGGGATAACCATTATTAATTTAGAGAGAATTAGTGGGAGCTTGACAGTGGAAATCAGAATCATTATCCAGATATAATTCTGTCTTGTTTTCCCATTCCAGATATGGATTCCTTTCTACTGAGTACATAGGTTAGCCAATCCAAGCGAAGTTGGTTACCCACCGTGGTTGTTTGCCACTAATGTACTTGTGTGAGCATCATATGAGGTTGTTTGCATACTGGGAAAAGACTTCCTGGACAAAACCCCACTAGCCAAGAAAATTAAACAGGCACTCAACCAAAGGGATCTCATAAAGCTAAAATGATTTTGTACAGACAAACATACCATAGGCAGGGCCAATAGATAATAGATTACCCACTGAATGGGAGAAAATCTTTGCCAGCTATACCACTGACAGAAACCTAATATCTAGAATCTACAAAGAACTCAAAAAAAAAAAAAAAAAACCTAACCAATAAGAAAATCAAACAACCCACTGCAAAAGGGGCAGAAAACTAAATAGGGCTTTCTCAGAGGAAGAATTACAAAATGCTAACACACACTTAATAAAATGTTCAACATCTGTAACCATTAGGGAAATGCAAATTAAGACAACTAATAGATTCCACTTTACCACAGTAAGGACAGAAACCATTTAAAAATCAAATGAAAATAAATGTTGGCAAGGCTGTGGAGAAATAGCCACACTCACTCACTGTTGGTGGAATGTAAGGTGGGACAACCACTGTGGAAATCAATATGGAGACTCCTGAAAAGGGTGAATATACAGTTACCAACGGATCCTGTTATTCTGTTACTGGGAATTTACCATAAAACCTCTACATCAAAGTTCAGGGATATTTGCTCAGCCACGTTTATAAGCTGCTCAATTCATAATAGCTAGGAGGCACTTCTGGGCTTTAATTACAGATCAGAATTTGTGTATCTCTACATTTTCAGAAAATAAGCCATTTAAATTAGTATCTTGAAGACAGTAAAAATGGAGATAAGTGAAAGTGTAAAATTCTACTTTAGCCACATTCATTTTCTGAAGTTTAGAATCCCCAGCAGTTTGTTGATAAGAAGTGTAGCAAACATCAAAGTCAGAAAACACACTGCTTCCTTCAGAAACGACTGTGTTATGATGGCACTATTTGGTATCCTTTCCTCAGAGAGTAACCACGTGCTCATCAAAGACTTTCCCCAGTAAATTCTACCTTTACTTATCACTTTAGTTTTGAAATCCCATTTTAGTTTGTTTGAAATTTGAAGAAGAGCTCTACAACCACATTATACAAAATGTCATATTGCAGAATGCTTGTCTCTTATTATCCTACCTCACAGGTTTGATTACATTAAGGTTCTTTGCCTCCTGCTTAATCGATCAGATGTTTCCTATAACATACTTTTAAAAATAAAAAAAATGTTTGTGACATTATTAAACTGCTTACCAGTATGATTTATGTAGATAGAATAGAGAATGGCAGAAGTCCCATGTGTGGTTCAACAGCTGTAGTTGCTCTACTGCAGAGTAAGGGTAGACGCAGTGGTATCTATGGTGACCCATCTGACTCAATGAGAGTGGGAACTTCAGGGTTCTCATAGGTTAATGACAGCAAACGCTGGCATCACAGAATTTGCTTTTCTTAAATAAAGGACATATGTGTGTGTGTGTATATATATATATATATATATTTTTTTTTTCTTTCTCTTTTCTTTTTTTTTTGAGGTAGGGTCTGGCTGTAGCCCAGGCTCACCTGAAATCCACTATGTATTTTCAGGCTGGCCTTAAATTTACAGTGATCCTCCCACCTCTGCCTCCTGAGTGCTGTGATTAAAGGCATGTGTCACCACACCTAGTGTTTATTTTTTTTAATAGTTATTCATTTTGTAAAGCAAGCTTTATTTTGGTTAAAGATCTATATACCTGAATCTTATAACAAAAAAACTTATACCTTAAGAAAACATTATATATATATATATATATATATATATATATATATATATGTATATATAATATTACATATATATTTTTAAGTCTTTCATTACAACTTTATAGTTCTTTCTTCCAGAAGATTGAGGTAGAATGAAACAAAGGCTTATTGATACAATTTATAAAATATGTGTAAGAGTAATACATCATGACCACATGAAAAGAGTGTATTCGAGGAAGAAATGACTACATTTTCTTCCAGTGGAGTCTATTATGCTAAGTAGCATTAATAGATTCTGCGTCTTGGCAGAAACTGTAGAAAACTTCCTCTACCAATATGCAGATGAATTAGATTTGGGATTGGTAGGATGTGAGGAGAGGAGGAGGAAAGCACTCTATCTTCACTCCTGGACTAAAAGTGTCAGGAGGCAGATTGCGTCATTTGAAGTACATTCTGTTATAACTGTACATGGAAGAGATTCCAGACAGTACATAAAACAGAGGAATCCTCACAAGGCCTTACTGACAGACAGTTCAGCGGTGTTTCTTACAGTGTCTCTGTGACTTCTGCATCTTTGGGAATATAAACATGGCATGAGCTCCAATTCCAGAATCTGTGTCAGTGTAGGTTAATACATAGCAAATAAATCAACATAGCTGTCTATTCTTTTTTCTTTTTCTTTCTTTCTTTCTTTTTTTTGGCTGCCTATTTTTAAAAGACATTTTCCCTTCACATACAGACTGTTCCCCAGTGATTCTCCTAGGGCTGCTGATAGGGTGCCTTAGGCTTAGACTCCACATGGGGCATTCCTGTTATGGCAAAATGGAAAGAGGCCTTGTGTTCTACTCTCCTGCAAGAAACGGAAGTTGCTCAACATGGAAAAAAGCAGCAGTTATCAGACATTGAAGAGCATGGTCTGTGGTTAAATATTTCTCAATACTTTTAGCACTTTGAAGATTTATTTAACTAGGTAAAAAGATACATTATAAACTAGGACTTCTCATTTTGTAAGACCCATTATAGAATAGAGTTTACTTGTACTTCAAAATAATTTGTGTTGCTAACATACAGATTGTGTTAGCTTTCTGGTACTGTAATGAATAACTGAGATAAATCAACTTGGGGCAAGAAAAGATGATTTTTGTTTACAGTTTGAGATTTAAGTCCCTGACTGGTTGACCTTGTTGCCTTGGACTAAGGTGTGCAGTGCATAGTGGAGAAGCAGGCTACTTACCTCATGGAGGATGAAACTCACAGAAAGAAAGAGACCAATCACACAACTCCCTTGCTGGGCACACTTCCAATGCCCTGAAACCTTCCAGGTAGGCCCCAACTCTTTAGGCTTCCACCATCTCCCTGTATGTGAAGCTTGGGATCAAGCTTTTACTCCAATTTATAAGTGCCCCTCTGCTGGTTTTGTTTTGTCTAATCTTGATTTTACTCTACAGTGGACTTCTAGGAGGCTTGGGGTGAGAAATCCTACTGTGTGGGAAGTGATATAATCAGTGTTCTTTACCAAAGTGATTACTGTCTTGTTGGAACCCTGTGACAATCTGCTTTCAGCCAATACTTGTTGAGTGCCTACTCTGTGCCAGGCATAGATCTGGGAGATAGAGATATATCAATAAATACAACTGACAAGGTTTTTTTTTTTTCACATGGAAATTGTACACTTTATTGCAGTGAAACAGAGTTAGGGAGTCAGTTTGACTGACTATGTAAGTAAAAATTACCATGGACAGAATAGTTTATTCACAGTGATGATAAAATTGTGCAAGATAAAAGAGCAGAATGCTATGAGTGGTGTGATCTATGCAGGGGAGGGAGAGTCACAGTCACAAGGTGAGATTTGTAGTCAGAGATCTTGAAGTAGTGACACATGAGTTGCCTATTTATTATTATTAGTATTATTATTATTATCATTATTATTATTATTACTACTTGGTTTTTCGAGGTAGGGTCTTACTCTACCCCAGGCTGACTTGGAATTCACTATGTAGTATCAGTGTGGCCTCGAATTCTGGGCAATCCTCCTACCTCTGCCTCCCAAGTGCTGGGATATTAAAGGCATGTGACACCATGCCCGGGTATTTATTTTTCTATCCATTTGCCTCCTCCCCCACCCAAGCATGATCTGATCTTCCATTCTGCTAATGCAGTGATTGCCAGTATGATTCAAAGAAGAGAGAAGGAGGCAAGGGTTGGGAATGAAAATAATTTGGGAGAGGGGACTCAATGTATGGGTAGGCGTGTCATCATAACTACTAGCTTAGTAGATCAGATTCCTTCTCTCAGTCTTCAAAGGCATGCCAAAGACCAGAGTTTTCCCTGGGCAGGTGATCAGGTATGCAGAAGCTTTTTAAACTATTTTTTAAAATATTTTATTTTATACATTTATTTGAGAGAGAGGGAGAAACAAGCAGAAAGAGAAAGAGGCCTCCGGCCTTGCAAATGAATTCCAGATACATGTGTCACCTTGTACATATGGCTTACATGGGTCCTGGAGAATTGAACCTGGGTCCTTTGGCTTTTCAGGCAAACATCTTAATTGTTAAGCCATCTCTCCAGCTCTAAATTTAAAATTTAAATTGCAGGCACGAGAAGTCTTCTCAGTTGATGGTAGTAGACAGATTCAATTATTTTCTCAAGGCAAGGTGTTTTGACAAGCTTTTGGCATAGGTGTTCATCTCAGTCTTCAGTAGTATGTGTGTTTGTCTTTATAGAAAGGGAACTAGGACACTGCTCAGGCAGGGAACAGGTAAGGTGCAATTGGACATTACTAAGGTGAAACAAAACATTTTGCAAACTGTATGTTATACTTTCTATTTTCTCCTAATTTGAAATTCATGACTCAAATGTTTGCTGATAGTAATTTTAATAGTTTAAAAGTATGCTGTAATGATATTAAACCTGTTGCCCAGGAAACACTGGCAAATACTATTAGTATCATAGAATAAAATAATGAGTAATAACTGTAGCTTTACAGTTCTTAAAAGGCAATTCAAAAATGAAAATTTTATTGGTGTAATAAAGAATAATGTGGTACTGACAGGCCAAATGACTGAACAAGTGCAATAGTGGCATGTCTGCTCTGGGGGAAACCAACTGCTCTCTACTTGGACTGAAGGCCCACTCTATGGGAGGGAATATGTGCCTGGTACTGAAAACCTAATCAAAAGTCTATGATAGTGGAGGTCATGAGCCTTAGGGGTATAAAGCCTGCTCATGTCTAGATAAATGCATATATTACCCTCATCAAATAGCCCTGAAAGTACTACACTTACTGCATATATTCATATATTAATGCTACTCTCACTTCTGGTTAGAGAAGCTTCTCTTTTCAGATGACAATGACCACTGGGATGACCCAAAGGCAACATAGTGCTGAGAAGAAGGGACAGAAGAGTGTCCAGCACTGAAACATCTCATGCCCACCAAGGCTCAGGGTCCATTGCAGAAGAGGTGGCAGAAAGTATGTAAGAGCCAAAGGAAGGGTACCATTCCTTTAATACAGCTGTTGGGACAGAATTTGGCCTCGATATCCAAGACCTTGCAGTGCCTGGCAATACCCACACAAGACCCTCATAATAGGAGAAAAAGATGATGACATCAAATTAAAATTGAGACTAATGGAGAGAGAGAGAGGGCATATTACAGAGAGCAGAGTTATGAAGTAGAAGTAGTGGGGGAGAGGAGAGAAGGGGAGGGAAATACCATGGTTTGTTGTCTGTATGTACAGAAGATGATATATATATATATATATATGTGTGTGTGTATATATATATATATATATATATATATATACACACACACACATATATATATATATATGAATAATGTGGTACTGTCAACAACTGTAAAAGACAAAAGTCAAATGTTGTAATAGCTGAATATTTTTTTTAAAAATAACATAAATCGGTTATATTTGTGAGGATAGTTAAGTAAGACTATTTCTGAGTAACAGGTGGAATTCTTTGACCTGAAAGAAGGGAGGAACTAGTATGACATTTTCACAATCTGTGCATTCTTTTACTTCCTTTCTCTAGTTGTTGCTAAAGTAGATGGCTGTAAAGGAGATTGGTTCAGCTTCCCTTCTGGTCTTGTGCATGTGAAGGGAGGCATATGCTCTTTTGGATGTAATTCTCAAAATCTCACTAGAGGTTGGGTTGGTGTTGGTTCTAAAACCAGAGGTTGCTGCTCATCTATTGTACATTCATATCTGGGCCATATTTACATTTAAAAAAGGTGAAGTCAAGCCCTGTCTGTCTTCCCTAGAAGATGGTAAATGCCAAGTCTGAATCCTGCCCAGGCCTCATCCTAATCTGGCTGATGTAGCCTCAGAAGAGCTAGATGCAAAAGTGAAGAAATATGGAAAGAGTTCGGTGGCACGTTCTAATTCCAGCGCCTGAACTGACTTGTAGACAAGGCTCCCTGTGCCTTCATCTCATCTGTGAAATAAAGGCTAACCTAGACGATCACTAAATGTCCAGTGCTTGTTAAAATTTTTAATTCTAACACAATTCTGGGTCTAAAAGGCTGAAGAAATTCTTGTGCTTTTAGCTAGTTTAAGGAAGAAGCAAAATATTATTAAATTTCTAATAATTAAATTTAACATTATAAACCCCAGTACCCTAAATCGTTTTAAAGTGTTAAGTCTTCTATCCATCAGGGAACTTAGATCCATTTTCTGCATACGAGCATTTTGTGCTTAATTTCATTGAGTCAGTGCACCTTTCAAAGATTTCTCCTCCTAGTTGGTCTTTTGACTAAAATGAGCAAAATGTGTTTGTGTAGAATTATGTGAAGGGAAGGAGCCTTGCCAAATAGGAATGCTTTCAGGGTAGAGTAGACCCCATTCCACGGTATTTATCCCACTCACAACATAGCTGTGTTAGGAGTCATCTCAGGTGGATATAGTTGGTCAGTTTAGGCATATCTCACCTTTAATTTCTCTTCCTTGTCATCTTTATGGTGACTCCAACCTTAGAGCCTGAAGTACAGAACTCCAGGGAGCCACTAAACCCTACTTTATCACCCATGTGCTGGACTTGTAAGGGCAATTAATCTCCGACCTTGCCAAGCTTCCAGGGCGCCCAAACACGTTGGTATTACGACTCAACGCCTCTATTCTTCCAGATCGCTATCCTTCGCAGTTTGCATTCCTCCCCTCCTCTCCTCGCCTTTGTTCTGTCTTCAAGCTGGTTTCACTCACCTGAACGCCTTTGCTGAGCGAGCTCGCGGCCCTCTCTTCCACGCTGGCCACACCCCTCCGCGCCAGGCAGTGTTAGCCCGAGCCCCCTCCCGGAGGCGAGGCTCCAGAGCCGCCCAGAGCCCCGACCCTCCCCTCGGGCTGTGAAACAAGCCTCCCACCCTGGCAGGACCTGGGAGTGAGGCCGGCGGGCGGTGGGCGGTGCGCGCCCGCGGTCAACGGCTCCGGCCCTCTGCGCGCGCCCGGTGCCTTTTGTGTGGTCAGGGCGGGGCCGGCACCCCGGTTCACGAACCTCCCGCTCCTTTTCGCCGACTTCTCCGCGGCTCACCGCTGCCCGCCCCGCCGCCGCCGCCGGGCTGCCGACCTTCTAGACCCGCGCGCTAGGATGTCTCCGCCCGAGCGACGTGGCCGCTCCAGAAAGCTGCCGCCCAGACGGAGAACCAAGGTGGGGCGGCGGCCTCGGCTGCCCAGCGCTCCCTCCCGCCAGCCGCCGGATCCGCGCCCGGACCCCAGCCGATTCGCGCCGGGCCCATTCGCGGTAGTCCCCGGCGGTCGGATGAGGGACCGGCGGAGCGAGGTGGCCCGGCCTCGTGGAAGCCGCTGGAGGCGACCCCCGGATGCAGCATCATCATCAAGGTATAAGAGCGGGAGCGTGGGTGGGCCCGGGACCCCAGTAGGATGCATTAGGTCCCAAGGGTTCGCACTGTTTCCTCCCCCTTCCTTTCTCGTCCTTGCTTCCCAGACTCAGCTCTTTGGCCCCTGGAGAAGCAGAAGTCACTTCCCCCTTGACAGCCCGGGAAAAGTTCCGCTCTGCATCTTTGCTGTCAATTTGATGAATGACTTCCCTCTTTTCTCTGCTAGACTTGCTCAACCATTGGCGAAAGGAGGAAGGAAAGGAGGACTCTAGATCTATGCGGACCCCCGGTTGGCTGTGCTCTGTTCTCCAGGAGAAGGGTTAGTTTTTTTTTTTTTTCTTTCCCCAAACTAAAGGGAAGGCATAGTTTGCTCTTCAGTGGAGAAAGAAAATTTCCCTCCACACACTGATGGTCTGGAAGGCTGAGGTGTGTAAACTTTGCACATAGGCGGGAAGTTTTCCATGGACCCTGTAGCACAGTCCACAATGACAGCAGAGCTCAGAGCTTCCTGCTGCAGAAAGCCCAGCTGGGAGACAATCACCTCCAAGCTTCATCTCCACGCTTTCTCCCTAGCTGCAGCCACCCACCGGCCTTTCTCCTCTACCTCCTCTTTGCAGGGCTGTTCCATCTCTTTGAGACTTCATCTTTTAGATACATGACTTTGGGGATAACTTTCTTTGGGGCAAGACCCCAAGCACTGGTTCTGGGAAAAGGGCCTTTAGCATAGATCCGTGTGTGTGTGTGTGTGTGTGTGTGTGTGTGTGTGTGTATACCTGATTTAATAGAGCAGTCCCTGTGAATATACACATGTGCACATACACAAACTATACCAATGATAACGAAAAACGGGCTAGGAACTACGCACTGTTCAAGACGTTGATTTTTACATATGGAGCTGCGCTGGGTCAGGTCTGAAATGCCAGCACTAAGGAGAACCACAAGCTAAGGCCAGCCTGGAAACATAGCCATTCCCTGTCCCAAACAAGCAACAGCTCCCAAGAGCTCCTCAACTGGCCCTGTGCTGCCTTTTACTCTTAGAAAGGTCTTTGCTAAGTAATGGTGTCTGTTGTGCTTTGAAGTGTCTTTTGTGACAAAAAAAAAAAAAAGATGACAGTAGGTCCTCAACTTTTCCCTATTTATAAGTAAATTAAATAAATATTTAATAAATAGGTTTTAAAATTAAAGATACTACAAAATTAGGTGAGCTTTTTGATGTTTTTACACAAGCATATGTTGTATGTTCAGTATATCCCCATTTAGCATACCCTAGTAGGTAAAAATTAAAGTTAGATTTTCTTGAAAAATACACATTTAATTTAAAAAAATCTTGTGAAGGAGTATGAAGGCAAGACTCTTAGACATTCTGCATTTCCACTTACAGTATAGCTCTTTATTTTATATTTACTTAAATGAGAGATGAAAAGACAATGTGTGAGTACTTTAGGGCTATCATACCTGCAAACAGATTCCAGATGTGTGTGCCACTTTGTGCATCTGGTTTCATGTGGGTACGGGCGGATCTAATCCTCGGTCAGCAGATGTCGTAAGAAGGTGCCCTTTGACTGCAGAGCCATCTCCCCAGCCCCCGTAGTATAGCTCCTAACACTTACACACACACACACACACACACACACACACACACGATGAATTGTTGAGGACCCTGGTTTATACAATAAAATTTAGCTGGAGTTTTAATGGCTTCATGCCTGCAGATTTGTATCCAATATTTTGAGACCTACAGGACTGTTTAAGATTTTTTTTTTTCCAGAGGTAGGGTCTGACTATAGCACAGGATGACCTGGAAATCACTCTGTAGTCCCATACTGACCTTGAACTCACACCAGTCCTCCTACCTCTGCTTTCCAAGTGCTGAGATTAAAGGTGTGCACACAATGCCTTGTTAAGATTAATTTTCAAGGACGAATTGCTGGCTTTGATGGGCAGTAGTTGTGGTCTGTTCCTCAAGGTCTTTCTTCCCTTCTTGTGGAGAGAGAGGCAGGTGTGCTCTATACTACTCTTTCTCAGACATTAACTTTTTTGTTGACATCTTGAACCTACTGTCCCATATAGTAGACCATATGTGTTAGTCACTTTTTGTTACTTTAAGTGAATACCTGAAATCAATCAAAGGGGGGAAGATGAGTTCTAAGGTTTCAGTGCACATTCACTTGGTTTATATTTCTAGACTTGTGGTGAGGCAGAACTCATGGTGGAAGGGCATAGTAGAGAGGTAGCTAGGAAGCACAAACAATGAGGGAGAGATTGAGGACAGGGTATACATCTCAAGGGCATGTCTGACCTACTGCTTCCCACTAGGCCCTGCTACTGTCTCCCCATAATTCCATCAGATTATGAATCAGTGAATAAATCTACTGATTAGGTCCTAGTTCTCATGATCAGTTCCCCAAAGCCCACCTGTAAACATTGCATTATGGATCAAACTTTCAGCATATAATGTATTATTTTGCATTTGC
The DNA here is from genome assembly GCF_020740685.1 of Jaculus jaculus. Lineage (NCBI taxonomy): Eukaryota > Metazoa > Chordata > Mammalia > Rodentia > Dipodidae > Jaculus > Jaculus jaculus. Next base: position 766,611 of record NW_025423491.1, read on the forward strand.
AAATATATATCTATATCTATATTTATACATATATATAATATTATATATTACAGTTACACATATATATGCAAATATGCATATGTATATACTTGTTTTAAGGTAAGGTCTCATTCTAGCGCAGGCCATCCTGGAACTCACTGTATAGCCCAGGTTGGCCTCAAACTCACAGTAATTCTCCAATCTTAGCCTCCTGAGTGCGGGGATTAAAAATATGAGCCACTACTCTGGCTATTTCAATATTTTTAAGTTTTAATTATTTATATGCTCATATATGCATGTACATACACATGCATGCCCGGGCCTCTTGCCACTATAAATATACATATGACATATGTGCTACTTTTTTTTTTTTTGTCTGGGGGTGGCTTGAGAATTGAACTGGGGCTGGCAGGCTTTGTAAGCAAGCACTTTTAATAGCTGAGCTGTGTTCCCTGCACTTGAATATATTTTTATTTATTTGAAAGTACAAAGAGAAAGAGAGAGAGAGAGAGAGAGAAACATGGGTGCAACTGCAAATGAGCTCCAGATGTATGAGCCACTTTGTGCATCTGGTTTTATTTGGGTAATGGGGAATTGAACCTGGGCCAACAGACTTTGCAAGCATGCACCTTTATCTACTGAGCTATCTCTCCAGTCCCTGAATATATTTTAATTCAGCTGGGCATGGTGACACGTGCCCTTAATCCCAGCACTTGAGAGGCAGAGGTAGGAGGATCACCATGAATTCAAGACCACCTGAGACTACATAGTGAATTCCAGGTCAGCCTGGGCTAGAGTGAGACCCTACCTCAAAAAGCCAAACCAAAACAAAAGGTTATTCACTTATCTAGTACTTGGTATCACTCTTAAAATTTTTAACATCTTAAATTGTAGGTGATAGCTCTGTAATATTCTTGAAATAGGAAGCATTGTAGTTTGCTCCTTGTACTAGATGGTGAAAAGTGACATACATATGTGGTTGAAACGTAGCAGCTAATATTTCTTTCAGTATTTGTGACATACTGATGACTTCTACTTTCTCCTATTTTCTTTTGTTTTCATGTACTTTTGTATTCCCCCTACAAGGAAGAGTAGAAGTTGTCACATTAATCTCATGGGAATGTTGTGGCAGATGAAGAGAGGAGTTGGGAATGAGGGATTGAGACCTGCCAAAAATCTTATACAGTAATAATTAGCATCAGATTTTTCAGGCCTCATTATGGTATTGTCATGGCCAATCTTATCCTGTCTGGGTTTCTGAGCTGTAGCCTCAAACATGCACCTTGGGTACCAATTGACTCATGACAAAGTTATGACTCATCAGAAGGGCAGGGAGAATGGGATTTACATTAATTGATTCTGTAGTAGTTTGAATAGATGGCCCCCAATATATTCAGTGTTGCATTAGCTTGTAGTTTGCATCTGCAGCCACCTGGCTGAAAGAAGTGTCACTGGGCAGATCTTAAGGTGTGATGGTTTGAGATTTCAATCTAAAGATATGCAAAGTGTGTCTAGTTGTAGTTTCTGAAGTGTGCTGTGCTGCATGGCTTTTGGCTTTTAGGATTATGCTTCTCTCTCTCTCTCTCTCTCTCTCTCTCTCTCTCTCTCTCTCTCTCTTTCTCTCTGCTTGGACCTGTGAAGGTAGGCCAGCTTTTCTGCCATTACAGAACTTCCCTGGATCTGTAAGCTTCAATAAATCCCTTCCTCCATAACTGTGCCTGGTTTTGAAGTTCATCTCTGTCTGCTACAGATGCGTACTTCATAAGTATTAAATTATTATTTTGAAAAACTTTTTATTTATATATTTTTTATGAGAAGAAGTGGGAGGGAGGGAGAATTGGCATAACAGAGCCTCTGGCCACTGTAATCAAACTCCAGACATGTGTGCCACCTTGTACACATACATCACCTTGTGCAGCTGGCTTACGTGGGATCTGGGGAGTTGAACATGGGTTTTTAGGGTTTTCAGGCAAGCACCTTAAATGTTAAGCCATTTCTCTAGCCCTAAACTATTCTTATGCATTTAATACCCTTGCATCAAGCCCTCTAGAGTAGTAGAGGCAGAGATAGCTCTTTATTCAAAGTAGAGTCAGTTTCAAAGCCATGCCTGCTTACCTCAGAGCTTGCACTCTTATGCTGATTCCCAGGTGCAAGATGTGCACAATCTAATATTCCCAAGGGTAGATAGAAGCTGGACATATGCAGAATCCTCATCTTACCATACATGGTGGTGCAGGCTTTTAATCCCGGCAATCAGGAGACAGAGGTAGGAGGACAACCATGAATTCAAGGCCACCCTGAGACTACATAGTGAATTCTAGGCCATCCTGAGCTACAGTGAGACCCTACCTTAGAAAAAAAAACAGTTCATAAAAGGAGTTGGGGAACTTTTTCTGTTCTCTGATTGTGTGGCACAATTTGAGAAATATTTGTTTCAGTTCATCCATGAAGGTTTGATAGAATTAAGCTAAGAATCCATCTGGTACTGGACTCTTCTTTTTAGGGAGGTTTTTGATTCCCCTTTCAATCTCAGTGCTTGTGATAGGTTTGTTTAGGAGATTCATGTGCTCTGAGCTTAGCTTTGGTAAGTGGAATGTGTCCAGGAATTCATCCATCTCCTCCATATAATCCAATTTTGTTCAGTAGAAATTTTTGAAGTAAGTCCTGATGATTCTCCCAATTTCACTTATGTATGTTGTGATCTCTTGTTTTCATTTCTAATTTTGTTGATTTGAATCATCTTTTTTTTTTTTTTTTGGTTGATCAAATTGGCCAGGGGTTTGTCAATCTTGTTTATTTTTTCAAAGAACCAGCTCTTTATTTCATCAATTCTCTTACTTGTTTTCTTAGCTTACAATTCATTTAATTCTGCTCTGATCCTAATTATTTCTTTCTGTCTGGAGCTTTTTGGGTTGTATACTGCTTTTTTTTACAATGCCTTTAGGTGGACTGTTAAGTTATTGATTTGGGGCTCTGTCGCAGTCAGGGGTGAACTCAATGGTGGCAGGTAAAAATGACGACTTGAGCAGAAGGTGGACATCAGCCCCTGGCTAACATAAGGTGGATCATAGCAATAGGAGAATGTGCCAAACACTGGCAAGGGGAAACTGGCTATAACCTATAAGCCCATCTCCAATAATACACTGCCTCCAGCAGGCATTAATTCCCAAATCTCCATCAGCTGGGGACCAAGCATTCAGAACACCTAAGTTTATGTGGGACACCTGACTCAAACCACCACATTATGCCCCTGACCCCCATAAACTAATAGCCATACATGATGTAAAATGCAGTGTATTCATCCAACTTTAAAAGTCTCCATAGTTGTATAAATTCCAATGATGTTCATACATCCCCATAGTAGTCCAAGATGGTTTAACTTAGCTGTAATACCAAAAAAAAAAAAAAAAAACCACCCAAGCCCCATAATGGCACAGAATAAACATTCACACTGCAAAAGATGGCACTGGGCCTAGCAAAGAAATATTTAGCCAATACAAGATTTAAAACAACTAGGGCAAGCAGCAAACTCTGTAGCTTCAAGTCCAACTGTAGCTAGTGACAAATCTCTAAATCCTATAATTCTAACCAGCAACAAGTTTCTGGCATCCCAATTCTGCCCCTCAAGCTAGATTACTCACAGTCCTGGAAAACTTCACTGGGGCTGGCAGCTTTCCTTAGCAGCCATCTTGTGGTCCTGGCATCTCCACTGGGTCTCCACTGCAATCCACAGTTCATTCTCATGGCACCATGGGGTCTTGATGCAGGCATCCAGCAAACCTGCTTTGCACTGCCCATGGCCATTTACAAAACACAAGACCATGTTGCAAACTCAATGACCCTCTTTCCAGCATTTCTTATACTCCACAATACCAGATAGGGTGCCAATTTGTTAATCCAGGGGGGGAATAAAGCAGACTTTGAAGAATAGAACTTTCTTGAGCATTCACGCCCCTTCAAAAGATTAAACATTCTTTTGTTGCCCCTGTGCACATCAACTGGCCCAATCTCAAAGGTTGTAATCTCTCAATTGCAGCTGAACAGGCAGCAGTTCACCCAAATATTTTTCTTTTGTGCCATATCCCTCTGCTCACACCAGTTCATTTCTATGCAAAGCAACCCTGCACAACTTCTCCAGACCCAGGCATAACAGTTCTCACACAAACTGCTAGCCCAGTACAGGCAAAGCTCTTTCTCACCCTCATAAGCCAAACCTTGCAGTCCATAGTTCTTACTGCATTCAGGCTTTCAACTCTGATCAGAATAGTCCATCAAGCTGTACTTATAGCACTGCAAGGCATCTCTTAGGCCAAGCTTTCAAATCCTTTCATATTCCTCTTGAAAATCAGCTCCAAAAGGCCATAGTTCAACAGTCAGGTGTCTAGTAGCAATCCCACTCCTTGGTACCACTTTACTCTTGCAGTCAGGTTCACATTGCTATAGAAATCACCCAACCAAGAGTAGCTTATGGAGGAAAAAAGAGATTTGTTTTGGCTTACAGGCTGGAGGGGGAAGCTCCATGATGGCAGGGAAAAATGACGATATGAACAGAAGGTGGATATCACCTCCTGGCCAACATAAGATGGATCATAGCAACAGGAGAGTGTGCCAAACATTGGCATGGGGAAGCTGGCTATAACACCCATAAGCCTGCCCTCAAAAATACACCACTTCCAGGAGGCATTAATTCCCAAATCTCCATCAGCTGGGGACCTAGGATTCAGAACACCTAAGTTTATGGGGGACACCTCACTCAAACCACAACAGGTTCTCTCTGTCTTTGATATGAAGTCATTAAGCACAATGAATTTTTCTCTAAGGATCATCTTCATTGTGTCCCATAATATTTGGTATGTTGTGTTCTTGTCATTCATTTCTAGAAATTGTGCAATTTAATTTTTTATTTCATCCACTACCCATTTATTGTTTAAGAATGTGCTGTTAAGTTTCCAGGAGTTTGTTGGGTTCCTGGTGCACCTTTTGTTGTTAGTTTCTAACAATACAGCATTGTGATCTGATATCATGTAAATTATGTTGATCCTCTTAAATATATGGAGGCAGGCTTTATTATATATAACCTATATATAATATAATCTATTTTAGAGAAGATTCCATGGGCTGCTGAGTACATTGTGTAATCTGTGGATTTGGGGTGGAATGTTCTGTAGATGTCTGTTAGGTCTAATTGATCTATGGTGTTGTTGAGCTCTCTTACTTCTCTGTTAATTTTCTTTTTGGATCTATCTATCTTTGAGAGTAGAGTACTGAAGTCCCCAATTATGATGATGTCGGTTATTTCTGTTTTATTGTCAAGTAAGTTTTGTTTTATGAATTTGGTGCACCTGTGTTTGGCGCATAAAGATTAATGGCTGTGATATCCTCTTGTTGGATTGTTCCCTTGAGAAGTAAGAAGTGGCTTTCTTTGTCTTTTTTTTTTATTACTTTTGGTTAGAAGTCTATTTTATCCAATATAGGTTTAGGTACACCTGCTTGCTTCTTATTTCTGTTTGCTTAGAATATCATTTCCACCCTTTCACCCTGAGGAGATGTCTGTGATTAGTGTGAGGTGGTTTTCTTGAAGACAGCAGATTGAGGGGTCTAATTTTCTCATCCACTCTGTTAACTTATGTCTCTTGATGGGTGAATTAAAGCTAGTAATATTTAGGGTAGTAACTGTGAGGTTTGATTTCTTACCTGACATATTGTGGTGGTTAATATGGTTTGGTGTGTCCATGGACTTTGAAATTTTTTGTGCCTTCTCAGAGTTTGGTTATTATGATCTGCTTCTCGAGGGCACTTGATGTAGGTTATTTGAATCATCTGTGTGGAGCATTGCCAGAAGTACTCTATGTAGGTTCAACTTTGTTTTTATATAGTTGTAAATCTGAGTTTTATCATGGAAAGTTTTTCTTTCACCATCTGTGATGAGGAATACTTTTTCTGGGTAGAGTAGTTTGCATTGTAAGCCATAAGTTCTTAGATTTTTCAGTGTTCCATTTCAGGTGCTTCTTGCTTTCAGACTTTCCATTGAGAAGAATTCTGATGGGGTTTCTTTTATATGTAATGTGTGGTTTCTCCCTAGCTGCTTTTAGGACTTTCTTTTTGGAATCAATGTTTAGAGTCTTAATGATAATATGTCTTGGAGAATTTTGCCTTTGGTCCAGTCTGTTTATCATTCTGTTGGTAATGTTCATATTAATAGTGCTTTATTTGATGAATCCACTTACAAGGGAATGACTGATTTGAGAACTGTTGCTACATTCCTATGGTATGAATGTTATATAGGTGATTTCCTGATTAGTTTATATGCTTTGATAATCAAATTTACCTTTGAGGGCTGGAGAGATGGCTTAGCAGTTAAGCGCTTGCCTGTGAAGCCTAAAGACCCCGGTTCAAGGCTCCATTCCCCAGGACCCACGTTAGCCAGATGCACAAGGGGGCACATGCATCTGGAGTTCGTTTGCAGTGGCTGGAAGCCCTGGCATGCCCATTCTCTCTCTCTCTCTCTCTCTCTCTCCCTCTTTCTCTCTCTCTCTCTGCCTCTTTCTCTCACTGTCTGTTGCTCTCAAATAAATAAATAAAAATTAAAAAAAATTTACCTTTGAGTTCAAACTTAAATTTATTGGAAGTAAAAGAAAAACATAAACCATTTTGTTAATGACTTTTTTTTATTAACAACTTCCATGATTGTAAACAATATCCAGTGGTAATGCCCTCCCTCCCCAACTTTCCCCTTTGAAACTCCATTCTTCATCATATCCCATCACCCTTTAAATCAGTCTCTGTTTTATCTTGATGTCATGATCTTTTTCTCCCATTATGATGGTCTTGTGTAGGTAGTGGCAGGTGCAAAGAGGTAATGTATATCCAGAACATTTTGAGTCTGGGGGAGCATGTTGTGAGCACTTTTACCCTTCCTTTGACTCTTACATTCTTTTTGCTACCTCTTCCACAATGGATCCTGAGTCTTGGAAGTTGTGATAGAGATACTGTAGTGCTGATCACTTCTGCCACTTATTTCCAGCACTATGAGGCCTTCTGAGTCATCCCAAGGTCACTGCCATCTGAAAAGAGAAGATTCTTTACCAAAAATGAGAGTAGCATTAATATAAGGGTATGAACATTAGGGAAGTTCTTACTGGGAAGTTTGATGGGCATAGTATATACATTTAGCCAGACAGCAGCAGACATTACACCCCTAGGGCTCATGACTAACATGTTTTAAGTTTTCAGTATCAGGGATGTATTCCCTCCCATGGAGTGGGCACCAAGTCCAATTAGAGGGCAACTGGTTTCCACCATGACAGATGTGCCACTATTACACCCGTTGGCTCATTTGGCCTGGCTGGCCAATTATAAGGCTTGCAGTGTCCACTGTTGAGTATCTTCACTGGTGATTTCTCTCGCTCCCATTGAATTGCATGCAGAATGGCTCCTTACATATTTCTGTAGCTGGTCTAAATGGAGGAGGTTATAAGCTCAATTCTTGCAGGATTTCTCAGTGGCTTTGCAGCCCAAGTATGTGGAGTCTTCAGCAATAGGGTCTTACCATCTATTCCTGGTGGGAAACCAAGGGCCTCGGCAATGGCCTATAATGTTTGGGGGTATTAGGGACCTCCCTGGCCATCAACTCACTGGCAGGTATCCCATTTCTGGCACTGAAAAGTTTCTAGCAACAATCTATGGCTCTTGAGTGTTCCATTATAAAAAAAAAACAAACAGGTTTCCATATGATTCATTTATATCCTCTTAGGTTTTGATTAGCCCTCCCTCCACCTTTCCTTTACTCAGTCTCTTCCCCTGACCTCACATGGGCCTTTTCACTCCCATCAATCTATTCTTCTACTTACATATGTACAACGCCATCCTATTAAGTACCCCTTCCTTCCTTTATCTTCCCTTTATATCTCTTTCCTAGCTTACTGGCTTTTGCTACTGAGTTTTCTTCCTACTCACACAGAAGTCCAATCATCTGAAGCTAGGATCCACATATGAGAGAGAACATGTAACAATTGGCTTTCTGGGTTTGGGTTACCTCACTTAGTATAATCCTTTTCAGATCCACCCATTTTCCTGAAAATTTCATAACTTCATTTTTCTTTACCACAGAGTAGAACTCCATTGTATAAATGTACCATTCATTAAACTCTCATCAGTTGAGGGGCATCTAGGCTGGTTCCATTTCCCAGCTATTGTAAATAGAGCAGCAATAAACATGGCTGAGCAAGTATTTCTAAGGTAGTGGGACGTATCCTTAGGATATATTTCTAGAGTGCTAATAGCTGGGTCATATGGTAGATCTATTTTTAGCTGTCTTAGGAACCTCCACACTGATTTCCTCAATGGCTGGACCAGATTGCATTCCCACCAGCAGTGTAGAAGGGTTCCTCTTTTACCACATCCTTGCCAGAATTTATGGTCATTTGTTTTCGTGATGGTAGCCAATCTGACAGGAATGAGATGGAATCTCAACACAGTTTTAATCTGCATTTCCCTGATGACTAGGTATGTAGAACGTTTTTTTAGATGCTTATGTGTCATCCTTATTTATTCTTTTGAGAACTTTCTATTTAGTTCCTTAGCCCATTTTTAATTGGGTTGTTTGATTTCTTATTATTTAATTTTTGGAATTCTTTGAATAACCTAGATATTAATCGTCTAACAAATATATAGCTGGCAAAGACATTTTCCCATTTTGTAGGTTGCCTCATTGCTTTATTCACAGTGTCCTTTGCTGTACAAAATCTTTGTAATTTCATGAGGTATGAGCAGTTAATCTGTGGTTTTATTGCCTGAGCAATTGGGGTTATATTCAGAAAGTCTTTGCCAAGACCAGTATGGTGAAGGATTTCCCCTAGAAGTTTCAGTTTCAGGTCTGATGTTAATGTCTTTAATCCATTTGGACTTAATTCTTGTACATGGAGAGAGGGAACAATCTATTTTCATCCTTCTGCAGATACATAACCGGTTTTCCTAGCACCATTTGTTGAAGAGGCTGTCTTTTCTCCAGTGTGTATTTTTGGTATTTTTGTCAAATATCAGATGACTATAGCTACCCAGACTTACATCTGGGACCTCTATTCTGTTCCATTGATCTACATGTCTGCTTTTGTGCCAGTACAATGCTGTTTTTATTACTATGGCTCTGTAGTATAGGTTAAAATCAGGTATGGTGATACCACCAGCCTTATTTTTGTTGCTCAGTATTGTTTTAGATATTCAAGATTTTTTGTGATTGCAAATGAATTTTTGGATTGCTTTTTCTATTTTCATGCATAATGCCGAATTTTGATGGGGATTGCATAAATGTGTACAGTGCTTCTGGTAAGATTGCAATTTTCACAATATTGATGTGATTCTTCTGATCCAAGAATAAGGGATATCTTTCCATTTCCTAGTTTCTTCTGCAATTTCTCACTTGAGTGTTTTACAGTTTTCCTTGTAGAGATCCTTCACTTCCTTGGTTAGGTTTATTCTAAGGAACTTTATGTATTTATTTATTTATTGATGCATTTGTGAATGGGAGTGATACTCTGATTTCTTCCTCTGTTTGTTGTTAGTATATAGGAAGGCTACTGTTTTCTGTGTGTTTATTTTGTATCCAGCTACATGCTCTATAGGTGTTTATCAGCTCTAACAGTTTGCTGGTTGAGTCTTTAGGGTCTTTTATGTATAGAATCATGTCATCTGCAAATAATAATAACTTGATCTCTTCCTTTGCAATTTGTATCCCTTTTATGTGTGTTTTTTTTTGCATTATTGCTATGGCTAAGACTTCCAGTACTATATTAAATAAAAGTGGGGAGAGTGGAAACCCTTGTCTTGTTCCTAATTTTAGTGGAAAAGCTTTCAGTTTTTCCCCATTTAGTAATATGTTGGCTGTAGGCTTGTCAAAAATAGCATTTATTATGTTGAGATATGTTCCTTCTATTCTCAGTCTCTATAGGACTTTTATCATGAAAGGATATTGGATTATGTCAAATGCTTTCTCTGTACCTAATGAGATGATCATGTGATTTTTGTCCTTCAGTCCATTTATATAATGTATTCCATTTATCAATTTGCTTAAGATGAACCATCCCTGCATCTCTGGGATAAAGCCTCCTTGGTCATGGTGAATGATCTTTCTGATATATTCTTGTGCCAATATTTTGTTGAGAATTTTTGCATCTATGTTCATGAGGGAGACTGGTCTGTAATTTTCTTTTTTTGTTCTGTCTTTGCCTGATTTTGGTATTAGGGTGATGCTGGCTTTGTAGAAGGAGTTTGGTAGGATTACTTCTTTTGGTATTGTTTGAAAATGCTTAAGAAGCAGTGGAGTTAGTTCTTCTCTGAAGGTCTGGTAAAATTCACCAGTGAATCCATCTGTGTCTGGACTTTTTTTTCTTTGGGATATTTTTGATACCTGCTTGGATCTCCATACTAGTTATAGGTCTATTTAAGTGATTAATTTCATCTTGATTTAATTTAGGTAGGTCATATAAATCAAGGTTGTCATCCATTTCTTTCAGATTTTCATACTTAGTGGAGTATATGTTTTTATAATATGTCCCTATGATGGTGTCTGTTGTGATGCTACCTTTTTCATCTCTAACTTTATTAATTTGTGTCTCTTCCCTTTTTTTTTTTTTTGGTCAGATTTGCTAAGGGTTTATCAATCTTGTTCATATTTCAAAGAACCAACTCTTTGTTTCATTGATTCATTGGATTTTTTTTTGTTTCTATTTCTTTAATTTCTGCCCTAAGCTTTATTATTTCTTCCCATCTACTTATTTCCAGTTTGCTTGTTCTTCTTTGTCCAAGACTTTAAGGTGAAGCATTAGGACATTTACTTGAGACCTTTTTTAATTTCTTTATATAGGCACTTAAAGCTATAAATTTCCCTTTTAAGACTGTCTTCATTGTGTCTCAAAGGTTTTGGTATTTTGTGTTCTCATTATCATTTGACTCTATGAATTTTTTTATTTCCTTCTTGATTTCTTCATTGACCCATTCATCATTTAGTAATGTATTCTTTAGTTTCTGTGGCTTTGTGTATGCTCTATAGCTTTTCTTGCTATTGATTTGTAGTTTGATTCCATTGTGGTCAGATAGAGTGTAAGGAATTATCTCAATTTTCCTATATTTGTTAAGGTTTGCTTTGAGTCATATTATATGGTCTGTTTTAGAGAATGTTCCATTTGCTGCTGAAGAGAATGTATATTCTGCAGCATTTGGATGAAATGTCCTTTTAGGTCCATTTGTTCTATGACCTCATTTAATCCAGATGCCTCTTAATTTATTTTTTGCCAGGATGACCTGTCAATTGATAAGAGTGTGTTGTTGATGTCACCCACTACCACTGTGTTTGGTGTTATCTGTGACCTTATTTCTAATAGCATTTTTTTGATGAAGTTGGGAGCCCCCATGTTAGGTTCACGTATGTTTAGGATTGTAATGTCCTCCTGTTGGATTGTGCCTTTAACCAATATAAAGTGACTTTCCTTACTAATGTTGGACTTAAGTCTACATGATCAGATATTAGGATAGCAACCCCTGCTTGTTTTCTAGGCTCATTTGCTTGAAAGACCATTTTCCAACCTTTCACCCTAAATAATACTGTCCATCCTTTGTAGAAATGTAAGTTTCTTGGAGGTAAAAAAGAGAAGGTTTCTGCTGTTTAACCCAGTCTGCTAACCTGTGTCTTTTGCTTGGGGCATTGAGGGCATTGATAATAAGAGATATTGTTGAGCAATGTGTATTTATTTTTTGCCATTGTTTTGTAGTCCTTCTAGTTTTACCTTTGCTCTCTTGTATTAACTAGTATTTGAGTATGGTTTGGTTTTTCGACTTTTTTTTTTTTTTTGGGTAGGGTCTCACTCTAGCACAGGCTGACCTGGGATTCACTCCGTATTCTCAGGATGTCCTTGAACTCACAGTGAACCTCCTACCTATGCCTCCCAAATGCTGGGATTTAAGGTGTGTGCCACCACACCTGGCTGGTTTGTTTTTTCCAGGTTCCTTATATGTGTACTTTTCTTTCTCTTCAGTATGGAGGGTTCTTTCAAGTATTTTCTGTAGAGCTGGTTTTGTATTTAAATATTCCTTTAGCCTGCTTTTTTTTTTTTTTGTGGAATGCCCTTATTTCTCTGTCTATTTGAATGGACATCTTTGCAGGATAAAGTAACCTTGGTTGACAGTTACCTTTCAGAACTTGGAATACATTACTCCAATCCCTTCTGCCTTTTAAAGTTTGTGTTGAGTAATCTGCTGTGATCCTGATGGGCTTGCCTTTGTATGTAACTTGATTTTTCTCTCTAACTGCTTTCAATATATTTTCTTTGGTTTGTGTGTTTTGTAGTTTATTATAGTATGGTGAGAAGAGGTTCTTTCCAGGTTTTGTCTGGTTGGTATTCTAAAGGATTCCTGTATGTACACTGGCATAACTTTCTCAATTTGGGGGAAGTTTTCTTCTATGATTTCGTTGAAAACACCTACTATGCCTTTGGAGTGAACTTCTTCCCCTACTAATATGCCCTGAATTCTTATGTTTGATCTTTTCCTAGTGTCCTGAGCATCTTGAAATTCCCATCCATACTTTCCTATTAGTTTGTCTTTCTCTTTGTTGGACTGTATTGGATCTGCCACCTGGTCTTCTAGTTTAGATATTCTGTCCTCTCCTTTATCAAGTACAATTTTCTGCAGAGTTTTTTTTTTTTTATTTCACTGTGTTCTTCATTGCTAGTAATTCTGACTTTTTAAAAATTATTCCTATTTTCTTATTTATGTCTTGTATTGACCTCTTTATTTCGTTAAATTCGTGTCCTTTGTCTTCTCTGATGACTTTGATTTCCTCTTTCATTCCTTTGATTTCCTCTTTGACTTCTTTGAGCATATTTTTAATCATTCTTTTGAAATCTTTCTCAGGCATTTCCTCAAACTCATTCTCACTGGAGGTCATTTCTGATGCATTAATACCTTTTGGTGGGTTTATATTGTCTTGATTGATCATCTAACAAAATCACAGTCCCTTAGGGTGTGTGTTTGCCCACACCCTTAGTCCTTTTAACTAGGAAGTTAAGATTTCTGGTTTGGTGAGGCACCAGGTCAGCTTGTGACCAAGTGAGACCCTTCCCTAATGTATAACAGGAGAGGAAACAAAGACCCTATATCAGGAAGCAACAAGTAACAATCCAAAATATAGCTTATTTAAGAATGGCAAATTTGACCACCCATCAGATTTAGCATATAATTTATCCTGATATGGGAGGTGCAATTATCATTTCCAGTTCAGGCCTATATACCAGGCTTATTTGGCACATACTGCCCTGGTGTAATCCCAGTTACCTTTTGGGATGATGTTGGTTTCAGTTGTGCTGTGCTCCTGCTTGTGTCCGTCTTTGGTGCACTGTGGGTTCAAGTAGGCTGGCTGGGTCACTGGGTTGCTGCTCTGGTTGCCAGTGCTGGGAGTTGTGTTTCCTTCCCCAGGTCTCTGGTGCTTGCTGGCTCTTGTGCTGGCATTGGGGAAGGGAGGCTGTGGATGGTGGCTTGAGTTCTCTTGCTGGTCCACATGATCCTCTACCTCATGATCTACTCCTGCGTTGGTCACTACTGTCCTCTCTTCACATTTCTTGGGTTTGTGAGGAGCTCTGGTGTGAGGAAAAATCCCCTCTCCTGGCTTTTCCTGTGGTTCGAGCCAAGCCTGCAGCTGTGGCCCTGCAGACCTGTGGTCACCATGGTCCTGGTACAACTGCTGCTGGAGCCACTTCTGCCTATGTGGGCTCTAGATGCTCTGGATCTCTCCTACTTCTCTGCTGCCATTGGTAATTTCTTATATATCTCACTTTTTAATAGAAGACAGTATTTTGCTGGGGTTTTTTGGCTTTTCTCCCCTAGGCTGCTTTGGCATGGGTCCTATGCTAGCATCTTAACTGGAAGTCTTCTCATTTATCAACTTTGCATTTTTAATTGGATCTTAAATTTTAAAATTTCAAATTTTTGCTATTTTATTCTTTATGTTTGATTAAACAAAATGTTTATATCACAAAAATTTAAAATTCTTAGTGTTTGCATGATCAAAATATAAAAATTAAGTATGTATTATAAAAAAGTCAGTAATGTTAATTTAGAAGTTTATATCAAATTTTTATAAAACTCACAAAGTTGTAATTTGAAGGAAAACTTTGTAAAAACATGTATATAGAGATGTGAAATATAATTGTATGGTCAGAATATGATATGGAAATACATAATAGTTATATGGCCAGCTATGATACTTTTCATAATTTTATGCATAAATTCATATTTGAGCATCCTATCATTTCCATTTGGATAAAAGCAAATACTATTTTTTTATTGACAGCTTTTGTTCTTACAGAAAATAAACCATGATAATTCCCTAGCTTCACCCACTTTTCACAAGTCCACACTCCATCATATTCCCTCTGTCTCTCCATTAGCCTTTCTTTTATTTTGATGTCATCATCTTTTCCTCCTATTATGAGGGTTTTGTGAAGGTAGTGGTAGGAACAGCAAAGTCATGGATATTGAGGCCAACTTTTGACTGGATGATTTCATTGTAAACAGTCCTAACCTTTCTTTTTCTCCTATATATTTTTTTTTCTGCCACCTCTTCCATAATGTACCCTGATCCTTAGAAGTGTGATGGAGATGTTTTAGTGCTGAACATTCCTCCATCATGTCTTTTCACCACTATGGTGCCTTTTGGGTCATCCCAGTGCTCACCACCATTTGAAAATAGAAGCTTTTCTAATCAAAAGTGAGAGTAGCATTTATATGTTAAATAAAGTGTTTACAGTTAAGTTTGGTGGGAATAATGTATATCTTTAGTCAGACAAGAGCAGGCATTATACTCCAAAGACTCATGACCTCCCCCACCATAAGCTATTGATTAAGTTTTCAGTGCCAGGCATATATTCCTTCCCAAAGAGTAGGTATGTAGTCCAATTAGAATGCAGTTGACTTTGCCCACAACAGACATGCCACTATTGCACTCATTGGCTCATTTGGCCTGGCTGGTCAAACTTGAGGTTTGCAGTGTCCAGTGTTTTCACCACTGATGATTTCTGGCCTCCATTGGGCTGCATGAAATACAACTTTTTCCTGATTTCTGTCAGCTGGTTTACAGGGAGGAGGTTTTCATCTCAGCCTCAGTTTGATTTTTTGGTAACCTCATAGTCCAGGCATGTGGATTCTTCAGCAATGGGGTCTTATCATCTATTTCTGGTGGGAAACCAAGAGCCTTGGCAATAGCTTGTTATGATTATTTTTCTTTTTTATATTGTTATTGACAACTTCTATACTTACAGACAACAAACAATTCTGTGGTTTGTCTCTTTGCTTTATTCCCAGTGTCCTTTGCTATACAAAAGCTTTGTAATTTCATGAGATCCCAGTAGTTGGTTAGTGGTTTTGTTTCCTGAGCAATTGGAGTTATATCCAGAAAATCATTACCTATGCCAATATGTTGAAGGGTTTCCCCTACCTTTTCCTTTAGCAATTTCAGAGTTTAAAGTCTGATTAAGGTCTCTGATCCACTTGGATTTGATTCTTGTGCATGGGGAAAGACAAGGATCTACTTTCATCTTTTTACATGTACATATCCAGTTTTCCCAGCACCACTTGTTGAAGAGGCTGTCTTTTCTCCAAAGAATATTTCTTGGCATTTTTGTCAAAATCAGATGACAGTAGTTGCCTGGATTAACATCTGGTCCTCTGTTCTGTTCCATTGATCTACATGTCTGTCTTTGTGCCAATACCATTCTGTTTTTGTTACTGTGGATTTTAATATAGCTTGAAATTGGGAATGGTGATACCACTAGCCTTATTTATGTTGCTCAAAATTGTTCTGGGTAGGTGAGGGTTTTTGTGCTTCCAAATGAAAATTTGGATATTTTTCTATTCCTGTGAAGAATGCTATTGGAATTTTAATGGGGGTTGTATTAGATGTGTAGATTGCTTTTGGTAAGATTGACATTTTCACAATATTGACTCTTCCAACCCAAGAACATGGGATATCCTTCCATTTCCTTTTGTCTTCTGTAATTTCTCGCTTGAGTGTGTTAAAGTTCTCATTGTAGAGCTTCTTCACTTCTTTAGTTGAATTTATTCCAAGGTACTTTATTTATTTATTTATTTATTTATTTATTTATTTATTTATTTATTTATTTTGAGGCAATTGTGAATGGGAGAGATTCCCTGATTTCATTCTCTACACGTTTGTTGTTAGTATATAGGAAAGACACTCATTTCTGTGTATTTATTTTGTATCCTGCTACATTGCTAAAAGTGTTTATCAGCTCTAACAGTTTGCTGTAGAGTTTTTGGGGTCTTTTATGTATAGAATCATATCATCTGCAAATAGTGATAATTTGATCTCTTCCTTTCCAATTTGTATCCCCTTTATGAGTGTCTCTTGCCTTATTGCTATAACTAAAACTTCCAGTAATGTATTAAATAAAAGTGGGAGCCGGGCGTGGTGGCGCATGCCTTTAATCCCAGCACTCAGGAGGCAGAGGTAGGAGGATCGCCATGAGTTCAAGGCCACCCTGAGACTCCATAGTGAATTCCAGGTCAGTCTGGGCCATAGTGAGACCCTACCTCGAAAAAGCAAAAAAAAAATAAATAAATAAAAAATAAAAAAAAATAAAAGTGGGGACAATGGACACCCTTGTTTTGTTCCTGAATTTAGGGGAAAACCTTCGAGTTTTTCATCATTTAGTATTATATTAGCTGTAGGTTTGTCATAAATAGCTTTTATTATGTTGACATGTGTTCTTTCTACTCCCAGTTTCTGTAATACTTTTACCATGAAAGGATGTTGGATTTTGTCAAATGCCATTTGGCATCTATTGAGATCATCATGTGATTTTTGTCCTTCAGACCACTTATATGATGTATTACATTTATTGATTTGCATATGTTGAACCACCCCTACATCTCTGGGATAAAGCCAACTTGGTCAGGATGTATAACCTTTTAAAATTAAAAAAAATTTTTTTTATTTATTTGTGAGAGAGGAAGAGGAAGAGGGAGGAGGGGGGAGGAAAAAATGGGTGTGCAAAGGCCTTCAGCCACTGCAAATGAACTCCAGATGCATGCAGCCCCTTTTGTATCTGGATTACGTGGGTCCTGGAGAATTGAACCAGGATCCTTTGGATTTGCAGGCGAACACCTTAACCACTAAGCAATCTCTCCAACTGCATGAATAGTCTTTTTGATATATTCTTGTATTCTGCTTCCCAATATTTTGTTCATAATTTTTGCATCTATGTGCATGAGAGAGGTTGGTCTGTAATTTTCTTTATTTGTTCTATCTTTGATTTGTTTTGGTATGAGGGTGATGCTGGCTTCATAAAAGGAGTTGGGTAGAATTCCTTCCTTTTCTATGTTATGGAAAAGTTTGAGAAGTGTTGGTGTCAGTTCTTTCATGAAGATCTGGTAAAATTCACTAGTGAATCCATGTGGACCTGGGCTTTTTGTAGTTGGACAACTTTTTATAAATGCTTGGATCTCTGTACTTGTTACAGGTCTATTTAAATGGTTTATCTCATCTTGATTTAATTTTGGTAGGTCATATAATTCAGTGAAACCATCAATTTCTTTCAGATTTTCAAACCTAGATGCATATATATTCTTAAAGTATGTCCTTATAATTGTCTGAATTTCTTTGGTATCTGTTGTAATAATGCCTTTTTCATCTCTAATTTTATTCATTTTTGTCTCTTCTCTCTTTCTTCTGGTCAAATTTGCTAAGGTTTATCAATCTTGTTTATCTTTTCAAAGAACCAACTCTTTGTTTCATTGATCGTTTGGGTTTTTTTTTTTTTGGTTTCTATTTCATTAATTTCTGCCTTAATCTTTATGATTTGCTTTCGTCTACTGCTTTTTTTTTTTGCCTTGTTCTTCTTTTTCCAAGGCCTTAAGGTGGAGCATTAAATTTTTATTTGTGATCTCTCTAATTTCTTAATATATGCACTTAGAGCTATAACTTTCCCTCTTAGGACTGCCTTCCTTGTGTGCATAAGGCTTAGGTATGTTGTATTATCATCATCATTTGAGACTATGAATTTATTGATTTACTTTTTGATTTCTTCAAGGACCCACTGATCATTCAATAGTGTACAATTTAGTCTCCATGAATTTCTGTATGCTCTGTAGCTTTTCTTGTTGCTAATTTGCAGTTTAATCACATTGTAGTCAGATAAAGTACAAGGGATTATTTCAATTTTCCTATAATTATGGAGATTTGCTTTGTGTCGTAATATATGGTCTATTTTAGAGAGTGTTCCATGAGCTGCTGAGAAAAATGTACCTTCTGCAGCATTTGGATTGAATGTTCCTTAGATATCTCTTAGGTCCATTTGTTCCATAACATCAATTAATTCAGATGTCTCTGTGTTCATTTTTGACAGAATGACCTGTAAGTAAGAGAATTTGCTACATAAACATGAGGACCAAGGTTTGATCCCAAGTACCCACAAAAGCCAGATGTGGCCACAAATGTCTGTAACTTCAGAGGGGCAGAGAGGGAAAAATTTCTAGGACTTTCTTGTCATCCAGACTGACCTAAAAAGTGAAGCTCTAAGCTCAGTGAAACACTCCATTTCAATGAAATAAACTGGAAGAGTGATAGAGGAGGATACCAGATGTTCTCCTCTGGCCTCTGCACACATGCACAGTGCACAAGCAGTACACAAATACACAAACACACACATACACATACTCATGAATTCATTAGACTCTTACAGTGTTCTGTCTTACATAAAAATGTAAATTAAAGAAAATCCTCCACAGGAAATGGTGACACACTCCTGTAAACTCAACACTTGATATTCAGAACTTAAGGTCATCTTCAGCTACGTAATTCAAGGCCATCCTGGGATGCATGAAACCTTTTCTCAAAACAAATATCAATCCAATAAAACAATAAAAAGGACTACCAGTTATAGTAGCACCCATCTTTAATCACAACATTCAACATTTTGGAGGTTGAGTTAGAAATATTTGAGTACAAGGACAGCCTAAGCTACATAACTGTCTTGGGAAGGAAAAAACTTAAAAGTGATTAATCCATTTATTCCTATAGTCCAATATTGTGTTTAGTTAAATTAATTAATTAGTAAATAAGCTCTTATCATATTTATGAATAGTTCCTGTAATCCGTTTTTCTACAATTTAACCAAAGCCTTCTGTACTCATGAATGTTCTAAATGTGTACTCTTAGTGGTCGCCCTGTGAAGAACAGTTCATGGAAATACGTTTTAAAATTCTAAGTCATTTCACCATTCTCAAGATAATTCTCTTTTTCTTTTATGATTTTTTGAGGTAGGTTTTTCTTAGCCTAGGCTGACCTGGAATTCATTATGAAGCTTCAGGAAGGCTTTGAACTCACAGTGATCCTCCTATGTCTGCCTCTCCAGTTCTAGGATTAAAGGCATGTGTCACCTCACCTGGCTCCAGATTATTTTTAAGAAGCTTTATTTATTTACTTACTTCAGGGAGATACAGACAGACAATGGGCATACCAGGGCATTCAGTCACTGCAAGTAAACTGCAGGGACATGTGCCACCTTGTGCATCTGGCTTATGTAGGTCCTGGAGAATTGAACTGGGTTCTTTGGCTTTGCAGGCAAGTACATTAACTGCTAATCCAACTCTCCACCCCAAGATCATTTTTTAACCAATGAAGTGTGAGATATTTTCCTTTCTATAATTAAATTTGTTGTAACTATTAGAATTTTATGCATTTATACTTATAAATGAAGGAATGCAGGTCATTAATTATTATGATATTTTTACATATGTAATACCTGCCTAATTATTAATGAACACCAAGTCATTAAAGGGAGATACTGTCTCTCATGAAAAATTTGTATTCCATAGCATGCAAAGTCCTAGATGGCTGATAGCTAAATCAAGTAGATCTAAGGCTGTCCAGGCCAAGGAAACAAGCAGAGCAGTGTGCAGCTCTAAAGCATGCTCTTTCTCAGTGCAGTGATGCAGTCTTCACAAGAAAACTGGAAGTAAGTCACTATGGCAGGGTTTGATGGTACACACTTTTAATCCCAGCACTCACAGGGTAGAGGTAGGAGGATCACTGTCATTTCAAGGTCAGCCTGAGACTACATAGTAAATTTTAGGTAGAGCTCTCACCCCCCAAAAGGAAGTCACTATCAATTGGGCTGCAAACAAATACAATTGTTTAAAATAATGAACATTGCTTAAAACAAAACAGCAGAAACCTACATGTCCTTGGAAAGTTTTAAAGTCAAACATATAAAACTTTTCGAGGGCTATAGCCCTTGGAAAATGAAGGATCAGGAGTTCAGCAACACTCATGATGACATAGAAAGTTTAAAGCCAGCCTGGGCTACATAAGGCCCTATATTCCAAACTAAGGGAGAGAGGGATGGGTCAGTGCTTCAGAGCACTTTCCATGTAGGCATGGGGGTTGGAAAAGGCCTGAAAAACCACTTGAGTATGAATCCCATGACCCATATGAACAGGTAGGCCCAGGACATACACAACTATAACCCTAGTCTAGAAGGGGGCCAGAGATTCAAGACTCACCAGAGCACAGGAAAAATGGTTAGCTCCAGTGTTAGTAAGAGACTCCGGCTGCAGTTAGAACATGCACATGGAGAAGGACGCCCAACTTTTTCTGGCAACTGCAGGCAAGTGCACTCCAGCACAGGTGAAAAAACAGGACACTGCACGGGCACATACTCATGCACACACCACATACACACCCCACCTCACATGCACAGGAAAAACAAAATCACTTTGTGTTTTCTCTCATAAATAGAATCTAGATTTGTGTGTGTGTGTATGTGTTTGTAGGTCATGAATGTAGAAAAAAGGGAAAAGAAGACAAGGGAATACTCGTGACATGAAAACAGAAAGGATTACTTGGGGAGAAGAGAATCAGAAAATGGGGTTCAAGGGAATAGAAGACAATGAAGGAAGAGCAAGAATAAAAATTTTAAAAAACTACAGCACTGAAGCAGACCAAAAATGAACCCAACATGGCTCAGGGAAATTTTGCGGAAGAGGGGCCGGAAAGAATGTCAGAGTCACATGTTGGGTCATGATTTGCAGAGACATTTATCATACCAATAACTGGGGGCTAACTCCACAATGCACGACCCATTTTCATCAACAAGGAGGGTCCAATGGGAGGAGGTAGATCACAGATGAGCCTAAACAATGGTACCAAACTGCCTGTATTTACTGAAAAGAAAACTAATAAATTAAATTAAAATAAATAAATAATAAAAACAACTACAGAAAAGAAAAAATAAATTTGTTGACTAAATTCTTAATGAAACATTAAAAATGCATGTTAATGGCTTTAATAATGTAAAACTTCTGTATCATAAAGGATACTGTGGAATGCCAGAATTGATTTTATATGCATAGCACAAACACCAGTATATGAAAAGCAAACACAAAAACATGGCACTTGTGATGATATTAGTTTATATTATTGTATAAATATTGTATTTTGTTATGAAATTTTTATGCATATATATAATGTAATTTGATCATATTCACACACACACACACACACACACACACACACACACACAAACCTCTTGACCTTATCTTCATGATGATCCCCTTCTTTTTCCAAAACACCCTTCCCTTTTACTCAGTAGGGAAGTTAAGTGAGCTAGAAAAGAGATGTAAAGGAAAGAGAAAGGAAGTGAAGGGGGTATTTAATAGGATGGTATTGTATATATCTAAGTAGAAGAATAGATTAATGAGGGTGAAAAGGCCCAAGTGAGGTCAGGGGAAGAGATTGAGTAAAGGAAAGGTGGAGGGAGGGCTAATCAAAATCTAAGAGGATGCAAATAAATCATATGGAATCCTCCGGTTTGGGACAATGGAACATTCAGGAGCCATAGATTGTTGCTAGGAAATTTTCAGTGCCAGGGATGGGATACCTTCCAGTGAGTTGTTGGCCAGGGAGGCCCTTGATGCCCTCAAAACATTATAGGCCATTGCTGAGGCCCTTGGTTTCCCACTAGGAATAGTCGGTAAGACCCTTTTGCTGAAGAGTGCACATACTTGGGCTGCAAGGCCACTGAGAAATCCTGCTGTAACTGAGCTAATAACTTCCTCCATGTAGACCAGCTGACAGAAAGCTGGAAGAAGCCATTCTGCATGCAATTCAATGGGAGAAAGATAAATCACCAGTGAAGATTCTCAACAGTGGACACTGCAAGCCTTATATTTTGCCAGCCAGGACAAATGAGCTGACAGGGACAATAGTGGCATGTCTATAATGGTGGAAACCAACTGCTCTCCAATTGTACTGTGTGCCTGCTCCATTGGAGAGAATACATCCCTGATACTGAAAACTTAAAACAGGGGTAGTCATGAGCCTTAGGGGTGTAGCCTCTGCTCCTGTCTGGCTAAATGTATATACTTATCAAATGTATATGCTTATCAAACTTCCCAGTAAGCAATTATTTTAATGTTAATACCCTTATATCAATGCTACTCTCACTTTTGGTAGATAAATGTATTTCTTCCATCTTTAATTGATTTGTACACAGAGATCTAGTTTCATTTTCTTTTCATGTAGACAGCCAGTTTTTTCTAGTACTATTAGTTAAAGAGGTTGTCTCTTATATATGTTTTTGGGAAATTTGATAAAAAATCAGGTGGGTGTTAGCATGAGTTTATTTCTGGGTCCTTTATCCTATTCCACTGGTGACTGTGTCTGTTATGTGTTACTATCATGTTTGTTTTGTTATATGGCCCTGAGCACAATGTGAAATCAGATATTGTGACAACCCCAGCATCAGAACATGGCTCTTGAGGCTCACTAGGTTCAAAGCTAGGCTCCAAATTTGACTCTTCATCTAGGTAATCAAGATTTTATTTGTCTCTGCAGGAACTTTAAGGAAAATTTTGATCCATTATAAAACTTACATTCTACCCAGTCATCTAGAGCTAGGGTTGGCACAGTTTGCAAACATATAGTATACTCAATTAAATGCAAATGTCAGATAAGCAATTAATAATAATATTTTCACCAAATATACTAAAATACTATATGTTATTCACCTGAAATGCAAATTAAATTGTACACACCTATTTCATGTGGCAACCTTACAGTGTATCTGCTAATACTACCTGCTAATTTTCATTAGTCCACTTAATAATCACATCAAAACAATATACTTCAGGCTATCTGGCAGCCTGTGTAAAAGACTGTAATGGATTTAATACAATTACTAACTTTTTTCAAAAAGGTTTTTAATATTTATATTTATTTATTTATTTGACAGAGAACGAGAGAGAGAGAATAGGTGCATCAGGGCCACCAGCCACTGCAAACAAACTCCAGATGCCCCCTTGTGCATCTGGATAACTTGGGTGGGTCCTAGGATTCAAACCTGTGTCCTTTGGCTTTGCAGGAAAACACATTAAGTACTAAGCCATCCCTCCATCCTGATTTATAGCTTTTGAAAGAAAATGGTAACTATTTATGAACTCAGTATAGGACAGTTAAAGACAGTTTCCCTCATCTTGTAATAAACTTCTGCAAGGGACATGAAAAATTTAATTTTTGAAATGGAATTCTATTCAGGGGTAAAGAAAAATTAAATTATGAAATTTGCATGGAAGTGGATGGATCTGGAAAGTATTATACTAAGTGAGGTAACCCAGGCCTTGAAAGCCAAACATTGCATGTTCTCTCTCATATGTGGATCCTAGTTACAAATGCTCAGACTTGTGTGAGTTAGAGTAAAAATTGGTGGCTGAGGCCAGTAAGCTAAAAAGAGCTATAAGAAAGGAAGGAGAGGGGTGGACTTCACGGGATGGTATTGTATATATGTAAGTAGAAGAACAGATTACAGGAAGGTGAAAGGCCTAAGCAAGGCCAAGGGATTGTGTAAAGGAAGGGGGGTGGAGGGTCAATTAAAATTCAGGATATTCTCAATAAGACATATGAAGACCTACTTTTAAAATAATGTCACATCCATAAGCCATGTATTGTTCGTAGAAAATTTTCAGTGCCAGGGATGGGATACCGTCTAGTGAGTTGTTGGCCAAAGGGGTCCCTGATGCCCCTCAAAACATAACAAGTGGAGTTCTGGGTAAGATGGTGGCTTAGGAGCCACACCAAACCAGCCTAGGGAGGGATTTAAGCAAAACCCCGGCAAAATATACTCTTTTTATGAAAAGTGAAGGTGTATAGGTTATTCTTAGACCCAGCAGAGAAGCCAGAGAGACCAAGACACACCAGAAAGGAAGAAAATTGCCAGAGCACAACTCAGGCGATCATGGCTGCGTCCTGCATGCCAGCCCAGGGCAGTCCCAAGAGATGCACCGGGCAGCCGCAGCAGAGCCCAAGCAACAGGTTTTTCAACTCCATCAGCCTTCTTGCAAAGTTAAGAGATCTGAAGGAAAGACAGCTGAGATCAACTAAAGAGCTACTGAAAATGCGAGCAGCTCCAGAGGGCTGAACTCTCCCATCCCCCACCATCAGAACTATGAACCTCCAGCATTCAGCCCCCAGTGGCAGCGCAGCCAGCAGAGCAGATCAGAGGTACAGCTGCACAGCATGACACGGAGGGATCTAGGTGGGCACTCAGCACTGGTGAGAATGGAAGCCACCCCAAAAGATAACAAGGCTGACACACACACACACACACACACACACACACACACACACACACAACAGGTACACAGTCCTGCAAGAGCTAATCTCTCTTTCCTTGTCAGGGAATGTTATGGGGCATATATTATTAGTTGTCTTTACCATTTTCAAATAACCTGTATTTGGGGGTTGAATTTTATTGCCTTTGGGGCTTTTGTATATATATAGGGCCTTTGTTTTTTGCTTGTCATTATTGGGGGCTGGGTCTGATCCAGATCCAGGTTGACCTGGAACACAATTCAGAACAGTAATCTCTACCTCCCAGCTGGCAAAACTAAGGGTGTAGAACAACACACACCCTCAAGAATTTTGGCTTTATATATGACTATCTCTTTGTTTTAATCCCCACAATTGCATACTTTGTGATGGTTTTTATTGATTGTGTATGTTACTTGGTTCAAGTTTAGAATTTGCCAGTACATTATTCCACTCAGTCCACTAGAATATGTGCTTAGCAAGGAAACTCAACAACTAGGATTACTTCTTTGGCTTGATTGGCAAACAAGAGCTACACCTGGCACCTTGAACTCATATTTTGAGGGTATATAGAGGTAGATTGCAACATCTGGAAACACTGCAGATAAGTAGAAAACCCAACATTCAAATCAATTCAGGATGAAAAATTCACTACAATATGATACAAGAAACTCAAAGCATCAAGACAGTACAATTCCACCAAAAAACTATAAATCCATCAGAAATGATCACCAGTGAGACTGTTTTAGATGAAATGCTTGACAAAGATTTCAAGAAAATAATGGTATCTATGCTCAAAGAAATCAGAGAAGAAATGAAGGGAATCAAAGAAGAAAACAAAGGAATTAAAGAAGAAAACAAACTTCTGAAAGAGAACACAGGAAACCAGCTAAATGAAATAAAGGGGTCATTACAAGACAAGAGTAAGGAAATAGAAATACTAAAGAAAAAGTGGGCTGATATCCTGGCTCTGAAGAATGCAGTCAATGAAATAAAAAACTCTGTGGAAAGTCTCACCAGTAGAATGGATGAAGGAGAGAACAGAATATCTAAACTAGAAGACCAGGTGGCAGATCTAATACAGTCCAACAAAGAGAAAGACAAACTAATAGCAAGGTATGAATGGGAATTTCAAGATATCTGGGACACTATGAAAAGATCAAAAATAATTCAGGGTATAACAGAAGGAGAAGAATTTCAATCCAGAGGCATAGTAGGTGTTTTCAACAATATCATAGAAGAAAATATTCCTCAAATTGGGAAAGAAATGCCAATGCAGATACAAGAAGCTTTTAGAACACCAAACAGACAAAATCTGGAAAGAACCTCTCCTCACCATATTATAATTAAACTACTAAACACACAAACCAAAGAAAATATATTGAAAGCAGTTAGAGAGAAGAAACAAATCACCTCCAAAGGCAAGCCCATCAATATCCCACTCTCATCAATTGACAGGTCCTCAGCCTTGAAATCCTTTTAAAATATATATTATAAAAATTGAACTGAGGAGTGGAGAGGGAGAGAGAAATGAATTTCAAATCTATGCACCACTTTGTACATCTGGCTTTATGTGAGTACTGGGGCATCAAATCCAAGCCAACATGCTTTATAAATAAACATATATAACTGCTCAGCCATCTTCCTGGTACCAGGCTTAAATTCTTAATGAATAGCATTAAAAGTACCAGTATAACATTAATTACTTTTATTCCTTTTTTTATAATGGTACATTAAATTTTTTTTTGATTATTACTTTAGTCTGTAACTTTGTTTTCTTGAGATTTCCCATTATAACAGTCATATAACTGAAATGACTATTGTTATTTAAAACTTAAAATTATAGAATTTGTAAGAAACAAGTTAAATATGCAGCATTAAAGGCCATTTAACAATTATGATAAAATATACATAACACAAAATTTTCCATTTCAAAATTTTAATCATATCATTCACTGACATTAACTGTATTAGCATTGTGTGTAATTGTTGTTACTATACATTTCCAGAACCTTTTTTTTCATTCTGAACTGAAGATCTGGTCTTGTCAGGTAGCTCCTTGTGTGCACCCTCCCTTCCTATTCTTAGCAACCACTGTTCTACTTTCCATTTCTATTTTTTGTTTGTTTGTTTGTTTTTTCGAGGTAGGGTTTCACTCTAGCTCAGGCTGACCTGGAATTCACAGTGTAGTCTCAGGGTGGCCTCAAACTCATGTTGATCCTCCTACTTCTGCCTTCCAAGTGCTGAGATTAAAGGTTGTGCCACCATTCTGTTGATTTATGAAAGGCATGTATGATCATGTCAAAATTGATGCCTGCTATTTTTTCACTTTTAAAATTTAATATATAACAAAGTAACTTTTAAATAAAACAGCTCTTTTATCCCCTTTACCCTGCTCTGATTACCCTGGGGATATTCCTCTATGGGATTATGGCATTCACTGTGGATCATGAAGGCATCAGTCAGTCCCTGTGTGGTGGGATGGGAGGGACCATGCTTCAAAATATTTCTACCCACTCTGGATTTTACAGTCTTTCCTCCCCCTCATCTGCAATGTTCTCTCTGAGGTATGGCAGTCCTGTTGGCAGTCCAAATTAGGGTTGAGTTTTCTGTAGCCTCTGGACTTCTGCTTTGATATGATCACTGTGTCTGTCACCATCACCAAGAGCTAGTTGTCAGGCGAGCAGTAAGAGCAGCATTCCTGTCACTTCCTGTACAATTGCTGCTGGGCACCAGCAAATGTGGTATAGATGGAATGTCTCATGGGGCAGTCAGCTGTCTTCTTGTCTCATCAGTATACCTTGTTTCTCCTCTCTTTTCTCTGTCATCTGTAAAATTAAGCAGCTTCTCCAACCATGAGAAGAGAAGCTTGGGTTAAAAGGGGGTTTATAGTTATTTGAGAGAAGTTTTGGTGTGCAAGCTCACTTTTCTTCTCCAGGGAGCAGTGGTAGCTTCTTTCTGAGATTTGAATTTCCTGTCCATGGGATTCTGACTTGGTTTCCAGTGCCATATATGAGTGGGCCACCTGTCCATTCAAAGAACTGTTGGTTACTCACAGAGCCTGTGTGCCACTATTGCACAAGGGTATCCTTCTGCAGAGTCTCCTGCTTAGTCATGCTTTTGGTGACCATTGTCCTCCAGCAGCTCCTATAGGGCTTTCCAGCACTGTGAGGACTAGCCAGGAGGAAGGCAGTTTTCCTTTTCCTAGCAGGGTATTCCAATGTTCTGTGACCACTGCCTGTGGTATCTTCAGCAATTGGGTCTTACTTTTTAGCTCTGGCAGGTAATCTGGTGCTTTGGCAATGGTCTACATTATTCTGTGGACTTCATGTGTCTCCCTAGCCAACAGCTCTGTGTGTGGGACAACCATATTCTTTGCCTTGGATTCACTGGCTGAGTCCATGGCTTTCAGGTTAAGATTTTTCTACCTTTTGTCCAAAGTGTCTCCCCTCCATCTTTATTGATGGTTGTCAGGAGCCATTTGCCTGGACATTTGTTTATGACCTGTGTACACTTATACAGTGGGCCAGAGAGAAGAAGAATGTTTTGCCAAGCATGAGATTAGATATCAGCTGAGGTTCTGGGAATTGAGAAAGAAATAACATTTTGAGCTGGAGGCTAAGATTTGACTGTTCTTTGACCAGTGTAGGAGGATGTGGCTTTCTAAAGAGATCCTGTATAAATATTAGCATTTTTCTGCTTGCATTCTTGTGCTCTGAGAAGAAGTATAAAATAGCTGAACTAAATAAAGTCGGGGCTTCAGTATTCACTGATAGCCCTCCTGAGTTCCTCTTTTGTCTCTCATCTTTTTTTCTTAATCCTCACTCCCCCCTCAGGTACTGTTCTCCTCTGCCAGTGGGCTCCGTCAGATGATTATATCTTATATAATGCTAGCCTCTTTCTATGAAACTGATGCATGCTGTCTTAACTTTTGTGTAGTTCCCTCCCCACCCTTCTTACCCTTCCAAGTCCTCCCACTTATGATAACCTGTCCCCCCACCAAACCAGCCAAGTAATGCCTCCTCCCCTCTTTCCCTATTTCTTCTCTCTCCCGATCTTCTAGTTTTATGCCTACATTCATGGTGCTTGCTGCCATTTGAACTCATCTCCAACTGATCCCAGTTAGAAACCACAGATGAAAGAGTACCTGTGACTGTGTGACCTTACTTAGAATGATTTGTTTACCACTCCATCCATTTTCTTACAAATTTTACTATCTCATTTTTCTTTACCAAAGAATATAATTCCATTGTGCACATCTTTTTAAAATTTTATTTTATTTATTTATTTATGAGAGAGAGAGAGAGAGAGAGAGAGAGAGAGCGCAAGTAGGTGCACCAGGGCCTCCAGCTGCTGCAAACAAAATCCAGATGCACCACCTTGTGCATCTGAATGTATGCATGTCCTGGGGTATCAAATCTGGGTCCTTTGGCTTTGCAAGCAAACGCCTTAATAACTGAAATGTCTCTGCAGCCCAGTTTTTGTTTTTATTTGCAAGGTGGGGGGTAGAGAAAGAGTTTCTAGCTGCTGCAAACAAAGTCTGGATGAATGTGCCACTTTGTACACCTGGTTTTACATTTGCACTGGGGGACTGAACCTGGGTCCTTAGGCTTTGCAAGCAAGCACATTCAACACTGAGTAATCTCTCCACCATTGCTCCCCAGTTTTTTTCTACAAGTTTCTGGGTCATGACACAACCATACCCAGGGCATATGGATAAGGAAAAAGTGTATACATTTGCAGCATGTATTATATGGTCTCTTTTTTTAATTTCATTTAAAAAATAAGAGAGAGAGAGAGAGAGAGAGAGAGAGAGAGAGAATTGGCATGCCTGGGCCTCAGCCACCACAATCAAATGTAGATGCTTGTGCCACCTAGTGGGCATGTGCGACCTGGAATTTGTCCCACCAGATATGAAAACAGGGCTGGACAGATGCCTCAGCAGTTAAAGTTACTTGTTTGCACAGCCTGTTGGTCCAGGGTTCAATTCCTCAATACCCATGTAAAGCCAGACACATAAAGTGGTGCATGTGTCTGGGTTCATTTGCAGTGGCTGGAGGACCTGGCATACCCACAATCTCTGTCTCTCTCTCTGGCAAATAAATAAAATAAATTTATTTCATGAAAAACCATTTAAATTGCCAGAAATGCAGTGAAGTGAGCTCATAGTTTTATATTTTCCCATTTGATTTATTTATTTTTATATTTGTTGAGGATTCTGGAAGCAAGGTTGTGGGGAACACTGAATTGTTTCTTTCCTATACTTTCCCCCCCCATTTCTTAGTAGCAATGAAAGGGAAGAAGCACTAAAAATGGAACAAGATGATTACCTTGATGAACAAATGAGCTTGCTTGAAATTCATATTCTCAGTGTGTTGGTGTGTGGGGGAGTGGTGAGAAAGAGGCTTAATCTCTTGTGTATGACTTGTCAGATGTTAAGGAAAATGAAAGCAAGCTTCTGTGTTTTTAAAATAAATCTGGTAGTTACAGGAGAAATTAAAAGCTAAATATGAATAAACAATACCCTCATGCATGCTGACATTTACCACTGCTCTGGGTTGGAAGCCTTTGTGCTTGTGTACTTTGAATGTGTAACTCATTTTTAGTAGAATTTAGACACCCTTCAGTATAAGCATCGTATTCTCAGTTTCATGCTTGTATTGGTACCCAGACTGGATTTGGGAACATAACAATGTATGAAGGGGATGAACAGAAAATTCAGTGGTTAGAGATGCTTGCTTGCAAAGCCTAATGACCAAAGTTTGATATCTCTAGACCCACATAAAGTCAGATGCAAAAGGTGGCGTATGTGTCTGGAGTTCTTTTGCAGCAGCTGGAGTCCCAGGCACACCCATTCTCTCTGTCTGCATCTCTTCTCACTCTCTCTTTCTCTCTGCTTGCAAATAAATAAATAAAATTATTTTTAAAGTATATGAAAATTCAGGACACTACCCATATTTAATGTTATGTGGATAGTGTCTTGGTGTATTAATGATATAATTTGAAAATTATATTTACATTTTCCAAACCTATTTTCTTTGACCTTCCTTCTATCCTTTTTTTCTCTCTGCCTTCTCCC
The DNA here is from genome assembly GCF_020740685.1 of Jaculus jaculus. Classification (NCBI taxonomy): domain Eukaryota; kingdom Metazoa; phylum Chordata; class Mammalia; order Rodentia; family Dipodidae; genus Jaculus; species Jaculus jaculus. The sequence continues at coordinate 797,321 of NW_025423491.1, forward strand.
TTCCCCTTCTTTCTTTTCTTTGCTTTCCCTCTCTCTCTCTCCCTCTCTTCCTTTCTTTCTTCCTCTCTCCCTTCTTTGCTTTCATCCTTTCTCTCTCTCTCCTTCCCTCACTTCATCTTCCTTCCTTCCTTCCTTCTTTGCCTCCTCTCTTCCTCTCTCCTTCCTTCCTCTCTCTCCTTCTTTCCCCTCTCTCCCTTCTTTCTTCCCTCTCTTCCTCTCTCCCTTCCTGCCTTTCTTTCTTCATCCTTCCTTCCTTCCCTATAACTAAGGATTTCTTTTTCTTTGTCATTGCACTAAGACTAAATCAAGTTCATGATCTTTATGACTTGAGAACTAAGGGAAAAGCAGGAAAAAAAATTTCTCCCTGTTACCAGGCCTCCCATATCTTTTTCGAAGTTCTTTTAAATTTATTTAATTTTATTTTTATATAGAGAGACAGATAGGCAGAGAGAGAGGGCGGGGAGGGAGAAGGAGAGGGAGGGGAAAGAGAGATAATTGGCACACTAGGGCCTCAGCTACTGTAATCAAATTCTGGACACTTGCACCACCTAGTGGGCATGTGTAACCTTGCACTTGCCCCGCCTTTATGCATCTGGCTTACATGGGATCTTGAGAGTTGAACATGGGTCCTTAGGCTGCACACACAAATGCCATAATTGCTAAGCCTTCTCTCCAACCCTAGTTGTATATTTTTTTAATTATTCAATGAACAGACATTACTTGTCTATGAATTCCATAGTAATGGCGCTGAGTGTGATATTTCCACACCTCTGTAACTTTGGGGGAGGTTAAATAGGTGGCCCCACATCCCTCTGTGGCATTATCTAGGTTTCTCTCTCTCTGTCTCTCATAAATAAATAAAATATTTAAAAAATATCATTAAAGGTGTATGCCACCATGCCTGGCCATAGTTTATCTTTGACTGTCTATCCAACCTACTATGTAAAGAGGGTAGAGGAGAGGAACAGGAATTCTTTTATGGACAGATAGTTGAAAATAGAAAATAATTATGCTAAATTTTATTTATCATTTTATCCATTCATTTATATGAATATGGACACATGGATATTACTATGGGTTTGAATACAATAGTACACATCTGCCTCATTGAATTAATTTTTCCATTAAAAAATATTGTTTTTAATTGTAAGGCTGTGAGAGAGATGGGGGCAGGGAGGAGGGAGGGAGGAAGGGAGAAGGAGACAATGGGCACGCCAGTGTCTCCAGCCACTGCAAAGGTACTCAAAATGCATGTGCATCTGACTTACATGGGTACTAGAGAATTGAACCTGGATCCTTAGGCTTCACAGGCAGGCACCTTAACTGCCAAGCCAACTCTCCAGCCCAAATAAATATTTTTTAAAGGCACTCTGTATATTACTGGGGGAAGAAGTGGAGAACACAACAGGACACTGGGAAGTTTGGTGGAAGCTATTTGTCCATGCTGAAGCTGTAAACAGTGTGGTGGTTGTTGTCAGGGACTTTTTGGTTGTTTCAAATGCAGCTGATGGTCAGTCATCTATCTACATCTCTCTGTGTATGTGAATGAGATCTAACCTCCTCGCAGCTGCATCTCTGTTCTTACCTTTAATATATACATTCTTTTTATTTTTATTTTCTTTGTTTTTGTTTTCAAGTTACTGTCTCATTCTAGCCCAAGTTGACCTTAAATTTACTATGTAGTCTCAGGGTGGTCTCGAACTCACAGCCATGCTCCTCATAACTCTGCCTCCCGGGTACTTGGATTAAAGGTCTACACCACTATGCCCAGCTAATATCTACATTCTATCTCTATAGCTTCATTGAAAAAAATATAGGCCTCACCCATGTGGACAGTTATCTCATTGATACTAGTCTGAAGGTTACCACCATATGATAATATAATCCTGTATAGGGTTATTTCTAATTTCCATTGACTTTGTTTGTGTAATGAAGTCTTTCAGAAGGTTGTACTCAATGACATAGGCCCTTCCTTCCTTCCTCTAATTCCTCCCTCCTTTACCTTACCTTTCCTTGCCTTCCCTCTACCCTCTTCCTGGGTCTTCCTTTCCCTCTTCCCTTTTTCTTTCTTTTTTATACGTTTGTTTTATTTTATTTTATTTTATTGTTTGATTGAGAGAAAAAAAGAGAGAATGGGTACATCAGGGCCTTCAACTGTCACTGCAAATGAACTGCAGCCATGTGTGCCACTGTGTGCATCTGGCTTATGTGCGTCCTGGAGAACTGAACCTGGGTCCTTTGGCTTCACAGGCAATTGTTATAACCCCTGAGCCATCTCTCCAACCCTGCTTCCCTTTCTTTTATTCCCTTCCCACCTCTCTCCCTCCTTTCTCCCTTCTCTCCCTCTTCCTGTCATTTCTCCCACACTCCTTCCTTCCCAATTTATTTATAAAATACACAGTGTGAATTATAGCAACAGACATGACTTAGTATTATTTTTAAACAATTCTTTCCTGTATTTATTTATTTATGGTTTTCTAATTATTCTGTTTTTTTCTCCTGGGCTGAAACTATGTGTGCAGGGTTCACCATCATCTCCTCACTATCCATTGCACAAATTTTTATTAGGAGGGAAGGCTGTCAGGATCAGGAAAATATGGTGCTCACCTGATTTGGAATGTGTCCATTTGATTTTATGTGTGTGAGCATGCCTCTCAGAGATGCAAATACACCATGCACAGGGTAAGTCCAGTTTTCCAAATGTGGGTTACATTGTCTGTCAAAGATGCCCTTAGGGAAGATTGGAAAACAGGATATGGGGTCTGAAGGGATGGCTCAGCAGTTAAGGTGCTTGCCTGGGAAGCCATAAGGACCCAGGTTTAATTCTCCAGTACCCACATGAGCCAGATGTCCAAGTTGGCACATGCATCTGGAGTTCATTTGCAGTGGTTAGAGGCCCTGGTGCACCCATTCTCTCTGTCTCAAATTAATAGATAAAATAATATTTTAGAAAAATTAAAATAAAATCCTACTTGGTTGGTTCAGATATTTTTCAGAAATAAATAAATCTCCATTGCATAAAAAGTAAGTTAATGTCAACAGGATGGTGCAGAGGTGGGAGGATCATCTGTTTGTACGTAGCTTTCCTTCATACTGTAGAGTACTAAAGACTTAAAATATTTATTTGTTTGAGAGAGAGAGAGAGAGAGAGAGAGAGAGAGAGAGAGAGACAGATAGAGAGAGAATGAGTGGGCCAGGGATTCTAGCAACTGCAAATGAACTCCAGATGCATGCACCGCCTTGTGCATCTGGTTTAGGTGAGTACTGGGGAATTGAACCCAGGTCTTTAGGCTTCCAAAGAAAGTGGCTTAACTGCTAAGGCATCTTTCAAGCCCCAATGACATGTCTTAAGACTAAATTGGAATTTTAGTTTTGAGTTTTTTGAGGAGATGGGGAGAGAGAGCCTTGATTACTATCTCACAAAACAAAATGTAGGTAGTTGTGGTGGTTTGAATAGATGGCCCCCAATATATTCAGTTTTTTATTATTTGTAGTTTGCATCTACAGCCACCTGGCTGGAGTCAATGGGTGGATCTTAAGGTGTGTTGGTGGGTTTCAGATTTCAATCTAAAGATATGCAAAGTGTGCCTAGCTGTAGTTTCTGAAGTGTGCTGTGCTATGAGGCTTTAGGCTTGTGCCTCTCTCTCTCTGTGATTGGGCCTGTGAAGGTAGGCCACCTTCTTCTGCCATTATGGAACTTCCCTTGTATCTGTAAGCTTCAATAAATCCCTTCCTCCATAACTGTGCCTGGTCTGGAAGTTTATCTCAGTGAACATGAAGCTGTCTACTACAGTAGCTTATCCAGAACTGGGCAAAATCATGTTGATAAAAGCAGAAAAGATGGAAAGACACTACCTGAGGACTGGGTGTGATTTAAATTTCATCTGATGTGACAAAGTCATTGAACGCCATCACTTATTTACAAGTTATTAATGTTAGTGGGAACAGCAGTAAACATGCCTCATGGAAAATTAAAGTTAAGACTCTTTTGAAATGGTAAGATATTTTATGAACCACTACATTGACTGACTCAAATTAGATTCTCTGAGAAAATCAGAAGTTTTAATATCCTGTAACTTCACACATGCACATGCATGCACGTGCATGCGTGTGTGTGTGTGTGTGTGTGTGTGTGTGTGTGCATGCACACACCATTGATGGCTAGGTTCCCATGATGAAGAGAAAAACAAAAACTTGGAAACAAAAGGTATTTTCTTTTCCATGTTTGAGGAGACCCCTCCAGCAACAATGAAAGATACTGTTGCCTTTTAGATGCAGCAAAATAGCAGTGAGGAGTGGGCTCCCATTATGGAAGAAAGAGACTTTAAATAAAGATATGCCATTAGGATGTAAGTCATCTCCCTCTGATCTACCTTTTTTCTTTTTTTAAAAATTTTTTTTGAAATAAATAAAATATTTTTTTTAAACAACAGCAGGTGCTGGAGGGATGGCTTAGCAGTTAAGGTGTTTCCCTGCAAAGTGAAAGGACCCAGATTAGATTCCCCAAGACCTATGCTAGCCAGATGCACAAGGAGATGCCTGCATCTGGACTTTGTTTGCAGTGGCTGGAGTACCTGGCCTCTCTCTGTCAAATAAATAAATTAAAAAAATAACATTAAGCCAGGTGTGGTGGCACATGCCTTTAATCCAAGCACTTGGGAGGCAGAGGTCCAGAGGTCGGAGGATTGCCTAGAGTTTGAGGCCACCCTGAAATGAAATAGTGAATTCCAGGTCAACCTGGGCTAGAGCAAGGCTCTAACTCAAACAACAACAACAAAGTGAAAAGCATGTGATTACAAATTAAGAAAAAAACACACTCAAGTACTGAAATAATTGATTAAACCCATGACTAATGAAGCATTTCCTCTTATACAAATTTCTTTTTTTTCAAGGTAGGTCTCACTCTAGCACAGGCTGACTTGGATTTCATTATGTTGTTTCAGGCTGGCCTCAAACTCATGGCCACAATCCTCTGACTTCTGCCTCCCAAGTGTTGGGATTAATGACATGCACCAGCATGCTCAGCCTATCTTCAATTCTTCTATTAGCAGTGGACTAAATGCTTTTGTAACCTGGGTTAAGGCAAAATTTTGATATAGGAATTTTATATATTTATGGTCTTGGTGAGTTATTCTAGAAGTTATTTTACTGCAAAGATGTCTTAGGGATTACAGAATAGATGGTGTGGAAATATTCCTTTCAGGGTTTTTGCATTCACTCATAAATCCATGGAGGAAAGGACAAGCACATTAAGAATTGAGTGTGGGGCTGGAGAGATGGCTTAGTGGTTAAGTGATTGCCTGTGAAGCCTAAAGACCCTGGTTCAAGGCTTGATTCCCCAGGACCCACATTAGCCAGTTGCACAAGGGTGCACATGCATCTGAAGTTCATTGGCAGTGGCTGGAGGCCCTGGTGCGCTCATTCTCTCTCTCTACCTGCCTCTTCCTGTCTTTGTCTGTCACTCTCAAATAAATAAAAATAACTAAAACATTTTAAAAGAAGAATTGAGTGTGGTATGCTACAGAATTTACTCATGGGTTGAAAGTTCTGATCATAAAGATGATTTTGTGGGGGTTGATGTTCTTTATATTGAACTTAGTTCTGACTAATTTATTTGTTTATTATTTATTTGAGAGAGAAATAGGCAGAGAGAGAGAATGTGTGGGATCCAGTGGCACTAGGGCCTCCAGCCACTGCAAGTGAACTTCAGAAACCTGCAGCCACCTTGTGGATCTGGCTTTATGTGGGTATTTGGGAATTGAACCTTTGTCTTTTGGCTTTTCAGACAAGATCCTTAGCCTCTGAGCCATATGTCAAACCCTGATTATTATTATTATTATTATTATTTTTTGAGAGAAGGTGTCACTATAGCTCAGGGTGACCTGAAGTTCACCCTGAAGCTCAGGCTGGGCTGAAACTCATGACCATCTTCCTACCTCAGCCTCCCCATTGTTGGGATTATAGACATGAGTTACCACACCTGACATCCATGACATTTTTTTAATTGACTATAAACAAAAGTACATCTATCTTTCATTTTGTTTCTTTACTTTAAGATAAAGAGTGTTTAATATCAATAGAAGGTCATATTCTGTTAACAAGTTTTCCCCTTAGGTCTGTTAAAATCCCACAAGACTGGATGAAGAGTTTGCTCAGTGGATAAGGCACTTGACTCAAAGCCTAAAGGCCCAGGTTAGATTTCCCGCGACACATGTAAAGCCAGATGAACAAGGTGGAGCACGTGTCTGGAGTTTTCTTGTAGCGAGTATAGGCCCTAGCATACCCATCTTCTCTCTCTCTCTCAAATAAATTAATGAATTAAATAATTAATTAAAATATTTTAAAATGAATAGAAAGGATTCTCTCACTGAAACACTGTTCCATGAGGTAGAACCTATGATGCAGTCAAGTCAGAAAGAAGAGCAGAAAAATTCCAGAAATGAGGGTACTGTCTCCCCCCCCAAAAAAAAAAAACACATCTCAGAAGTTCTTGGAAATGAGACTTCAACTCCACTGCTTTGTGAGGTCACTTCCTGCCTCATTATCTCTCCTCCACCTCCCCCAGGATCTTACTTCCTGGAGCTTGAACTTCTTGGATGGGAGCTCCTCCTTGCAGGGGTCCTGGTATGTGTTCTCACAGGGGTGAGTTTACTGATGATGTTTCTTACACATTCTTATAATGGAGACATTTACTTGTTCACATGAAATATACATATGGACTTGAATTCATGGTGATTCTCCTACCTTTGCCTCCCAAATGCTGGGATGGATGGATATAAATATAGGATATATGAATATATATATACACATTATATATATATGATGTATATAGGATATCTATTCATATATATATGAGGATATCTATATATTAATATATATATGTGAATGTATATCTTATATATATAAACATATACATATATATTATATGTGGTAGTTTGAATAGATGGCCCCCAATATATTCAGTGTTTTATTAGTTTGTAGTTTGTATTTGCAGCCACCTGGCTGAAGGCAGTTTCACTGAGTGGATCTTAGGTTCCAGCCCTAAGGTGTGGTAGTGGGTTTGAAATTCCAATCTAAATATATGCAAAGTGGCTAGTTCCACCTGTAGTTTCTGAAGTGTGCTGTGAGGCTTTTGGGCTTGTGGCTTCTCTCTCTCTGTTTGAACCTGTGAAAGCAGGCTAGCTTCTTCTGCCATTATGGAACTTCTTCTGGATCTGTAAGTTTCAACAAATATTTCATATTTTAAACCACTTTTCTGAAGAGAAGGAAGAAGGGAGTAAGGGAGGGGGAAGGAGGTGAGGATGGAAGGATTAAATCAGGTATTTCCAATTTCTAGTGAAGAAAACCTCCTCCTTCCTCACAGAAGGGGTGAAAATATTGTTAAGTTACTTCATTTTGAAGACATCTTTCTGCTAAGATTCAATTAGCTATTACACCCACTGCAAATGTTAATATGCTCTCTACTGCTTTTATTTAAACATTCTATTCTGAGCTCTGAAAGGCACAGCTGATGAGAATGGCTTGTAACTGTATATTTATAGTTTCACAGTGCTAGAGTGAGATAGAGCAATTTTTAAAAGACTTTGCAGTCCCACGGTCACTGGACATAGATACTTATATAGGGGAGGTACCACCATCCTTCACCATTCATATATTTCTAAAATTCATTTTACTTTGAATCCTCAATATATTGAATTCCCCCTCTTTGACTCAAGCTTTTATCATGTTGGTTTTATATACTAGGATAGTATCTCCCCAATGCATCACCTTCCTGTGATTGCTTGTTATCTATGCATAAACTAATTTTGTTGAAACTCTGGGCAACAAAAATTAATGTCAACCTAGATTAAATTGCAATATCATACATGTGCCCCAGTTTACATAAAGGTAGTTTGGACCAGTAAATTAGCAAGTCCATTTTTGTTAACAAAATGGTTTGGGAAAGCAACCACATCCTCCCATTCCCATTTATTAAACTATTTATTTATTTGTTTAAGACATATAGAATAGGAGAAACAGGGCCTCCAGCTACTGGAAACAAACTCCAGACACATAAGCAACTTCATGTATCTTGCTTTACATGGGTCCTGGGAAATAAAATCCTGGTTCTTAGGCTTTGCAGGCAAGTGTCTTAAGTCCCAAGCCATCTCTCCAGTCCACCATTTCCATTTTTATTTATGGTTCTTTTATAATGCCAGAATTCACAACTTACTCCAGAGAAATGAATGGTAAGTTGAGCCTAAATTATTATTTGAGTCTTTGCAAGGAGGTTTGGCAATCCATCCTTTTTCCTATGGTATGATTTTTTTTTATTTTTTAAAAATATTATTCATTTATTTGCAAGAAGAAAGAGATAGAGAAGAGAGACAGAGAATGGTTATTCCTGGGCCTCCAGCCACTTTGTTCATCTGGCTGTTCATGGGTACTGGGGAAACAAGCCCAGGTCATTAGGCTTTGCAGGCATGTGCCTTAACCATGGAGTAAATGACAGAGAGAGAGAGAGACAGAGAAATAGAATTGGTGTGCCAGGGCCTCAGTCACTGAAATTGAATGCCTGATGTTTGCCCCACCTAGTGGGCATGTTCAGCCTTGCACTTGCCTCACCTTTGTGTATCTGGCTTAAATGGGATCTGGAGAGTCAAACATGGGTTCTTAGGCTTCACACACAAAGCATTACTCATTAGGCCATCTCTCCAGCCCTTATTTTATTTTTTAAAATACTTTATTTATCTGCTAAATAAAGACAATGAAGGAATGAATGCACCAAGCCCTCTTGAACTATCACAGCAAATTTTGTACATCTGGCTTTCTGTCTGAACTGGGGAATCGAATGTGGATCATCAGGTTTTGCAATCAAGTGCCTTCAAGCATTGAGACACCTCCTAAGAGCAGGTTTGATAATGTCTTTAACATGGGAGGGTTTTTGTGATGAACATGTTGAGTTCATAAAGTCAGCACATCAATATGTAATTCTTGAAGTGAATGTTAGCATATTATTTTGTTATAGTTCCATAATGCTGGGACAAACATCTAACAGGACACAGTATACAGGAGGGATTGATTTCTTGCTTGTAGAGCCAAGGAAACAGCATCAGTGGTACAAGAATCTGGCTTCCTTTCATAGATCCAAGCAGAGAGACATAACCAACAGCTATTATCACAAGCAAGCTTGAACCTCCAGAGCTCACACAGCTGTACTCACACCTAGTAAGTTTTAACTGGAGAGCCACCTGAAAACACACCTTAAGGCTTACCTCAGTTCAACACCAGTGAAACAACCCCTGTGGCGGGACTCTGCCTGTCAGAGGCTCTAGCAGGATGTTTACTTTTTAAAAAATGCCTGAGTTGGGAGTGGAGAAATGGCTTAGTACTTAAAGCACTTGCCTGCAAAGACCAAGGACCAGGCTCAATTCTCCAGGACCCACATAAAACTAGAATCACAAGGTGGCATGTGCATCTGGAGTTTGTTTATAGTGGCTGGAGACCCTGGAATGCCCATTCTCTGCCCCCTCCCTCTATATTTTTCTCACTTCTCTCTCTCTCTGTTTGAAAATAAATACATAAAAACATCTCAGTGTAAGGGACCAAACATTGAATCTACCACAAATGCATTAATTGAAAGTCCACCATCCTTTTAAATTAGAAATTATGTATCTTAGTGGTTAAGGTACTTGCCTGCAATTCCTAAAGACCCAGGTTCACTTCCCTAGTATCCATGTAACCAGAGGCACAAGGTGGCGTGTGAATGTGGAGTTTGTTTGCCTTGGCTAGAGGCCCTGATGTACCCATTCTCTATCTCTCTATCTGCCTCTGTCTCTCTCTCTCTCAAATAAATTACATTAAATATTTAAACAAAGAAATTACAATCATGCATCAAGTGTAGTCCTTATTTATTTTTTATTAGAGAAAAAGAGAGAGATTGAATATTGGTGCACCAGGGCCTCAGCCAATACAATCAAACTCCAGATGCGCACACTGTACATGTGTGACCTTGTACTTGCTTCACCTTTGTGTGTCCAGCTTACATGGGATCTGGAGAGTTGAAAATGGGTCCCTAGGCTTTGCAGGCAATCATCTTCACCACTAAGCCATCTCTCTATGTCTAGTACTCTTTTCTTTTGTATTTATTTATTTGCAAGCAGAGAGAGACAGACAGAGAAAATAGGCATGCCAGGGCCTCTAGCCACTGCAAACAAATTCCAGATGCATGTACCACATTCTGCTCCTGGCTTATATGGGTCCTGGTATCCAAACCTGGTTCTTTATGCTTCACAGGCGAGCACCTTAACTGTTGAGTCATCTCTCTAGCCATAATTATCTTTATGATTGTTTGGAATGCTCACATATATATGTGGTTTACATGTTTGGATGTGTGGTGCACACATACATGTGGGATATGCATATAAGTGAAGGCTGGAGGTTAACATTCTTTTTTAAAAATATTTTTAAATTTTAATTTATGTAAGAGAGAGAGAAAGAAGAAAAGAAAGCTCTTCCTGAAATAGACCTGACATGGAGTTCAGCTCCAGACACAGGTCCCAGCTCCTAATGTGACAGCTCTGCTCCTGAATCCTATAGGAAATGGGACATCAAGTGCATAGTCAGGAGAAGGAAATGAGAACTTATTTATTTGAGAGAGAGAGAGAGAGAGAGAGAGAGAGAGAGAGAGAGAGAGAGAGAGGATGAGCGAATGGGTACACCAAGTCCTCCAGCCATTACAAAGGAACTACAGGCACATGTGTCCCCCATCTTGTGCATCTGGCTTACCTGGGTACTGGGGAATCAAACCTTGAACCAGTGTCCTTAGGCTTCTCAGGCAAGTGCTTGACTGCTAGGCCATCTCTCTGACATTCTTATTCTTACTATTGAGGTGTCTTCTGAACCTGGAGCTCATTCATTCAGCCTGATTCACTGGCCTGTGAACATCAGGATTCCTTCTTTCCCCAGCACTTGGAGGGCAGACATGCACCAATACTCCTAGCATTTTACATAGTTGCTGGGTGTTCAAACTCAGGTTCACATGCCTGTGTGACAGGTCTTAACCCACTCTGCAACATCTCTGAGCCCCAGTATTGCTCTTCAACACAAAGCATGCATTTAAAAATTGCAACATAAAGCCATGTATGGTAGCACACACCTTTAATGTCAGAACTGCAGAGACAGAGGTAGGAGGATCATTGGGAGTTTGAGGCCAGCCTAAGATGACAGAGTGAATTCCAGGTAAGCCTGTGCTAGAGCCAAACCCTACCTCCAAAAAAAAAAAAAAAAAAAAAAAAGCAGCACTGTATGGACCATGGAAGAACAAAATCAGGAAATATCCTTGAATATTTTATTTTATTTTATTTATGAGACAGAGAGAGAGAGAGAGAGTGAGAATGGGCATGCCAGCCAGGACCTCCAGCCACTGCAAACAAATGCCACATGAATGTAACATCTTTTGCATCTGCCTTTATGTGGGTTCTAAGGAATTGAACCTTGGTCCTTAGGCATTGTTGTCAAATGACTTTATCACTAAACCATCACTTCAGGCCTGTTTATTTGTTAATTATTTGAGACATGGTTTCCAGGCTGCCTAAAACTCTCCATTCTCCTCCCTCAGCCTTATCGGTGTTTTGATTATAAGCCTGAGCCTCTATGCCCTTGAACTTTTCCATATAGGGTTTAAAAACTGAAATGAGAGACCTAAAATGACGTCCAGTGACATAATGACTGAGTTTCTTTACAATGTGCTCCTCCAGACACAAAATGGACTGGATATCCATGATCTCACAGTGCCTGACACTACCTACCTACACAAGAACATCATAATAGAAGGAATAGATTATGACATCAAAATAAAGGAGAGAGTAATTGAGAGGAGGAGGGGATATGATGGAGAGTGGAGTTTCAAAGGTGCAAGTCGGTGGAGGGAGGAAATTACCGTAGTTTATTGTCTACAATTATGGAAACTGAGGCAGCCTGGGAACCATGTCTCAAATAATTTTTTAAAAATCAGGGATGGAGTGATGGCTTAGTGGTAAAGGCCCTTGCCCACAATGCCTAAGGACTGAGGGTCCTACCATTCCTTTGGCTCTTACATTATTTCTGCCACCTCTTCTGCAGTTGGTCCTGAGCCTTGGAAGATGTGATCAAGATATTTCAGTGCTGAGCACTCCTCTGTCACTTCTCAGCATCAGGGTGCTTTCTGAGTCATCCCAAGGTCAATGTCATCTGGAAAGAGGAGTTTCTCCAACCTAAAGTGAGAGTAGCATTAACATATGGGTATGTACAATAAGAGAAGCGCTTACTGGGCAGTTTCGTTAGCATAATATATACATTTAGCCAGACACCAGCAGACATTACACTCCTAGGACTCATGACTTCACCTCTTGTATGTTTTCACTATCAGCGATGTATTCTGTCCCATGGAGTGGGCCTCAAGTCTAATTATAGGGCAGTTGGTTTCCCCTGTAACAGACATGCCACTATTCTACCTTGTGGTGGTTTGACCCAGGTGTCCCCCATAAATTTAGTTGCTTTGAATGCTAGGTATCCAGCTGATAGAGATTTGGGAATTAATGCTCCTTAAAGGCAGTGTACTGGGGTGGGGGGAGGCTTATGGACATTATAGCCAGTTTCCCCTTGCAAGTGTTTGGCACACCCTCCTGTTTCTGTTGTCCATCTGATGTTGGCCAGGTGGTGATGTCCATCCTCTGCTCATGCCGTCATTTTCCCTGTCATCATGAAACATCCCCTTGATTCTGTAAGCCAAAATAAACCTCTTTTTTTTTTCCACAAGATGCTCCTGGCTGGGTTATTTATACCAGCAATGTGAACCTGACTGCAACAGTAAACTGGTACCAAGGAGTGGGATTATTTCCAGTCACCTGCCTATGTGGCTTTTGCCTTTTGGAGCTGATTTTCAAGAGGAATGTGGAAGTATTTGAAATGTTGGCCTAAGAGATGCCTTGTAGTGCTCTAAGTACAGCTTGGTGGACTATTCTGGCCAGAGTTGAAAGACCTGAATACAATAATAATTATGGACTGTGAGGTTTGGCTTATGAAGGTGAGAAAGAGCTTTGTCTGGATTGTGCTAACAGTGTTTTGAGAAGCTTGCTGTTGTGCCCATGTCCTGAGAAGTTGTGCAGGGTTGCTTTGTGTATAAATGGACTGGTGTGAGCAGAGGGATATGGCACAGAAAGAAATTTTTAGGCCAGAACATCTGCCTGTTCAGCAGAAATTGAGAGATCACAACCTTGGAGATTGGGCCAGCTGACCTGCACGGGGGCAACAGGAAGAATGTAGACTCTTGAAGGGGCCTGAGTGCTCAAGGAGTGTCCTGTTCTTCAAAGTCTGCTTTATTCTCCCCTGGATCAATAAATTGGCATTGTGGAGCATGAGAAATTTAGGAAAGAGAGGGTCATTGAGTTTGCAACATAGTCTTGTGTTTTGGAAATGGCCCTGGGCAGTATGAAGCAGGTTTGATGGATGCCTACATGGAGACCCCCATGGGGCCATGAGGATGAACTGTGGGTTGCAGGGAAGACCTAGTGGAGATGCCAGGACCATGAGATGACTGCCAAGGAGAACTGCTGGCCCCAGATGAAGTTTTCCAGGACTGTGAGTAGTCTAGCTGGACAGGCTGAATGGGAGCTCCAAGACTTGTAGTTGGTTAGAATTATTGGACTTGGAAATTTGTGACTGACTAGAGTTGTTTGACTTGGAGCTACCGAATTTGATGTTTGCCCTGTCTAAATCTTTTATTGGCTGTATAGTTCTTTGCTATCCCTAATGCCATCTTTTGCAGTGTGGAGGTTTATTCTGTGTCATTATGAATTTTGGGGGTTTGGGGGGATTTTTTGGTGTTATGACTCAGTTAATAGACTTTGGACTATGGGGATGTACGAACACAATTGGAATTGATTAAAAAAACACTATAGAGACTTTTTTTAAAAAAATTTTTATTTATTTATTTGAGAGCAACAGACACAGAAAGAAAGACAGATAGAGGGAGAGAGAGAGAATGGGCGCGCCAGGGCTTCCAGCCTCTGCAAACGAACTCCAGACGCGTGCGCCCCCTTGTGCATCTGGCTAACGTGGGACCTGGGGAACTGAGCCTCGAACCGGAGTCCTTAGGCTTCACAGGCAAGCGCTTAACCGCTAAGCCATCTCTCCAGCCCTATAGAGACTTTTAAAGATGGATGAATGAATTGCATTTTACATCATGTATGGCTATCAGTTTATGAGGGCCAGAGACAAAATGTAGTGGTTTGACTCAGGTGCTACCCTTCAGTTTAGGTGTACTGAATGCTAGTTTCCCAGCTGGTGGAGAGTTGGAAATTAATGACTCTTGGAGGCAATGTATTTTGGGGGACAGGCTTCTGGGCATTATAGCCAGTTTCCCCTTGCCAGTATTTGGCACACTCTCCTGTTCCTATTGTCCACCTGATGTTGGCCAGGGGGTGATGTCCATCCTCTGCTCATGCCATTATTTTCCTTACCATTATGGAGTGTCTCTTCCAGTGTATAAGCCAAAATAAACCTCTTTTTTCCCACAAGATGCTCTTGGTTGGGTGATTTCTACCAGCACTGTGAACCTGAGTGCAACATACCCATTGACTCATTTGGCCTGGGTGGCGACATGTAAGGCTTGCAATGTTTACTGTTGAGTGTCTCCACTGATGATTTCTCTATCCCATTGAACTCCATGCAGTGTAGATTTTTCCAGTTTTCTGTCATCTAGTCTAAATCAAGGAGGTTTTCAGCTCAGCTCCAGCAGGATTTCTCAGTGACCTTGCAGCCCAAGTATGTGGAGTCTTCAGCAATAGGGTCTTACCATCTATTCCTGGTGGTAAACCAAGATCCTCAGCAATAGCTCATGTTTTGGGAGTATCAGTGACCTCCTTGACCAACAACCCACTCACTGTTATTCCATCCCTGGCAATGAAAATTTTCTAGTAACAGTCTATGGCTTCCGAATGTTCCATTTTCCAAAAAAGTAGGTTTCCATATGACTTACTTATATCCTCCTAGATTTTAATTAGCCCTCCCACCACCTTTTCTTTACTCCATCTTTTCCCCTGACCTACTTAGGCCTTTATACCCCCATTAATCGGTTATTATACTTACATATATATAGTACCATCCTATTTAGTCCCTTCTCCCTCCCTTTCTATTCCCTTTATATCCCCTTTCTAGCTTGATAGCCTCTGCTACTGAGTTTTATTCCTACTCATATAGAAGTCCAATCACTTGTAGCTAGGATCCACATATGGGGTGTTTGTTTGCAGTGGCTAGAGGCCCTTGCATATTCATTCTCTCTATCTGCCTGTTTCTCTCTCATAAATAAATAAAAAATAAGCAGGCATGGTGGCACATTCTTTTAACCCCAGCACTCAGGAGACAGAGGTAGGAGGATCATGGCTGTGAGTTCAAGGCCACCCTGAGACTACCAAGTAAATTTCAGGTCAGACTGGGCTAGTGGTAGTTATAATTCATTTTCCTTTCTACTCATTCTTAGCACAGTGATTTCTCAATGCAGTTCCAACTTAGTGCTTTCAAAGATTGCATGGCTAGGGACATGTGTGCAGCTAGAAATGAGCCTTAAGCAGCTAAAACAAGGGAGGAGGTCTTGGTAAGAACTCCTGCACTTGCAGATCATCCACCGTCATCCACTTCAAAATCATGGACATATCCACATGTGCAAAGCCTTGTCGCTAGGCAAAGTAAAGAAAACAAAATCCAAGGTCTGAGGATACATGCATGGAACAGGGCACGGCAATTTGTCTGCCTCTGAATGCAAGGGTCCTTTGGTTCTGTGTTCCAGGAGGTGCCATCTCTCCAGCTCCCTCTTTTCTTTTAAAGAAAAGACCCTTGAATCCCAATGGCCTTTCTTGCTCCCTTGATGTCTGCCTGTCTGTCCTCAGTGAAGCTCATCTGTCCCTGAGCAGTTGCAGGAGACTGAGCCACGATGGTTGTGGCTTGTGTGAACCAGGAGTGCGGTCTTCGGTGGTGTATCCCCTAGAACTCAGGTGTGTCCAATTTCCACACACATTCTCTAGACAGCATCCTCACCTTCTGCAGTACTGCCCATGCCAACTTTTCTTCCTGCCCTTGCATTCTTTTCTCTTTCTATTTAAAAAAAATATTTTAATTATTTATTTAAGAGGGGAAGAGAATGGGTGCAGCAGGGTCTCCAGCCACTGCAAACAAACTCCAGACACATAAGCCACTTTGTACATCTGGCTTTATGTGGGTTCTGGGGAATTGAACCTGGCTTTGTAGTCAAGATCCCTAGCCACTAAGCCATCTGTCCAGCCAATACCCGTGCATTCTTGATAAGCAGATACTGAATAGAAGTTCAATGCTTGGGAAGACTCATGATTTGATCCTCTCTAGCTGATTTTAAAAAAGTTATTTACTTATTTGTGAGCAGACAAAGATTGAAGAGAGAGAGAAAGTGTGTGGGCCCTGAGCCTCTAGCTGCCACATATGAATCTATATGCATGCACTACCTTGTGCATCTATGCTTATGTGGGTTCTGTGGAATCAAACTTGGGTTGTTAGGCTTAGCATGCAAGTGCTCCAATGACTGAGCAGCTCTCCAGCCTTCTCTAGCTCTAATTATCTGAGAGCATGTGTTCATCAGGCTTGTAAAAGTCTATCTTCTTAGTGCTATCACACAGTACCACAGGCAGATGCGACAGAAAGAAGAAAGGTTTAACTCATCTTACTTGGAAGTGGATGGCGGAGGATGATGTATGGTGATGGTGTTCTCACTGACAAGAGTTCAAAGTTGACTTAGAAACAGGAAAAGCAAAGGAAGTATACTGACAAAAATATATTGAAGCTGCTTCCTGTTGTAATGAGTGTCTGGGTCTGGGTCTGCCTGTCCCTCTTATAAGTCCACAACAGAGATTTCCACTCTGATAAATTAATCTAGACTAAAGGTCCCATAGATGCCCCACAGTTAAGAAATTTATTTTTTTATTTTTACTTTTTTCATCTTTTTTTTTTAAATTTATTTATTTGAGAGCAACAGACACAGAGAGAAAGACAGATAGAGAGAGAGAGAGAATGGGCGCGCCAGGGCTTCCAGCCTCTGCAAACGAACTCCAGACGCGTGCGCCCCCTTGTGCATCTGGCTAACGTGGGACCTGGGGAACCGAGCCTCGAACCGGGGTCCTTTGGCTTCACAGGCAAGCACTTAACCGCTAAGCCATCTCTCCAGCCCACTTTTTTCATCTTTTGAGGTAATGTCTCGCTCTAGCCCAGGCTGACTTGGAATTCACTGTGTCATGTCAGGCTGGCCTCAAACACAGAGCAGTCCTCCTATGTCTGCCTCCCAAATGCTGGCATTAAAGGAGTGCACCACTATGCCTGTCTTTTTTTCCCCCTATCTTTCTACAGCTTTAATATTTTGTTTATTTATTTGTGCGTGAGAGAGACAGACAGACAGATAGAAAGAATGGGTGCACAATGGCCTCCAGCCACTGCAAATGAACTCCAGACACATGTACCACCTTGTGCATCTGGCTTTTGGTGGGTCGTGGGGAATCAAACTGGGGTCCTTAGGCTTTGCAAGCAACTACCTTTAACCACCAAGCCATCTCCCCAATCCTCATGTGAGAATTCTTGTGTGCAGAGAGACAAAACATTTCCCTTAGTGATTTTCAGCAGATTAAACCTTCAGAAGGTCTTGTGCAGCACATAGCTTGTCTACAGCGTAGCACAAAGCTGATCTTTTTTTTCTTTAAAGAATATCCTAATAAGTAGAACATTATCCTTGGCTTGTGGTATTGATACCTAAGTGTATGCTGACAATAATATTAATGGTGAATAATTGTATGTTATATATTATGTAAATATATAATAAAAATATAAAATATATAATGTAAATAATGATATAAAGTATAATATTTGGACATTTCTGTTGTTGAATTTGGATTGAAGACTGAGATAAATTTGTGGTTCAATGCTATGATAGTTTGAATGGATGGCCCCCCAATACATGCAGGAGTTTTATTCAAGCTTATAATTTTAGGTGTGCACATGTACAAACTTGCACATTTGAGTCACCTTTTGTGTCTGGCTTGCATGGGATTATAAGAGTTGAACATGGGTCTTTGGGCTTCCCAGGCAAGTGCCCTAACAGCTAAGCCATCACTCCAGCCCTAAAATTAATATGTTAATAAATAGTTACATAAGATACTACTTAGGGCTTGAGAGATGGTTTAGTGATTAAGGTGCTTGGTTACAAAGCCAAACAACCCAGGATCGATTCCCAATTCCCACTTAAATCCATATGCCCAAGATGGTGCATGTGTCTCGAGTTTTTTTGCAGTGGCTGGAGGGCCTGGTGCCCACATTCTCTTTCTCTCTCTGCTTCTTTCTCTCTCTCATAAATAAATAAAAATTAAATTAAATTTCAAAGGTACTATTTAGGCTGGATGTGGTGGTACACGGCTGTGGTCTCTGTATTTAGAAGACTGAGGCAGGAGATTCTCCATATCTTACAGGCCAACCTGGGCTATGTAGTAAAACTTGCGATAAATATTACATACATATATGAAATATTTTCAATAAAAGAAGAAAATAACTGAATTAAACCAACAAATCAAACACATGCATACAACATGCAGAGATACTGGTTAAGGATTATATTTTGAGAAAATGAGTTTTCATTTGTCTTTTTAAATTAGATTTATTTATTTTTTGTTTATTTTATTTATTTGGTAGCAGAGAGAGAGAGAGAACAGAATGGGCATGTCAGGGCCTCCAGCCAATGCAAACAAACTGTAGACACATGCACCACCTTGTGTACCTGACTTTACATGAACCTGCATTGTTAGGCTTTGTGGGCAAACACTTTAGTTGCTGAGCCATCTCTCCAACCCGCTTTTTTGTTATGTCAGATATGACTGTGGCTTTGTAGAGTTGTATCTAAGAAGGGGAACTATTATTTGTGGCTCTTTAAATAGTGGTTGTTTGGTCTTTAAGATTCCATGCAAAAGCCGGGTGTGGTGGCGCATGCCTTTAATCCCAGCACTCGGGAGGCAGAGGTGAGAGGATCACCATGAGTTCGAGGCCACCCTGGGACTACAGAGTTAATTCCAGGTCAGCCTGGACCAGAGTGAGACCCTACCTTGAAAAACCAAAAAAAAAAAAAAAAAAAAAAAAAGATTTCATGCAAGCCATTCTTTATAGAATTATTATTAATTTTCTTTCATAAAATAGGCAATGAGGCCATGTTTTCATAGAGTCTATGTGAATATTCTCTTTAGAACAGCCTTTGAAATTTATTTGCCTTGAGTGATCACTGTGAGAAAGGCTCATGTTTATTTGTTATTATTTTTTCTGAGTAGATCAGTATTCTGACATTTGGAATGATATTGCATTGTGAGATTTCTTTTCTCCTCCCTCCTTCCTTTCCTTCATCCTTTCTTTCATCCCTTCCTTTCTCCCTTCCAGCCACTTCCATTCCCTCTCTCTCCTGAACGCTTGAGGACTGTTGCAGTCCGGTTCGCATTGCTGGTAGAAATCAACAAACAAAGAGCAGCTTCTGGGAAAAAAAGGTTTATTTTGGCTTACAGGCATGAGGGGAAGCTCCACGATGGCAGGGAAAACGATGACATGAGCAGAGGGTGGACATCACCCCCTGGCCAACATAAGATGGATCACAGCAACAGGAGAGTGTGCCAAACACAGGCATGGGGAAATTGGCTATAAAGCCCATTAGCCCGCCCCCAGCAATATGCTCCCTGCAGGAGGCATTAATTCCCAGATCTCCATCAGCTGGGGATCTAGCATTCACAACACCTAAGTTTATGGGGGACACCTGATCAAACCACCACATTCCACCCCTGGCCCCCATAAACTGATATCCATACATGATGTAAAATACAATGCATTCAGTCTGACTTTAAAAGTCCCCATAGTTTTTTATCAATCCCAATGATGTTCATACATCCCCATAGTTCAAGATCTTTTAACTGAGCCATAATACCAAAAAAATAATCTCAAAAAACCCATAATGGCACAGAATAAATACTCACACTGCAATAGATGGCACTGGGCGTAGCAAAGAAACATTCAACCAATACAAGATTTAAAAAAACCAGGGCAAACATCAAACTCTGTAGCTACAAGTCCAGCAACTCTAGCCAGTGACAAATCTTCAAGTCCGATAATTCTAACCAGCAACAAGTCTCTGGCATTCCAATTCCGCCCCTCCAGCTAGGCTACTCACAGTCCTGGGAAACTTCATCGGGCTGGCAGCTCCTCAGCAGCCATCTCATGGTCCCGGGATCTCCACTGGGTCTCCACTGCAAGCCACGGTTCGTCCTCATGGCCCCATGGGATCTCTATGCAGGCAACCAGCAAACCTGCTTCACATTGCCCATGGCCATTTCCAAAACACAAGACCGTGTACAAACTCAATGACCCTCTTTCCAGCATTTCTTATACTCCATGATACAAGGTCGGGTGCCAATTTGTTAATCTAGGGGGGAATAAAGCAGACTTTGAAGAACAGGACACTCCTTGAGCATCCAGGCCCCTTCAAAAGAGTCTACATTCTTCTTGTTGCCTCAGCGCAGGTCAGCTAGGCCAGTCTCAAAGATTTTAATCTCTCAGTTGCAGCTGAGCGGACAGAAGTTCACCCAAAGATTTTTCTTTCTGTGCCATATTCCTCTGCTCACACCAGTTCATTTGTACGCAAAGCAACCCTGCACAACTTCTCAGGACATGGGCATAAGAGCAAGCTTCTCACACAAACTGCTAGCCCAGTCCAAGCAAAGCTCTTTCTCACCCTCATAAGCCAAACCTTACAGTCCATAGTTCTTACTGCATTCAGCTCTTGCAGCTCAGACCAGAATAGTCCACCAAGCTGTACTTACAGCACTGCAAGGCATCTCTTAGGCCAAGGTTTCAAATCCTCCCACATTTCTCTTGAAAATCAGCTCCAAAAGGCCGAAGCCACATAGTCAGGTGTCTAGCAGCAATCCTACTCCTTGGTACCACTTTACTGTTGCAGTCCAGTTGCATTGGTGGTAGAAATCACCAAACAAAGAGCAGCTTCTGGGAAAAAGAGGTTTATTCTGGCTTACAGGCTTGAGGGGGAAGCTCCACGATGGCAGGGGAAAATGATGACATGAGTAGAGGGTGGACATCACCCCCTGGCCAACTTAAGGTGGACCACAGCAACAGGAGAGTGTGCCAAACACAGGCATGGGGAAACTGGCTATAAAGCCCATTAGCCCGCCCCCAGCAATATGCTCCCTGCAGGAGGCATTAATTCCCAGATCTCCATCAGCTGGGGATCTAGCATTCACAACACCTAAGTTTATGGGGGACACCTGAATCAAACCACCACAAGGACCAAAGTTCAATTATGTAGTACCCACATAAACCAAATGCACAAGATGGCACCAGTGTCTGGAGTTTGTTTGCAGTGGCTGGATGTTCTGGCATGCCCATCCTATCTCCCTCTCTCTCAAATAAGTAAATAAGGAAAAATATATATTGCTTTTTTGAGGTAGGGTCTCACTCTAGCTCAAGCTGACCTGGAATTCAATATGTAGTCTCAGGTTGGCCCTGAACTCATGGTGATCCTCCTATCTCTGCTTGCCGAGTGCTGGGATTAAAGGTGTGTGCCACCACACCTGGCAGGAAAAATATATTTGTTAAAAAAAGACAGAAAAGCAAAAGGCAAGATTGGGAATTAAAGGGACCTCATTCAGATTAAAAGTTGAAAGAAAATGTAAATGACAGGCCTTTCTTAAATGTAAATGTTAGTCCTGTCCTTTTCTTTAAATAAAAATCAAGTTCAATGCAAATTATACTGATGATAAATACTTTAAACAGAAACCAAAAGTTCTCCAAACCATTTATTCAAAAGCATTAAACATAATAATTACCTGAATTATGTTTTCTTCTAATATATGATTTGAATTTGCTTTAGAAGGGGAGGTTGGTTTTCATTTGCATCGGGCTTTACATGGGTACTTTACATGGGCATTGTAACCATGTTGCTGGAAGTCTACCTGCTCGTGACTTTCCTGTGGTTAGGTTCCTCAGAATCACCTGACTTCCATGAGTCACATGGTGTGAGACAATAAAGCACTTGTGTGTTATCATCCCTCTTCATGCTTATAAATCTACCAGGATTCCTTCTTGATGGCATGTTATCTCCTACTGATCACATTGTAAAAGTTCCCTCCCCCCAGCAAGGCTGAAACAGTTAAGACACTCATCTGTGAAGCCTTAAGACCCAGGTTAAAATTCCCAAGACCCAGACAAGCCAGATATGCACCTGGAGTTCGCTTGCAATGGTTAGAGACCCTGGTACACTCATTCTCTATCTCACTTCCTCTCTTCAATATATAAATAAATAAAAATCTTTTCTTTTAAAGTTTCCCCCTCTTGAAACTGTCTTTGGATTGAGATACCCAATGTTGATTACTGGTTCAACCAGAGAAACCTTGGGGGAGAAACAAATCTGGCCCATCATGGGATTTTTTCCTTCCATTAGGAAAAGTACAGCAACATTTGCAACATTTAAATTCTTGTTATATTTTGCCTTTGCATGGGGACAAAGGGGACAAGTTGGGTACAGGTTCAGATGCTGGAGGGTTACCAATGGCCTGCATAAATATTTGGAATGTAAATACCAGTCACATGTTGTAGTGAGTTAATTGCATTTTACACCTGAGCTGGAGATGGTAGCACAGCTCACCTTTAATCACAGCACTCAAGAGACAGAGGTAAGAGGATCATGGACCATGAGTTTGTGGCAATCCTGAGAGTACATAGTGAATTCCAGGTCAGCCTGGCCTAAAATAAGACCCTACCTCAAAAAAATAAATAAATAAATAAATTACATCTGGAAGCTCTCTTCATGTATCAATTTGCTGAATTCCAAATGTATTTGAGATTAACTGTGTCTTCTTATGTTGTTTTGTTTTTTACTTTAAAAAGTGAGAGACATAGAGAGAATTGTCATGCCAGGGCCTCAGCCAGTGAAATCAAACAGTAGACTCTTGCACCATTTAGTAGGCATATGTGACCTTGCATTTGCCTCACCTTTGTGTGTCTGCCTTACATGGGATCTGAAGAGTTGAATGTGGCTCCTTAGGCTTCATAGGCAAGCACCTTAACCACTAAGCCATCACTCTAGTCCTCCAGATAATTTTTAAAAAGATTTTTTATTTATATGCAAGCAGAGAGGGGAGAGTGAGAGAGAGAGAGCACCCCAATGCCTCTAGCTGCTGCAAACAATATCCCAAAGCATGCACCACCTTGTGCACCTGGCTTCACTTGGGTCCACCTTGTGTACTTGGCTTTCTGTGGGTCCTGGGACCTTGAACATGGAGCCTTTGGCTGTATAGACAAGCACCTTAGCTTCTGAGCCATCTTTCTGCCCCTGTTCATTTTCTTTATATGTGAGGGTTTATTTTATCAGAACATGCACTAAGATGTCTCTGGATCTGAAATATTTCCTCAGGGTGGTCAAGTCTTCTCACATGATTATAAATTTGTAAGAGAAATCACATATACTTGCAGGGATCTTTGTGGCATCTGCAGGTTCACAGTCTTGGAGGTGATGTTCAAGTGACAGGATACCTGGTGTTTGCAATAGTATCTTGTGTGCATTGCTGTGATGATCTCTTGTTCCACCCCAGTTAACTGGGAGAGGTATATGGAAATATCTCTCTCACCTGGGAAGGTTGGCCAAGAAAAGGGGACCCCAAGTGGAGGTCAGGCTATGGAAGAGCCAAAAACTTATCCAACATATGGTATTAAAAGTAACTGGCCAGTGGGACATGGTGTTGCTCATGCCTTGAATCCCTTGCAGTCAGGTTTGCATTGCTGGTAGAAATCACCCAACCAAAAGCATCCTGTGGGAAAAAGTGGTTTACTGGCTTACAGGCTTGAGAGAAAGTTCCATGATGGCAGTGAAAGAGGCTTAATTCCCAAATCTCCATCAACTGGGAACCTCACATTCAGAACACCTAAGTTTATGAGGGTCACCTGACTGAAACCACCATACCCAACATTGGGGAAGCAGAGGTAGGAGGATCATGGCTGTGAGCTCGAGGTCAGCCTAAGACTGCAGAGTGAATTCTAGGTCAGCCTGGGCTAGAGTGAGACCCTACTTCAGAAAAACAAACAAAAAAAGTGAGTGGCATATTGGAGCTGGAGAGATGGCTCAATGAGGAAAACACTTGCTATGCCAGCATGAGAATGTGAGTTCAAAGCCCCAGTACCCATGTAAAAAGCCAGGCAGGGTGGTGTACCCTTGTCATCCCAGTGAGAGGGAGGTGAAGACAGGAGGATCCCTGGTGCTCACTGGCCAGACCATATAGCTTAATTCATGACCTCCAGGTTCAGTGAGAGCCCCTTTTCAAAGAATAGGTCAAATAGGCCCCGAGACAAACACCTAACCTTGACATCTGGTCCATGATATGTGAAGAGATGAGCAGGGTCATGACACATGTATGTGCCCATACATGCACACATGAGTGCATACACACACAAACACTCAGTGCATGACATTAAGATGTGTACATACAACCAGACCCCATCCCACAGTCTTAATTTCAAAGTTCATGGTGGAAGAGAACAAGTGTAAATGAATGTCTGATTTTCTCATGGTTCAATTCTTTTTGAACTTTTTATTTATTTATGAGAGAGAGAGAGAGAGAGAGAATGGGCATGCCATGGCCTACAGCCACTGCAAATTAACTCCAGGTACATACACCATTGTGTGCATATGACTTCATGTGGGTATTGGGGAATTGAACTTGGATCCTTAGACTTTGCAGGCAAGTGTCTTAACCGCTAAGCCATCCCAGCCTGGGCTAGAGGGAGACTGCCTCAAAAGAAAGAGTAAAATAAGTTGAAGAGTATGGTGCGCGCGCGTGTGTGTGTGTGTGTGTGTGTGTGTGTGTGTGTGGTGTTGGGGGAATGCACATGTCACAGTGTGTACATAGCACTCAGGGGACAGTCTTGGGATGTCGGGCCTCATCGATCACCATGTTTGAGAGAGAGAGAGAGAGCGAGAGACATGATTTTTGTGGTACCCACCAGCTAACTGCCCCTGCAAGCTTTGAGTTTCTCCTAACTCTGTCATCCATTGGTGTAGGTACTTTGGGATGACAGATGCAGTCCCATCCAGCTTTATGTGGCTTCTGGGGTTTCCAAACTTCAAACTTGAAAATTGTCTCGTTCTCTCTGTCTGTCTGTCCGTCCGTCCGTCCGTCCATCCATCCATCCATCCATCCATCCATCCATCTATCTATCTATCTATCTTCACACACATATGCATAGGAAAGTATGTACTTGCATATATACACATGTGTGTATGTATGTATGTATGTATGTATATATATAATTATGATCCAAAAATGTTAAATGTAAACCTCTAGAAATAGACTAATAAAATTGGACCTGGTACCATGCCCTTATATGAACTATAATTTTTCCTCTTTATACATGTATTAGACAAAGTTTAATTAATTTGTTTATTTTATTTTATTTTTTGACATAGGTCTTGCTGTAGCCCAGACTGACTTGGAATTCATTACTATGTAGTTGCTGGCTGACCTGTATCCTTTGGCTTTGCAGGCAAGCACCTTGATCACTAAACCATCTTTCTATTGGTTCTGGAGACTAGAACCTGGGTCCTTAGGTTTCATTGCAAGCATGTTAACCACTAAGCAATCTCTAGCCCTAAAAATATTTTTATTTCTTTATTTTCAAGCAGAGAGAGACAGGGAGAAGAAAGACAGATAGAAAGAATGGGCATGGCAGGGCCACCAGCCACTGAAAATGAACTCTGGACACATGGGCCACCTTGTGCATCTGGCTTACATGAGTTGTAGGGAATCCAAGCAGATCCTCTGGCTTTGCAGGCAAGTGCCCTAATGGCTGAGCTGTCTCTGTACCTCCCCCCCCGACCAAGTCTGTTTTTAAAGATCTAAACATATATCTTGATTGAATATTTTCTGTGCTGTTTCTCCTTTAAGTATGATTTCAAGGCCATCCTGAGACTTCCTATTTTTCAAAAATATTTAAGCCAGGCATGGTGGCACATGCTTTTAATCCCAGCACTTGGGAGGCAGAGGTAGAAGGATCACTGAGAGTTTGAGGCTACCCTGAGAATACATAGTGAATTCCAGGTCAGCCTCAGCTAGAGTGAGATCCTACCTCAAAAAAAAAAAATAAACAAAAAATATTTTATTTATTTACTTATTTGAGAGAGAGAAAGAGAAATGAACTCCAGACACATTTGCCACTTTGTGTATTTGGCTAATGTGATTACTAGGGTATCAAGCCCAGGTCCTTAGGCTTTGCAGGCAAGCATCTTAACCCCTGAGTCATTTCTTCAACTCTCAATATAACTGTTTTGGTTTGTTTTTTGAGGTAGAATCTAGCTCTAGCCCAGGATCATCTGAAATTTACTATGTAGTCTCAGGCTGGACTTGGACTCACGGCAGTACTCCTACCTTGGTCTCCTGAGTGCTGGGACTAAAGGTGTGCATCACCACGCTCAGCCACTAACTATCTTTCAATCCCTTCTCCTTTGTTTCGTCTTGCTTCTTCCCTCAGTCACTCCTTCTTTCCATTTGTTCCTCTGTCCCTTTCTTTCCTCTTGATCTCTTTCTTTTTTCATTCATCCCTTCCTTTCCTTGTTGTTCTACTTCCCTCTTCCACCCTTCTCTTGACATACGTAATTCAAGGATGCAAGGATTAAGCTATGGGGGTCTGGAGAAATTGCTTAGTACTTAAGGTGCTTGCCTGCAAAACCAAAGGACCCAGGTTCCATTCCCCAGGACTCACATAAAGCCAGGTGCAATGCATGCATCTGGAGTTCGTTTGCAGTGGCTGGAGGCCCTGTCACATTCATTCTCTCTCTGTGTCAAATAAATTTATATACATCTCTCTATATATGTACATATATATATATGTATGTATGTATGTATGTGTGAGTGTGTATGTATATATGTGTGTGTGTGTGTGTGTGTGTATATATATATGTATATATATACACATATATATATATATATATATATATATATATGGAGAGAGAGATTGAGGGGGGGGGCTGGAGAGATGGCTTAACAGCTAAGAGCTAAGGTGCTTGCCTAAGAAGTCCAAGCACCCAGGTTTGATTCCCTAGATTCTACATAAGTAAGATACACATGGCAGCACATGTATCTGGAGATCATTTACAGTGGCTGGAGGCCCTGATGCTCCTTTTTTTTTTCTCTCTCTCCCCCTCTCTCCCTCTCCCTATTTACCTCTTCATATCAAATCGATAAATGAATAAAATGTATATCTTTAAAAATAATGAAGCATTGGGGAATGGTTTGGGTCTCCTGGGATGTTGCATCTAACTTGTAGATTAGTTTGCATTTTCAGGAGAATGGCCTTCCATGTGCCATTAGCAATGGGAAAGATCTGGTCCTGACCACAGTCATTAGATCGCTGTGACATTGGCCATCCTGAGAGGAAATGAGGCAAGGAAGGGAAGATGACATCTCTAAGCTTCTACTCCACTGCCCTTTCATTTAATGTGTATAATTTTGGCTGTTGTTTCTGCTTTTTGAGAAAGGGTCATCCACTCTAGCCCAGGCTGGCCTCGAACTTGCAATATTCTTGCTCATCTTGATCATCCAAGTGCTCATCTTGGACTCAATCCTATCGCTTCCCTCTCCTGGATACCTATCTATCCACCCCTTCCTCCCTTTCCACTTTCTCTCTATAACTCTCTCTCTTACTGGACATCTCTCTTTCCCTCAATCTTGCTCTCTGTTTATGATGTCCCATTTAATTTAAATTAAATTTAATTATTATTTTTTGTTTGTTTGTTTGAGCTAGGGTCTCACTGTAGCTCAGGCTGACCTGAAATACACTATGTAGTTTCATGGTGGCCTCGAACTCATTGTGATCCTCCTACTTCTGCTTCCCCATTGCTGTGATTACAGGTGTGCGGCACCACACCTGGCATGATGTCCTCTTTTTTTATTTTTTATTTTTTTTTAAATTTTTTTTATTAATTTATTTGAGAGCGACAGACAGAGAGAAAGACAGA
This sequence comes from Jaculus jaculus, assembly GCF_020740685.1. Taxonomy (NCBI): domain Eukaryota; kingdom Metazoa; phylum Chordata; class Mammalia; order Rodentia; family Dipodidae; genus Jaculus; species Jaculus jaculus. The sequence continues at coordinate 825,396 of NW_025423491.1, forward strand.
TAGAGGGAGAGAGAGAGAATGGGCGCGCCAGGGCTTCCAGCCACTGCAAACGAACTCCAGATGCGTGCGCCCCCTTATGCATCTAGCTAACGTGGGACCTGGGGAACTGAGCCTCGAACCGGGGTCCTTAGGCTTCACAGGCAAGCGCTTAACCGCTAAGCCATCTCTCCAGCCCTGATGTCCTCTTTTATAAACATCCTGACTATGACCTTCACACTCTCGGATCCTGTACTTAAAAATGGATTCCTATTCATGGTGTGATGGGGTAGTATACTGAGGTGAGCTGGGGCCCCCATCCAGGATCAGCTTCTAGCATCCATTCCCCACTCTGGACCCTTGCCCTGATGCACAGGCAGTTGAGTCATCAATCAGGTCCTCAGAGTTCTTTGTGTCCAAGCCAAGTGAGGACAGACAAAGATATGCTCTTGACCCTGGTTTCCATATCGCTTTCTCCTTAGCCTTAGTCCAGAAGGCATTTTAATCCTATTTATTTGTCTTTTTTCTAGATAGGGTCTCGCTGTACCCAGGATGATTTGGAATTCATTCAGTCTCAAACTAGCCTCTAACTCATGGCCACAAGTCCTACCTCTGCCTCCCAAGTGCTTGGATTAAAGACGTGTGCCACCATACATGACCAGAATGCATTTTTAAAAGTTTTATTTATTTATTTGAAAGAGAGAAAGAGAATGTGTGCACCAGGGCCTCTGGACACTGCAAATGAACTCCAGACACATGTGTCTCCTTGTGCATCTGGCTTTATATGAGACCTGGGGAATCAAACCTGGGTCTTTAGGTTTTGCAAGCAAATGCCTTAACCACTGAGCAATCTCTCTAGCCCCAGAACATTATTTATTTATTTATTTACTTATTTATTTGAGAGGGAGAAAGGGGGGCGGAATGAAAGTATTTTTCAGGGCCTCCAGCCACTGCAAAAGAATGCCAGACACATATGCCATCTTGTGCATCTGGCTTTATGTGGGTATTGGGGAACTGAACCTGGTCTTTAGGCTTTACAGGTAAGTGCCTTAACCACTGAGAAGTCTCTTCAGCCCTATAAACATTTCATGATTTTATCTTTTTTTTTTTTTTTTGTTTTGAGGTATGGTCTCACTCTAGCCCTGGCTGACCTGGAATTCACTATGTCGTCTCAAGCTGGCCTCAAACTCACAGCAGTCTTCCTACCTATGCTTTCCATCTTCTGAGATTCAAGGAATGGGCCACCATGCCTGGTGGAAATGAGAACTTCTAGATGTACAAGGCTATTTCTAAAAATTATTTTTATTTCACTTATGTGTGCATCCATTCAGTGTGCACGTGAAACCAGTCCAGGGTATCTGCGATGTCTCTCCTATCACTTTTGCTTAATTTCTCATGACATAATGGCCTCATTAGAAGTGGGTGGCTTTGACAGTTAGAAGTGGCATTGAAGGTATGATGCATTGTTTATTTTAAAAAGAGAGAAACAGATAATTGGTGCACCAGGGCCTTAGCTGCTGCAATCAAACTCCAGATGCAAGCACAACCTATAAGCATGTGCAACCTTGCACTTGCCTCACCTTTGTGCCTGTGATTTATGTGGGATCTGGAGAGTCCAACATGGGTCCTTAGACTATGCAAGCAAGCACCTTAACTGTTAAGCCATCTCTTCAGTCCTGGATGATGCATTGTTGTAACTTCCTGTGTGCGTGCTCACGCATGCACACACACGTGCATGCACACATGTGTGACACGGATGGCTGGGATCCCTTGAAGAAGAGAAAAACAAAAACTTGGAAACAAAGGGTATTTTTCTTTTCCATCTTTGAGGAGACCCTTCTAGCAACAAAGAGAGACTCTATGGCCTTTTAGATGCAATAATTAACAGTGAGGAATTGGCTGCCATTATGGGTGGAAAGAGATTTTAAATAAAGACATTCCATTAGGATGTAGGTCATCTCCCTCTGATCTAGCGGTTTTCTCTTTTAAAAAATTGTTTTATTTTAAATAAATAAATAAAGTATTTATTTAAAAGAACAGCAAGGGCTGGAGGGATTGCTTAGTGGTTAAGGTATTTGCCTGCAAAGCCAAAGGACCCAGGTTTGATTCCCCAGGACCCATGATAGCCAGATGTACAAGGGGACACACACATCTGGAGTTTGTTTCCAGTGGCTGGAGGCCCTGGCATGCTCGCTCACACACTCTCTCTCTCTTTCTTTCCCTCTTTCTCTGTCAAATAAATGATTTTTTTTTTAAAAAAAAAGAACATTAAGCAAGGCATGGTGGTGCATGCCTTAAATCCCAGCACTTGGGAAGCAGAGGTCAGAGGATCGCTTAGAGTGGGAGGCTACCCTGAAATTAAATAGTGGATTCCAGGTCAGCCTGGGCTAGAGCATGACTCTACCTCAAAAAAGAACAACAACAAAGACTAGCCTGCGATTACAAATTAAGGAAAAACACACTCAGGTCCTGGAAGTAATTGATCAAGCCCATGACTAATGGAGTACTTCATCTTATGCTAATTTCTTTCTTTCTTAGTTCTTTTTATGTGTGTGTGTGGGGGGGTGGTTTTTATGGTAGGATCTCATTTTATCCCAGGCTGACTTTGAATTCATTTTGTTGTCTTAGGCTGACCTCAAACTCATGGCCACAGTCCTCTGATCTCTGCCTCCCAAGTGTTCGGATGAAGGATGTGCACTGTCATGCCTGACCTATCTTCAATTCCTCTATTGGCTGTGGACTAAATGTTTTCATAACCTGGGTTAAGACAACACTTTGATATGGGATTTTACATGTGTATGGTCTTGGTGAGTTATTCTAGAAGTTATTTTACTGCAAAGATGACTTGGGGATTACAGAATAAATGGAGTTGAACATATTCCTTTCAGGGGTTTAGTATTCACTCATAAATCCAAGAGAGAAAAGAAAATGAACATTAAGAATTGAGTGTTCTATGCCATAGGACTTTTTCATGGGTTGGGGGTTTTGATAATAAAGATAATTTTTGTGGATGTGGGAGAAAGGAGCTATGGTAACATTGATGCTCTTTTTATTGGACTTGGTTCTGCTTAAAAGTGCCATCTTTAATAATATTTATTTAATTGTTTATTTTTTATTTGAGAGAGAAATAGGCAGAAAGAGAGAATGTGTGAGAGCGAGTGAGCACCAGGGCCTCCAGCCACTGCAAGTGAGTTTCAGAAGCACGCAGCCACCTTGTAGATCTGGCTTTAAGTGGGTACGGGGGAATTGAACCTGGGTGTTTTGTCTTTTCAGATAAGATCCTTAAATACTGAGACATTTCTCAAGTCCTGTTTTTTTTTTTTTTTGTTTTCTTTTTGAGAAAGAAGGTGTCACTATATCCCAGGCTGACCTGAAGCTCACTCTGAAGCCCAGGGTGGGCTGAAACTCATGACTGTCCTCCTACCTTAGCCTCCCCATTGTTGGGATTTTAGACATGAGTTACTGCACTTGACATCCATGACATTTTTTTAATTGACTGAAAACAAAAGTCCATATATCTTATATTTTTTTCTTATGCTTTAAGTTAAAGATTGTTTAATATCTATGGAAGGTCATAGTTCTGCTGAACAAGTTTTCCCCTTAGGTCTGTTAAAATCCTACAAGAATGGATGGAGAGATGGATCAGTGGTTAAGACACTTGCCTGAAAAGACTAAAGACCCAGGCTTGATTCTCTGGGACCCATGTAAAGCCAGATGAACAAGGTGAAGCATGTGTCTGGAGTTTGCATGTAGTGGGTATAGACCCTGACATGCCCATCTTATCTCTCTCTCAAATAAATTAATGAATTAATTAATTTAAATTTTTTTTAAATCGATAGATAGAAAGGATTCTCTGACTCAAATATGATCCATGAGGTAGAACCTATGGTGCAGTCAAGTCAGAAAGAAGGGTAGGAAAAATTCCAGAAGTGAGGGTAGTATCCCCCCCCACACACACATTGAGAAGCTCCTGGAAGTAAGACTTCAACTCCACCCTTTTGTGAGGTCACTTCCTGCCTCATTGTCTCTCCTCCACCTCCTGTAGGATCTTACTTCCTACAGCTTGAACTTCTAGGATGGGAGCTCCCCCTTGGAAGGATCCAGGTATGTGTTTTCACAGGGGCAATTTTACTGATGATGGTTCCTGTATATTCTTATGAGGGAGACATTTACTTGTTCACAGGATATATATATCAGGCTGGACTCAAATTCATTGTGATCTCCTTCCTTCTGCCTCCCAAATGCTGGGATGGATGGATATACATATAGGATATATATATTCATGTATATAGGATATCTAGTCACACACACACACACACACACACACACACACATATATATCAGCATATGTATATATTCATATATATGTGAATGTATATCTTATATACATGAATATGTGTGTATATATATATATACATATATATGTATGTATATATATATATATATGTATGTATGTATATGTATGTGTGTGTATATGTATATATATGTGCGTGTGGTAGTTTGAATAGATGGCCCTCAGTATATTCAGTGATTTATTAGTTTGTAGTTTGCATCTGCAGCCACCTGGCTGGATGCAGTGTCGCTGGGTGGATATTAGGGTCCAGCCTTAAAATGTAGTGGTGGGTTTGAAATTCCAATCTAAACATACACATGTGGCTAGTTCCACCTGCAGTTACTGAGGGGTGCTGTGTGGCTTTTGGGCTTGTGGCTTCTTTCTTGTTTGTGTGTTTGGACCTGTGAAAGCAGTCTAGCTTCTTCTTCCATTATGGAACTTCTTCTGGGTGCATAAGTTTAAAGAAATATCTCTTCCTCCATAACTGTGCTTCATGTGGAAGTTCATCTGAGGGAATCCGAAACTGTCTACTATTATATATATATATATATATAGATATAGATATAGATATAGATATAGATATATATAGATAGATAGATATATTTTATATATATATATACATACACACACACACATATATATATACACATATACACATATATATACACACACACATATATATCTGATATAAATACACTATATCTATCCTATATATATGAATATATGTTTATCCCATATATATATGTGCATATATATGATGTTCTCACCATGCTGAAATATAAGATTGGTAACCTTATGTTGAATAGAATATTTTAAAAACCCTGAAAGCCTTTGCCCAATTTGTCTTTCTCCTGTTATCATGCTCTTTGAATTGTAAAAATTTTAACTTTTATTTTCTTTTTGACAATTTTATGCATGGATATTTTTAAAAATTTATTTATGCATTTTTTGACAGAGAGGGAGGGAGGAAGGGACAGAGGGAGAGAGCAGACAGACAGAGGGAATGGGCATGCCAGGGCCTTCAGCCACTGCAAACAAACCTCAGATACATGCATCATCTTATGCATGTCGCTTATGGGGTTATTGGAGAATCAAACTTCAGGCCTTAGGCTTTGCAGGCAATCCCCTTAAACACTGAGCCATCTCTCCAGCCCATATATTATGATCTTATTCACCTCCAATTGCCTTCTCTCCCCAGTCTCACTTCTTGTGGTCATTTTCTTCCTGACTTGTGTAACTTCTATCTTTATGCCTTTTTGTGTACATGTGTGTGTGTGTCCCACCAAGTTGAATTAAGGTTTCCTCCATGAGCATGGGTGGAATATTATTTACCACTGAATGTGAAAATTACTAGTAACTACAACACTAAAAGATTTGTCCCCCTCCTGCAGCAACCATTCATTGTCAACAACTCTCAGGGAGTTATTAAAGTTTTTATTAGGGCAGGAAAGATTGCTCAGTGGTAAAGGCACTTGCTTATGAAGTCTAAGGACCCAGGTTTGATTCCCCAGGACCCACATAAGCTAGACACACAAGGTGGTGCATGCATCTGGAGCTCGTTTGCAGTAGCTGGAGGCTCTGGTGTGTCCATTCTCTCTCTGTCTAATGAATTAATAAAAATAAAATATTAAGAAAAGTTTTTATTAGGCTACAGTATTTGAAAAGAAATGTTTTAAGCCACTTTTTCTGAAGATAAGGAAGAAGGGAGAGACGGAGGGGAAGGAGTTGAGGACAGAAAGATTAAATCAGTTATTTTCAGTTTCTAGTGAAGAGAAAAACCTCCTCCTTCCTCACAGAAGAGGACAAGATACTGCTAAGGGTAACCCAGTTACTTCAAACCTAATGAAGACATATTTTCCTTAAGATTTAATTAGCTGCTCAACCCACTGAAAATGTTAGTCTGGTCTTCACTGCTTTTATTAAAACAATCTATTCTGAGTTCTAAACAGTATATCTGATGAAAATGACTTGTGGCTGTGTATTTATAGTTTCACAATGCTAGAGTGAGATAGAGCAATTCTTAAAAGACTTTGCAATTCCACGTTTACTGGACGTAGATATTTGTACAGGGGAGTCTCCATCATCCTTCACCATTTACATATTTCTAAAATTCATGTTTGAGTCCTCAATATATTGAATTTTCTTCACTTTTATTAATGCTTTTATCATGTTGGTTATGTATACCATGATGGGGGATGCATCTCCCTGATGCATCACCTTCCTGTGATTGCTTCTTATCTATGCATAAACTAATTTTGTTGAAAATCTGGACAACAAAAATTAATGTCAACCCTGATTAAATGGCAGTATCATACATGTGCTCCAGTTTACAGAAAGGTAGTTTGGACCAGTAAATTAGCAAATCCATTTTTGTTAAAGTGGTTTGGGAAAGCAGCCACATCCTCCCATTCCCATTTATTAAACTATTTATTTATTTAAGACAGATTGAGTAAGAGGCAGATAGAATAGGAGCAACAGGGCCTCAAGCTACTGCAAACACGCTCCAGACACATGAGCAACTTTGTGTATCGTGTTTTACGTGGGTCCTGGGGAATCAAATCCTGGTTCTTAGGCTTTGCGGGTAAGTGTCTTAAGTGTGAAGCCATCTCTCCAGTCTACCATTTCCATTTTTATTTATGGTTCTTTTATAATGTCAGGGTTCACTGCTTGCTCCAGGAAAATGCATGATAAGTTGAGTCTGAATTATTTATTATTTGAGTCTTGCAAGGATGTTTGGCAATCCATTCTTTTGTCTGTGGTCTGATTCTTTTTTATTTTTTAAAAATATTAATGTTTTGCAAATAGAAAGAGATCAAGAGAAGAGAGACAGAGAATGGTTATTCCTGGACCTCCAGCCACTCTGTGTATCTGGATATGCATGGGCACTGGGGATTCAAGCCCAGGTAATTAGGCTTTGCAGTCACACGCCTTTACCACTGAGCAACCTCTCCATTACCTTTTATTTTGTTTTATTTTATTTATTCATTTTGTTTTTATTTTTACAGAGAGCAAGAGTGAGAGAGAGAGAGAGAATGGTGTGCCAGGCCCGCAGCTGCTGAAATTAGATGCTAGACACTTACACCACCTAGTGGGCATGTGTAACCTTGCACTGGCCTCACATTTGGGCATCTGGCTTACGTGGGATCTGGAGAGTCAAACATGGGTTCTTTGGCTTTGCAGGCAACTGCCTTATCCACTAAGCCACCTCTCCAGCCCTTATTTTATTTTTAAAAATATTTTTATTTATTTGCTAGAGAAAGACAGTGAATGAATGAATATATCAAACCCTCTTAAACTCTCACTGCAAACTTTGTACATCTGGCTTTATGTCTGTACTGGGAAATTGAACATGGATCATCAGATTTTGCAATCAAGCACCTTCAAGCACTGAGTCACCTCCCCAGAGCAGGTTTGATCCTGTTTTGAGCATGGGTGTGTAGTTTATGATGAACATGTTGAGTTCATAAAGTCAGTGCATCAATACAAA